>NC_092762.1:25797736-26122000 GCF_047496795.1 Chiloscyllium punctatum
CTGCAGATCTATAGCCTACTATTCCCTGGCATTTTGCGGTTAAATGCTGCGTTACCTTGTTTCTGTGACCTGAGCTCTTTCTCTTTCAATATATGCACGAAATGATTTCACAGAAATAGATCACATAACTTCAACGACAGCGACAAACTCATCGGATCAATAAGATGTCCTCATTGCTTAATAAATATTTTAAAAATCGAATTGTCTTTTAAGTTTATTTGGGATTTCAATGGAGTTACATCAGCATTAATTTCCCTTGAGACGTTCCAGTCTAGTTGGTGTTGGTCCATCCAAGTGGTTGTTGAGAGGGAGTGCCAGCTGTGCATCTTATGTGCTGGTTTATCTGGGAGTAAATATTACTGCTGATGGATGGAGTGTTACACAAGCCGCCATGTGGTGAGGAACAGCTCGGAGGAAAACGAAATCTTTGTCAATGCAAATAAACGAGAAGGAATTTATTATTCTTCAGAGAAATAACAACACTAAACGAACAGCCTATATAATAATGAAGCGAAGTCTGTTTCTATGTTATTGGTGTCCTTAAAATAATTGTGTCAAACAGCTGAAATAATGCGGACGCTGTCATTGGACTGAGCATGTGAATTAACATGAGTGTTTTCAGAGATGCATGGGCTGTCCAAGGTTGAGTAAATGCTGATACTCCATGGAATGATGCTGGTTTGTAATCTCGCCACTTACTGAGCACAGTTCGATGGAACGAACCGAAAAGTCCCATTGGTTGCTGCTTCAGAATATATCAGAGCTTTCTTGGCTGCCACCACATGAAATCATATATTAAAGACAAGGTCCATTGAGTCTGTACCATTCAATGCGGATACAAGTGCTTCATAAAGTTTGTGAGGTTTCCTTCCTTATCACCCCTCTCAGGCAATGCATTCTAAACACAAACCATCGTCTGTGTTCAAAACAGATTCCACAAATCCTCTCTTCATTTCTTGGCTTTCATTTTTATCATGCTTCCCCTTGTTTTGGCCCTTTGACTCAGGGGAACCGCTGCTGTCTGTTCACTCTGTTCATACCTCTCATGCTCTTATACACCTCTGTGAGGTTCACTTTCCTCTCACAGTTTACACACGTTCAGTAGATTGACCATGCTAAATTACCCATCATGTGCAGCTCGGTGTGTTATCTATGGGAGACGCACGGACAGGTTAGGGGGCGGTTAGCCATGGGAAATGCAGGAATGGGGTATGAGCTGGATCTGTGTGCAATGCTCTGTCGAGGGTCAGTGTGGACTCGATGGGCCAATGTCCCGTACAATAACAAAAATAAAGGTTAAATCAAACAAAGAAAGATACTGAGGTTCTGGAACAAAACGAAACAAAGTGCTGGGGAAACGGAGTAGGTGTGGCAGACTCTGCCGAGAGAAAAACAGAGTTAACATTTTGAGTTCACTCACCATGCATCAGACATGAAAACAGCTGAGAAATAGTGTAATATGTGTTGGTGGATTGTGTTGAATATATTGAGAAATAGAAATATAGAAAAATATAAAGAAATGGACTGTGGATAATCAGCTGGTATGAAAATAAATTGGGAGATCATTTTCATTTATTTTTTACCTTTTCCGAAATTCCTGAGTATCATGCCCATTTAGATATAGAGCCAAGTCCCTGTTTCAAGGGAGTTCTGTCCCCTCTATCTCTCCATGCTGGGTGTGGTCATCTTCTTGTCTTTATTAATGGGACATGGGTGTTGTTGGCTGGGCCAGCATTTATTTCTCTTTCCGAGTTGATTTGAGAAAGTGCTGGGGAACTGCACCTCTGAACCACTTCACTTCGACGTGCCATAGACTGGCAGTGCTCAGGTCTGTCTGGTTTCACTTCTTTGAGACCTTGTAGTGTATAACTGAATATCAGACTTGGCCATTGCAAAGAGCATTTGAGAGTCTACCACTGCTGACGGTCTGGAATCACATGTAGGCCAGACCAGTGAAGATAGCAAATTTCCTTCCCTGAAGGACACTAGTGAGCCAGATGTTCTTAATTTTTACAACCATCAATATTTCATTAGATTGCTAATTCCAAATACTTTATTGAATTCAAATTCCAGCGTCTGCTGTGGCGGGATTGTTGCCCAGGTTTGGGTCAATACCTGGGAAAGGTATACCATTGGGAAATATTTGTGGAAATCTCAGAATTTATAGTCCAGAGAAAATACCACAAGACCATCACCTCCCAGGATCTCCACCATCAATAGTGGTGTTGCTGTTATCGTGACTGAGGTACAGAAAATTGTGCAGTTCCATTGTTAACTATTTCCATGGAGAGCAGAAGTATTCATATTTCAGGGACGGCAAAAAAATGTCGCAGTTTATCAGGGAGGAGCAGGGCACTGCACTGTCCTTTCTGGGATTTCCACAAATATTTCCCAATGGTATACCTTTCCCATGTGCAAAGAGTGAAGCCAGTTTATTTCAACAATGAGGAGATCACAGAGCTGTGCAGTCTCAACCTCGGGAGAGAACTGTACTCAAAATATCCATCAACCATTTTGATTCTTGAACTTTTCAGACAGGAATGGAGGACATATCCATTATGCCAGAGTCTCACGTATTCATGAGGTGACAGAGGACATCTCTGTCCAGTCAGGTGAACGTATTGTTTCTGTCCAAACAGAAGACGCAACAGAAAATCTTTTTGGAAGAATTAGAGAACAGGGTGACTGCGAAAGCGAGGAACTTCAGGAAATTTAGAATTAGAAAAGTTTAAATACTCGAAAAAACTTATTGAGTTGAAGGTTGGTAAGCTGCTGGACCAGATGAGTGATGATTTTAGAGGGCTATAGAGATAGGGTTGGAGAATTGAGCTTGGTGGATAGCTCTTTTCAGAGCTGGTTCAGACACGATGGAGCAATGGCTTCCTTCTTTCCTGCCTTTTCCTTAATTATATGAGAACGGTCCAAGCTTTATAGATTCTGTAAAGGATCCTGCATACTAGAAAGCAGCTATTACGACCACACATATTTACAACAGGATGTAGGGTGAAAACAGAAAACGAACTTCGGGATAGGTTTATGTCATGAGAAAGGAAACTGTAAGCATTTTTTTGTAATTAATCATAAATAGATCATTGGAGAACAATGATATGATTGAGCAGCGTCAACCTAGATGCAGGACAGAAAAGCTATCTTTGAAAAACGTACTGGGGTTTATGGAGGATATTGGTTGAGACATCGACGAGTGAGAACTAGTGGGAACGGTGTATGTAAATTTTCAGAAGAAGGTTGACACGGTTGCACACAGGTGAGTGAAAAAAGTTACAGTCCTTGGGTAAGGAGGGCTATCCTACATGGATTGAGAATTGGATGATGGAGAGAACACAGAGACTTGAGTCCTCCTTGAGCTGGAAGGTCACGACTGATTGGGTATCACATGCATCAGTGCTTGGAACACCGCTATTTGTAACACAAAGAAGTGATTTGAATGTGAACAACACATACAGTCTTTTTCATGTAATTATTAGAAGGTGAGAGGTTGGGAAGTGCTTTTGGCAATAAAGGACCTGGATGTCCTTGGTCATACGTCACGAACAGGATTCATGCAGGGCATCCATTAATCAGGACAAAAAATGAAATGGCAGCCTTCAATACAAAATGAATCATTTGTAGGAGTTGTGGAGTGTTGTTGAGGCAGTATTTGTGATATTGTGGACAGTCATTCTCTCCTTTATAAATCAATGATCGCCTTGTCATAGGGGCAGTGCAAAGCGATTTTATCACAATAATCTTTGGGATGATGGTAGCATGAAGAGAGCGTGAAGGAAATGGATGTTTAATTTGTAGCACGGTGAGAGAATAAGAGTTGACTACATTGAAATTTGAAGATCATGGACGAACACACATTATTTCCATTTAAAGATATTGCTGACATGAGAAATTGCATTTTCCCAATGATACGTGCTTCTTGGACGTTTATGTAGCTCTGTGGAGCTCCCATGTTGGTTGAGAGACTGCTTCAGGCTCTGAGTGAACTCTTACCACCTCAATGTGCAAATGGCGTGTGACCCTGCAATGACCATCACATTGTTCACAACTCTGTCAGCAGAGACAATGTCTTACTTCTGAAAGAGTTAGCCATTCTCAATAGATTCTGCCCTCCATAGAGAACACCAGTCTACCTTCTCAGAGATGAAAGATGCTATCTTGAGACTTCACATGAAACATTTGTCTTCTCTCGTCACCGTCAGCAAACCAAGTTGATGTATCAATTGTGTACCATTAGCAATGGAGCCAGGAGGAACAACATCGAGCAGTCTATCCGTGCAGTCCCTACTTCATTGGTTTCTCATGTTGGGGCGTCGATAACGTTCTCCGATTTCTGTACAAGGGGCTTGAGGGGCTGAATGGCTGCCTCCTGGTGTCAGGGGAGAAGTTTAAGGGCCTGATTGGGCAATCCCTGGTTCCTGTTTAACAGCTCAATATGTTTGACTGGGCTCATACTCTTCCTGTGTATTAGGCAAGAGGGATGGAATTCACTATCCATATTCTTATCCAATAGTGTTGATGGACTGAATGAGCTGCTCACATTCCTGTGAAGTGAGCTTGAGGTGCTGAATGAGCTCTTCCCTTTACTATAGTCATGCACAGTGTCCAGCAATACTGTTACATGAATGTTACCGACTTTTAATAGCACAAGCCTGAATGATGCCCCGGTCGTGCTGCACATGAACACAGGTGCTGAGGGAGGACACATAATTCTGAACATTGTGTGATCTCCATTGACCTTCCCCACTTCTGAGCTTATGAGGGGGGGAAAGACATTGAGGAGAAATTGAGGAATCTTGTTGTGTGGATCTCCCGCAGAGATGTCCCTGTACGAAGGTGGTGGATGTCCAAGAACCACAGACATCTTCTTTGTGCTGAATCACTCCAACTGGTGGAGAGATTCCTCCTAATTTTCATTAAGTTCCATTTTCTTCAGGTTCCTTGATACCATCATCAGTCAAATACTGCCTTGTTATGAAGGCCAGTCATTCTTTCCTGGTGTTCATATATTTAGTTGATGTCAAAAAGTCACAGTGTATGTGTGCGGTGTATTTCCTTCTCACAGAGGGGAGTGACCGTCGGCACGTCTCTATTCCAGAGAGGTAGGGGAAATAGTTTACTGAGACACTTGAAAGATAGGGATGGATAGATGTTTGACACGTCAGGCACTGCGAGAGTTGGGGCCGAGAGCAGATCAGCCATGACCCTATTAAAGGGAAAGGCAGGCTGTAGGAGCTGAATGACCTATCCTGCTTCTTTTGTTCTTGCATTCTGTTATGGGAAGTTTCATCGTTGTTGTTTTTCGGGAAGTCCTGCGAAGGAAGGTTGTAGTCAAAGAGACCAGAGGATTTTGTGATCACTATCTGGGTACAGTATGGGGGAATTATTCACTTTGAATCTAGGTCTACAAAATGACCAATAATTGGAACCAGGGGAAATTCTGTAAAGAGAGAGAAGGGGACTGCTTCACAGTAACACCCACTCTTTTTGCAAGAACGTTTTCCAGCCCACACCACATCATGTCTGACTGTATTCAGGGGCTGAATGGTCAACTCGGTTTCTGTGCACCAGGCAGTAGGAGCAAGTGGTCTCCTCACTGCTATTGAGTAGCAGATTGAGGGGCTGAATGGAATGGAGGGAAGTCGCACTGAGAAACAGGTCCTTGCCCCACCAGGAACCAAGATTGTGACTGATCAGATTGCGGTTCCAGTCCCATGTTCCAACTGCAGATCATTGAGTCACTTTCCGTCAAATATTTAACTAACACGTCTTTGAGTAAACGCAAACACACAGGTACCACAATCCTGTGGGGCAGAGAATTTCCACTCAAATGGCCTTTTGATAATTCCTCCTTATCCCTGTTCCTACCAAGGTTAGACAGTCATTGTTTCTGTTTCTAGTCCCACTCCTCCAGAAGTCACGACCAATTATCAGTGTAACTAACTGTGTGAAATTGTAAATGATATCTGTCTCAGACTGGGTTAGGAACAAGTCAGATAGGTTTCCTCAATTTTTAAAATAATCTAATCTAAAACCAAAGCAATGTTACTCAAATGACGATGGATACATAAATGATATACAATTTGGACATTGACAATATGTACATCAGCATTTATTTTCTATAATTCTGAGACGTAGAAGCATGCACAAAAGACACACACACATGCACACAGACACAGACACACACACACGTCTGAAAGCAGAACATAAAAAATGAAACCTGCAGAATATTAGTTCGGAAGCGTTTTGTGCAAATAACAGTTAATTTCATGACAAAAGCAAAATTGAAAATGTTTCAATCGTTATTCTGCCACTGAAGTTATTCAGCCTCACAGAAGCTGCTAGCGCTGAGATTTCTCCTGGAACACTTGGATTGGCTGAATTCCCATTATGCAGTCATTGGAGAGATCCCAATGAATCCTCAACAGGAACCCTTAAAGAATGCTAAAGATGGCTGATTGGTTTTCAGCTCTCATATATGTTCTAGAGATGTACAAGTAGAGATGGAGCAATGGCTGTTTGCTTCTACGACAGGTTACATTTTCTCCCTCTCTGATCGGAAACATGCATTAATGTGACCCGAACACCAACCTGGTCTATATCAAGTCTGGAGGAGTCCAAACCAGAGGGTACAGATTTAAGATGGGAAGGGCAAGATTATAAAGATACTTGAAGGGTAACATTTTTATGCAGTGGGTAGTGTGTGTATGGAATGAGCTGGCAGCGTAACTGGTGGAGGCTGGTAAAATAACAACATTTACGAGACAATGAATGATAGATGAATAAGAAGGGTTTATAGCACTATGGGTCTAATGTTGGCAAATGGTACTCCATCAGATTGGAATATCTAGTCGGTGCAGATGAGCTGGACTGAAGGGTCTGTTTCCGTGCTGTTTGACACTATGATTCCATCTGGACTTCATGCTAGCAAAGAGTAAAGTGAAACATCTGTAAAAATCTTCTAAAACAATTGCATATTTTTCTTTCAGTTTGGTGTTTCATTACCACACACAATATATCCGATGTAGTCTCAGCATTGTCTTGTACACATGCAGTCAAACATCCCGATGATTATACCCAATAGCCTTTGCATGAAACAGCATCATTCGCTGCACTTTCCTCATCACTTGTGGAATCTGCTGACTTGCTTTATGTGGCTCATGCAGCAGGACGTCCAAATCCCTCTGTACCAATGAGTTCATCGATGTTTCTCCACTTAAGTAGGTTACTGTTACTTTATCTTTTCAAGACAACACTGACTTCCGTTAACCCACATTATAGTGTTTTCTGTCAAAGAATTGCTCACTAACGTCCTCTGTCTGTATCCCATTGCAGAGATTCCATGTCCAGTTAAATGACTATTTTGGTGAAGGAGCTAATTGAGCTCCAAGCCAATCAGTCCTCTCCTCCAAGTCATTGGCATAGATTGTAAATAATTGATACTCTCACTCTGATCCCTGAGACACTCCACCAAGTTACAACTGTACAACCTGAAAATAATCATCTATCCCAAATGTTTATTCCCAGATAGTTAACCAGGTTTCCCCTGTTGCTGGGCAGAACGCTGGAAATGTTGGATGGCCTCATCTTACATTGTGTAATGTACTTAGCAGGTTGTATAACTTCAATGTATTCCTGCATAACTCCTTCGAGGGCAGAATGGTCTCCTCCTGTCTCATTATAATGATGCTGACTGGCTGAATGAGATCTTTCCTTACCTCTGTAACATTGTGGAGTGCTTGAGAGAACAACAGATGGGTTAGGAACAACAGCTGGCCATTCAGCTCCTCGCACCTGCTGCACTATTCAGAATGTGCATTGATGATGTGATTGTAAGTAAACATCCCTCTCCTGTCTGTTCCTAATAAACATGGTTATCTTGTTCATCAAAGATCTATGGAACTAAACCTTGAATGTTTTCAGTAATCCAGTCTTCATTGCTCCTTGGGCACGAGAACACCACAGATCACACAACCCGAAAGAGAAACAAACATTCCTGTCTCAGTCAGAAATGGGAATGTCCTTATTATAAAAATGTGCTCCCCGCAAACCAATCACCTCTCTTTTGATATATAAGGAGTCGACAATTAGAAACAGATATCAACCACTCAGCGCCTCAAACCTGTCCCCATTCCCATTAACTCTCCTAAATCAAATACTTAGCCAATTCAGCCTCCACTGGCCTCTTGGAAAGACAATCCCAGGCACCACAAGATCAAATGAGCAATGAACCCTGCAGCAGAATTAGACAATTCAGCCCATTTTATCTGCCATGGCATTTGATCACGGCTAAAGTATTTCTGCATCCCATTCTCCTGCCTTCTCCGACTGGCCATTGATAACATATTAATAATAAAAATGTGTGTATCTCTGTATTAAGGGAAGTGTGCGCCTGTATGTCGGGTAATGTTTGTATGTTTCTGTGTAAATGTCCACATCTCCATGCGCATCTCTGTGGGCATGTGTTATGTGTGTTAGTGTCAGTATCTCAGTTTGTGTGTTTGACTGTCTGCATCGCTGTGCAATGTTGTTTTTGAAGTGGACAGATTGAAATTGGAATCAAAGTCTCCCTCCTCCACTCTCTCTGTCTGTCCCTGTAGTTCATAGAGTTCATAGAATGTCTACAGTGTGGAAACAGGCCCTTTGGCCCAGCGCATCCACACTGACCCTTGGAAGAGTAACCCACCCAGACCCATTTCCAAACTATCCTACGTTTAACTCTGATTAACACCCCTAACCGACACATGCCTGGGCACTATGGACAATTTATCTCGGCCAATTCACCGACTATCCACATCGTTGGACTGTGGTTGGAAACCAGAGCACCCGGTGGAAACCCAGGCAAACACGACGAGAATGTGAAGCACCACACAGACAGTCGCCCGAGGGTGGAATCGAGTCTGGGTGCCTGGCACCGTGTGGCACCAGTGCAAACCACTGACTTTTATGTTTAGTTTCTTACAATACCTCCCTCTGCTGGCGTCCCTGCACCACTGCATCAGTGGCACAGTTTTTACCTCTCTGAGAAGATAATAAATCCTTTGCTGTGAATCTCAAATTGCACGGCCGTTTGATTTTTCAAATAATATCTTTGGAAGTACAGAAAGTTTTGTCTGATACTAAGCAATATTGGTCCTCCGTCATTATCAATACCACTGGGCCTTTTTCGGGACTTTTGAATACTTTCTCACGTAATTTTTCGGCATTGAAAGTCACAGAATGAGAAATAAATTCAACTCATCTCCTGAAAAAATGGTTCACTCAGGGGTGAGCATTTCCATTCTGAGGGGCCCAAGTATATTTGCAGCCCTCCAGCTACCAGCATTGTGTGTCTGTGTTGGGGTGGAGGTGGGGGGTTTGGGGGCAGGTGTAGGTGTTGTTGGTGCTGACAGTTTGGATGGTGATGTGAGCTGCTGCCCTATTTCCCTCCCAGACTGAATCTTCGAAGGTTATCACCCTCTGCCGCTGTCACTGCAGTAGGGTGGGGAGGCCAGTTGAGGGAGAGATCGTGTCATTTTAAACACCGCAGACACTGTCAGACCTGCGCCAATGTATAGAGGCTCACAGAGTCAAATGCAGACACACAGGTAAATTGGGTGCAGGTGGTTGCGGAGATGGACATCGGGCACTCCACCACCTGGCTTCACTCTTTCAATCCTATTCCGAGCTGTTTCTCCTGGAATAGGAGATGGTGTAGGTAGGGAGAGGGGGTGGGAGATGGTGACGTGTCCAGAGGGAGTCAGTCAACAGTGTTATATGCATGCGGTTCTAATAGCGAAGGAGCTATAGTGGAGGGGAAAGAGTGTGAGAGAGAGAGCGAGGGGAAGGTGTTGCATGCTGGGTGGGGAGTCCAGACCATGATCGCTGGGTCTGGCGGCGTGGCCTCCTCTGGGAAGAGAATGGTCCCCCTCTGTACTAGACCATTCACCAGGACCTCCGTGCCCCTGTCGACAAACCATGGTGTAATTGCCCCTTATCTTCCATGCTCAGGGTAAACTGTTCAGGGCAGCCCTAACCCGAGAAAACTCAACCATGTGCCTATTGGCCTTTTAACGATGGCATCAGTGCCAAGGATCATGGAATACCAAGGGGCATGCGGGTGATGGAGAGTACCTTCAACCTTGATGGGTGGGAGAATCAAGCTGGTATTGAAGGAGAGGGACACCATGGGGTGGGGTGGGTAGCGAATGAGGTGAGTCCGATAAGATAGCACCAGGAAAGTAGCTCAGCCTCGTGCAGACAACCCCTCCGTCACACTCAATGAAAATGGCACTGGCACAAATTATTTTTACACTCGAACCAATGAGTCGAAGACTCTGCTGACCCCAATCCTAGTGACAACGCTGCAGCTTCTTGACCAATGCACTCCATCACAAAGAAGGAGCTAATCGGCACCTTACACTTGGGAAATAAGGCAGTGGGGAGGCGGTGGTTTTGGTATCAGTGGGGGAGCACTTTATGGCAAGTCATCATAATTCTATCAGTTTTAAAATAGAGATGCAAAGGGATGGAGCAGGTCTAAAATTTAAAGTTCTAATTTGTTGAAAACCAATTTTGATGATATTCACTAAGAATGTTCAAAGTCGATTGGGACAGATATTCCCAGAGAAGAGGAGTCAGTTGAGAAGTGAGAAGCCTTCAAAAATGAGATGTCAGGAGTACAGAGACATTATGTCTCTGTTAGGGTGAAGGGTAAGGCTGGTACGTGTAAGGAATGCTGGAGGGTTGGAGAAATTGAGGTCCTGGTCACGGATAAAAGGGAAGCATATGTCAGGTATAGACAACAGGAATTGTGGGTTTCTTCTTAGTTCATTCACACGATGAGGGTGACCCTGGCTAAGCAAGCACCTATTACCCATCCCTAATTTCCCAGAGGGCAGTTAGCAGTCAACCATATTGCTCTTGGTCTGGAGTCACTTGTAGGCCAGATCAGGTAAGAATGGCAGTTTGTTTCCTTAAAGGGTGTCAGTGAACTAGGTGGATTTTTCCGACAATCGGAATGGTCATCGTGAGCCTCTTAATTCCTGATTTAAAGTGAATCACTAGAAAATTCTGAAGGCAACAAGAGTATACTTAAGAGGGAACTTGCGAGCATAAAAATGGGACATGTGATAACTTTGGCAAATAGAGTTAAGGAGAATCCAAAGGAATTCTACAAATGCGTCAAGGACAAAAGAGTAACTGTGGAGAGAACAGGACATCCTTAAGGATCAGCAAGACTGGCCATGTGCAGAACCACAGGAAATGGGGGAGGTACTGAACGAATATATTGTATCAGTATTTAAAAGCAGAAGGATATGGAAGCTAGAGAACTTGGGAAAATAGTAGTGACATCTAGGAAAGTGACTGCATTATAGAGGAGCTGCTGGAGGTCTTAAAACATACAAAGGGAGGAAAATATCCTGGCTTTTATTGGATGTACGCTAAAACTCGGTGGGAATCTTTCGAAGTGATTGCTGGGCCCCTTGCTATCGTGAATAGCCACAGGTAAAATGCCGGAGAACTGGAGGTTGACTAATGTGGTGCCACTATTTAAAGAAGGGTAATAAGGAAAAGCTAGTGACCCTGACGTCAGTGGTGGGTAAATTATTGGAATGGATTATGAGTTATCAAATTTTCATGCATTTTGAAAGGTACCGACTGATTAGGGATAGCCAACATAACTTTGTGCAAGCAATATTGCGTCTCAATGACTGGACTGAGATTTTTTTTGAAGAAGCGATTAAAAAGATTAATTAAGAATGAGTGGTGTACATTGTCGATGTGGACTTCAGTAAGGCGTTGAATAACATTGTGTATGGTCATCTGTTTAACAAGGTGGGTTCATATCAAAGTCATTTGGTTGCAAAACTGGCTCAAAGGTAGGAGGCAGAGGGTGGTGGTAGAGAGATGCAATATCCTGGAAAAGGTTTGCAATGCTCTCCAAATTATGCAGATAGTCCAGTTTATGGAGTAATCCTCTAGCACGGCTTGCACAGCTCTCCATTTTAGACGTTACGTTACCCCAGTTTATGGTGCCTGGGCTGGTTCTCAGAATTTGAGGCAATGGACCATTCCAGCAGATCTGGCAATGTCTTTATTCTTTGTTTGCATTCTTGTGAATTGGCCCACTGTTGTCTCACTTATCCAGTTATTCCAATCCCCTCATCTCCTTATCCATATTTTCAGCAAGTTGTCAGTTAATAAGTTATTTGTTTCTTTTCTGTATCTTTCCATGGCCTTAGTTTTTGACTCACTCCTGTATCTATTGCTGCCATTGTGAAACTCAGAAACAGTGAAATGGTATGTGTTAGGCTGTTGTTCACTTCCCGATGTGTCCCATGTGGTTCTCCATGGACAGGGGTGTTTCAGCAGCTTTGACTCACGTGTTTGAAATTTGGTATGGGCCTGCTCACGGAACGCCTCTGTTTGTCTCTCTCACTTGATCGTGCGGTCAGTAACAGGAGGAAAAGCCTGGAGTATAATTGTAAAGGAACAAGCATCTAACTTGGAGCTCAGGGGCTTCTGACTGACTCCTGTTATTGAAAAGCTAGTGGGGTGGCTGGGGATGGATTGCTGGAGGTTGTTCTGTGAGTTGACTCAGACATTAAGGGAGACCTTAGGGATTGCTGACCCAACTCTGGATGGAGCATGGGGACTGTAGTTACTGCATCTGGATCTGTAACATGAACAACAAATGGAGCAGAGGCTGCAGAGAAGTGAAGCTCTGAAACCACGCAGTGAGTGTGTGTGGGGTAAAGGAATTGCTGTATCTGTCTGTGTTTTCGCCTGGACAAGCACATACTCTCATTCTCCCCATAACATACACTGATGCACACTCTCCCTATTTGCTCCACACACTCTCTCCTTCTCTCACACGCACACACGAGCACTCCATTCTGTCACACGCACGCATGCACTCTCTCACTCCCGCACACACACACACACACACCCACTCCTCCTCACTCTCTCTCACGTCCATAGAGTGTCTCCCTCTCTCCCCACCCTTCACACAGACACGCCCCTCTCTCCGACATACGCACACACACACATGTATGCACATATAAATCTGCAGGGTGAATTTACATTTGCCCATTTGTATTTGCAGCTGCATTTTATTTTGTTCCAAAAACATACAATTTGTAGACAGCCAGTCAGTGTGATATTTTACAAACTCCTACTTTCTAAATAAAACCAGTCTGACTCCAGATAAAGACACAGACAGCGTCCAAACAAGGTCTTTCGCTTAGAAAACATTGTCTGACAGCAAGTGTTACTTCATTTACTTGAAGTTATTTCCAGGAGTGGCTTCAAATAAATTCTGCGATTTGCATATTAATCAATCAAATTTGCATCTCCATTCTAACTGATTAAGTATTTAAGTGCCATCCTAGGTGTGGACAATTCATGTGCATAAGCTGTACAACCCTTTGATCTTTTCTTATACCTTCTGTTTTTAATGTCTTCCTCCCTCTTACATCTGATGAAGGAGCAGCGCAATGAAATTTTGTGTTGACAAATAAACCCATTGGACACTAACCTGGTGTCTTTTGATTTTTGACCTTGCCCAAACCTGTCCAAAACCAGCGACTCCATATCATGGTTTTTACTGGTAAGCTAATCCTCTCCCCTGGCAAGTAAGTCGTTCCTAACCCCATGTGTCCTTGTCTTCCATATTAGTATTTTGCGAGGCACGCTTTGCACTGATGTCTGGAAGTCCAGATATAATACATCTGTATGATCCCAATTATCAACCTTGCTTGTAACGGCTTTTTTAAAGAAAGTTAGTCAAATCATTCAAATATGATATATCCTTCATAAAACTATGCTGACTGTGCTGGATTGTGGCTTGACCTTAGAGATCTCCTGTTATTAATTCCTTCATAATGGATTCTAAAAAAATGTTTTCAATCCCAATAGTTTTCTCACTACTTTTCATTCCCGAGTGAAGCTGGTTATTCCAAGTCCTTCCCTTTCTATAACCTCTATGTTCCCTTTCACAATTCCTGTGTAACAGGCACAAGGCTGTAAAAGATCTGCTTGAATTGCTGTAGAAGAGGCATGAGTGGCTGATTGGACTCATTCTGTTTCCGCGTTACACACCCGCTTTGCTGAATGTCCTCCTGCCGTTCCGACATTATAGTCTCAATGGACTTGCATGTCCTGCTCCTGTTTCTGACCAAGCCGCTCAAGATCTCAATGTTCACCTCCTGTTGCTCAATGATAGGTTTGGGGACTTATGAAATCTCCCTGGTCAAATGTCACTTTTCAAGGGCTGAAATATTTAGGAAAGTTGTGTTGACCACACTGGGTAGCTCAGTGGTTAGCACTGCTGCCTCACTGTACCAGAGATCTCAGTTCAATTTCAGTTTTCAGTTTCCTCCCACAGTCACAAGATACGCATGTTAAATGGGTTGGCCAAGCTAAATTACCCATAATGTCCAGGGATGTGGAGGCTAGGGGCATCTGTCTAGGAAAATGCCAGGTTATAAAGATTGGGTGGAGTGGATGGTGGGGATTGGGTGGGATGGTCTTCGGAGGATCAGTGTGGAGTCGATGGGCCAAATGGCCTGCTTCCACACTGCAGGGATTTTATGATTAACACCTTTGTTGCAGAAATCAGTTGTGTGAACAATCTTTGAATTCATTCCAATATCCTTTCCTCAGTGAGGAGATTAAATCTGTGTGCACTACTGCAGATGTGATCTCACTAAGACACTATACAGCAGCAGCAACACTTTATCAGCCTGCTGTAAGGTTCCCACGAAGGTTAGAGCAGTCCCAGCTCTCTGGCAAGTACACAGCATTGTTGAAAGATCATTGTCCTTCTCTACTCCACCAGCATAACGGGAGATCTGGTGATAACGTCACAATGACACTTGAGAAGAACAGGTAATGTGAAGCGATATGATATCAATGTTGAGATATGCCTCACCAACCATCTCGCCTGAATCTACCAAGAACCTCGCCATGGCCCTTGTCACGCGGATTCCACAGAATCTGGTAAGAGGAGCTCAGAAACAGCAAGGAGAAGCAAACATTCAGAGTTAGATATCAAAGTCAAAATTGTGATACAAATGTTGGGTATGGAACAAAACAGGAAAGAAGACAAACAACTTTGTGGGTACGGCAGTAATAATGGGCAGCTTCAAGTTAAATCTAAAGAGTGTTAACCCAAGTGAGTGTTAATGCTGGAAAAATGGATTTCACGAGAGTCTATGAGGTGGGTTGCTGTAACAATATGTTGAACACCGAGCTAGAGATCAGGTTGTTCTGGAATTGATGATGTGTGATCAGAACAGCTAATTAAAGACTTTGTTGTAAAGGAGCTTTTGGGAACAGTAACCTTAATATTTTGAATTTAAGTGACATCTGAATACAAAGTAGTTTTTTTTCCTTATATTAATGGTACATGCCTGAGTCATGCAAGCCATTAAGATGCCAGGATAATGTTGACTTCAGTGAATTTGAGAAGTACATTAAAATGATTTAATGAAAGACAGGCAATGTCTTTTATATTACAAACACTGTAAGGTCTGTAAGGACATTCTCGAGATGAATGCCTCAGATGGCAAGATTGTCTGAGCAGAGAGCACTGTTGTGTTCCAGAGAAGTTCAGAGAAAGAGAGGTGATCGAAATGAAACTTAAAAAAAAAACAGAGTGGAGTGACGAACATGGGGATTGACCAGTGAGAGCAATATTAGCGAGAGTCCCAAGGTATTCCACAAGGACATCAAGCAGAGTAGAATAACCAGGGAATAATTAGGTTCCATTATACACCGAGGGAGCAATCTGTGTGTGAAGCTGGAGAAGATGGCTAGATTGTGACATGAGAGCTTCACATCTGTTTTACTTGGGAGAAGAAGGAGGCAGGTACATATTTCAAGAAGACTGGACTGGGAAGCTCTTGAACAGATTGATATATGATACGAGCAGGAAAGGATGGTTTTGGCTGGTATAAAATTGGACAAGTTATCAGGTCTGGAAGACTTGTATCACAGCTGCAGTGGGAGACAAGGGAGGAAATGCCCTGACTCAAATGTTTAAGTAGAATCTCGTAACAGGGGAGTTGCCAGAGTAATAGAGAGCACCCTTTACAGGAGGTGTTGGTGCAGGTATACCAGGGAAATATAGATCAGTGAGTATCAGATCAGTGTCAGGGAAACTATTGGGGAAAACAGGGAAGGAGACAATTGATCTTCATTGAGAGAGGCAATGTTTGATCAGGGATCGACAGCATGAAGTTATGAGAGGGTGGTCAGACCGAACGAATTTTATTGATTTTTTTCGAGTAGGTCGTTTATATGGTTTCTTTTTGAGCAACACCTTTGACAAAGCCTCACATGTAAAAACTGATAAAGAAAGTACAATATCATGGTATCATGGGTAACTAGGTAGATGACATTCAAATTGCCTTAGAGGCAGGAGAAAAGGTGGTGGGAGAAGGCTGTTTGTGTGACTGGAGACCAATGACCGCCGATGTACCCGTGATCAGTGCTGCATCCATTATTATTTGTGTTCTTCATAAATGATGTCGATGTGAATGTGGAGGGAGTGGGGTTTGTGTGACAAATCAGTGTATCTTTCACATAAAGATTGGCTGGGTAGTTGGCAGTGAGGTGGAAGGCCTTATGTTACAGGAAGATACATATGGAATGGTCAGATTGGCAAATCAATGGCAGATGGAATGTAACCCTGATAAATATGAGGTGATGCAATTTGGGAGAAGGAAGCAGACAGGGGAGTACTCAATGAATGGCAGCACACTAGGAAGCTCAGAGGGTGCTTCTGTACACATCCCTGAATGTGACTGGCCAGGGTAATAGCTGAGTTAAGAAGGCATTGGGAATCGTAAATAGCCTTTACTCATCGGAGCATAGATCATTAGAGCTATACAGGACTTTAGTTCGGCCCAGGTAGAATACTGTATTGAGTTTTGGGCGCCAAATTACAGGAAGGATGTGGTTCTACTGGAGGGGGTGCAGAGGAGATTCACCAGGATGTTCCCTGGGTTGGAGCATGTCACCTGTGGAGAGAAGCTGGAAAAGCTTGGTTTGTTTACTTTGAAGCAGAGAAGACTGAGGGAGATGTGATTCAGAAGGAATAGATTACGAGGGGCATGGATAGAGTGGATAGACAGCAACTGTTCCTTTTAGGCAAAGGGGCAAAATCAGGGAAACACACTTTTCAAGTGAAGGGTTTGAGGATTTGAGGATTGTTTTTCATCCAGAGGGTGTTGGGTTCTGGAATATACTTCCTGAGAGGGGAGCTGTTTTCGTAACCACATAACAACTAAAAAGGACTTGGATGAGCTCTTGAAGTTTCTTAAATTTGCGGCTACAGGCCTCATGTAGGAGAATGGGATGAGTGTAGACCATGCTGTATGCCTGACAGTACAAAGACTATGCTCCTAAGATTGTATGGTGTGGACATGAATTGATGGGTTTCTGAAGAGAATATTAACAAGAATTATAAGGGTGAGCTGTCAATGGAAAATGTTAGAGAAAACAAGTGCAGCTTCGTTACAGTCTGAACACAGAGGAAGGAGAATAGAGAGCAGGGCAATAGCAGAACTATGAAGCAACTACTTCAGTTCAGTCTTCACAGGAGGAAACAAACCAAACAAATCAAATCTTCCCAGCAGGACTGGAAAGCGTAAGTCTCGAGAGAAAAAGAATGAAATTAGTAAATGAATGCTTTGGGAGAAATTATTGGGACTGAAAGTATGGTTGAATTTAGAATACAGATGGAAGGTGAAAAGATAAAGTCCAATACCAGGGTCCTGAGCTGAAAAAAGGAGACAACAACAGGATGAGGGCGGAGTTGGCTAAGGTTGGCTGGAAGCAAAGACTTTGAGGTGGAACCATTGATGAACAGTGGCTGGCTTTCAAAGCAGTTTTTTGTTCGCAAATGGGCAGCAACAGCATATAACAGTGAAATGGAAGGACTGTAGGAAAAGGGTGATCTGCCATGGATGTCTCATGAAATGAGGGAGACTATCAAAATAAACTAAATGCCATAAATAATGGCAAAGATCAGTGGGAAACTAGACGATTGATAAAGCTATAAAGGTTAAAAGAATGCAACAAAAAAACCTGTGAATAAACATAAGAGAGATAGATTATGAGAGCAAACTACCTCAGAATATAAAGACAGATATCAAAAGATTCTAAAACTATGTAAAATGACAAGAATGGGTAAGGAAGCATTGGTCCTTCAGAGGGTGAGAAGGGTTATTTCATGAGGAAATTGCCGAGGAATTGAATAGATATTTAGTCGGTCTTCACAGTGAAGGAGACTAATAAGATTCCAGAATTGTCAAAGAGAGGAAGGGAGGTGAGGACCTGGAAACAGCCATTCCCATGAGAGAGATAGTGTTGGGCAAGTTCATGGATCTAAAGTTAGATAAGTCTCCTGGGCCTGATGGAATGCATCCCAGGGTACTAACAGAGGTGGTGGAAGAAATAGCAAATGATTTGTTTTCTAAATTCTCTGGACTCTGGTACAGTTCCAGCAGAGTACAAAACAGGAAATCAGATACCACTGTTTATAAAAGGTAGAAAAAAAATTGGAATTATAGACCAGTTAGCCTAACATGTGTAGTGGGGAAAATACTTCAAGCTCTAATCAAGGAAAAAATAGCAATGCATCTAGATAGAAATTGTTCCATTGGATAGACACAGCATCAGTTCATGAAAGGCAGGTCATGATTAACTAATTTACTGGAAAGCTATGAAGACATTATGACTCGGGGACCCAGTGGATGTGGTGTACCGAGATTTACAAAAGGCATTCGACACAGAGCCGCCAAAAAAGCTGCTGCATAAGGTAAAGATGTGTGGCGTTACGGGTAATGTATTCACATGGGTAGAGGATTGGTTAACTCACAGGAAACAGAGAGCGGGAATAAATGAGTGATTTTCTGGCTGCTGATCAGTGACTAGTGGTGTGCCTTTGGGATCAGTGCTGATACCGCAATTATTCACAGCTTAGATGGATGATTTGGAGTTGGTGACCACGTGTAATATCACAAAAAATGTAGATGATACGGAAATGAGTGGCAGAGCAAATGCGCAGATGACTGATAAACTTTTCAAAGCGACAAAAATAGTTTAAGTGAGTGGGCAAAGGACTGGCAGAAGGAGTACAATATAATAAATGTGATTTTATCCATTTTGGTAGGAATAACATTTAAATAAAAGGCTATTATTTGCATGGTAAAAATGCAACATGCGTCTGTGCAGAGGGTGCTGGGCGTCCTTGTGTATGAATCACAATAGTTGCTCTGCAGTTGCAGCAGGTAATTAACAAGGCAAATGGAATGTTGTCCTTCATTGTGAAAAGGATTGAGTTTAAACACAGGGAAGTTATGTTGCTGCTGTGCAATGTGCTGGGGAGGTCACACCTGCAATACTGCGTGCAGTTTTGGTCTCCCTACTTGAGCAAGTATGTACTAGCACTACAGTGGATGCAGAGGAGGTTCGCTAGGTTGGTCTGGAGTTGAGGCGGTTGGCTTATGAGGAGAGACTGAGTAGACTAGAATTATATGTTGATTGGAATTTGAAAGAATGAGGGAGAATCTGGAAGAAACAGGTATAATTAAGAAGGAAATCGATAAGATAAAAATAGAGAGGATGTTTCCAGTAGCATGTGAGAATAGGACAAGAGGACAAAATCTCAAAATTAGGAGGAGCATATTTAGGATTGATTTGAGAAGAAACCTCTTGACCAAGAAGGTTGTGAATCTGTGGAATTCCCTGTCCAGTGAAATAGTTGAAGCTTAATCATTGAATGCCTTTAAATGTCAGATAGATTTTTTGGGGGGCAGTAAAGGAACAAAGGGTTATGGTGAACGGGCGGATAAGTGGAGCTGAGGCCATGAAATGATCAGCCATGATCTTATTGATGCTCCTAGTTCTTATGTAATGACTCAACATGAAATGGGAATCACATTTGAGAAACTGACTGGTTGATACATACAGAGAAGCAATGAATTCAATGCATTTGGATTTTCAGAAAGATCTTGGTAAAGACCCTGGCCTAGTTTGCAAAGTCAAATGTTACAGGATTGGGTTTAAAATATCATTATGTTTTTAGAATAGTAGAGATGACAGGAAACAGTGAACAGGAATAAAACGTTCTGTTTTGAAGTACAAGGATGATTGGGTGTTGCAGGGACTGGTGCTTGGGCCCCAGCGATTCACAATGCATGTCAAACGCTTAGTTAAGGGAATCAAATGCAATATTTTCCAACCTGCTGACAGCACTAAACGAGGTTGGATTCTGAGTGGGTGAGGAGGATGTAAAAAAGCTCCAAGATGGTTGAGACAATTGGAGTGACTGGGCAAATACGTGGCAGATGGCGAGCAATTGGGTGGGTGTGATGGTATGTACTTTTGTGGGAACAGTAGAACAGCAATCTATCATTTGAAAAGAGATTAGTTGAAACATGTTGATCTTTAAAGAGATTTATATTCTTACTTTGTTTCTTCTCTGCAGACCTCCAATATCCATGCAGGGCAGTGAATTCTGAACCTAGAACACAATACTGGGAATGGCATTGGCACGCTGCCCGCTGTACGCAGACCCACCAAGTGGGGAGCTGTAACATTGAAAAGGATTTGGATTTCCCCTTGTACACCAGTCATGAAAGCAATATTGCAGGAGCAGTCAGCAGTCAGGAAGATAAATGACGTATTGACCTTTATATCATGGAATTTTGAGTACAGGAGTAAGGGTATCTTACTGCAGTTGTACAGGGGGTTAGTGAGATCCCATCTTGAACATTGTGTAGTATTGTGTGCAGGTTTGGTTCCCTTACTTAATAAAAGTCAAACCTGACATTGAGGAAGTGCAGTGAATGATGACCAGACTGATCTCTGGGATGACAAGCTCGTTGTGGGAGCAGAGTTTTGGGCGATTGGACCTGTTTTCCATGGGCCTTAGGAAAATGAGTGAAGATCTCAGTGACATATATAACTCACTGACAGGGCGAGACAGATTGGAAGCAGGGATGATAATTCCCCTGGTTGGGACGTCTGAAACAATGGGCAACTGTATTTAGTATGGGCAGGTAACTCTGCATTGAGATGAGAATAAATGTCTCTACTCCGAGACTGGTGAACCTGGGGAGTTCTCCCCCACATAAGGGAGAACGTCCTGAGGATGTCAGGACACTAAATATAAAAAGGATTACCGGACACGAAAGGGAACAGCAGACAGCTGGAGTACAGCTGTCACATGCTCTCAGATGTTCGGAAGGAGATCTCTGCAGTGTCAACAGGGCTGTGTTTCCCGTTCCCTTTTCCAATATCGAGTTTTCGAGTTTTCTGTCGGTTTTATCCTTACAATCCTCGGAGCAGTTTGGTATATTTTAGTGCCTTGCTTGACCGTTTCCGAGATCTTGAAGAGTTTATCACATGTCTGTGTATCTGGAGTCACTTTTAGGACAGACCAGGAAAACACGGGAGATTCACTTCCTGGAAGTACATTGGGGAAGGAAACTGGTGTTTACAATCAACATTGGCTTAAATGTGAGTATTATTCGCACCAAATTTGACAGCTCGATATTTTTAAAATTGTTTTTAACATCCCCCAGCTGTCATTGCATTAACCTGGTCTGGATTAGTAATCCAGTGCCATTTCCACAACAGCACCATTTCCACATGGGGACGGATCGGAAACCACACTGAGCAGTTTATTTCTGTGCTGCTTGACAGCTCTGTCAGAAAAAAAGACCATTAATTTGCCTTTTGTGATGGCACTGTGGGTGTGGTAATTGGTCAGATTGCATCTATTCCTCTCTTTGGGAACTGGAGACAGCTGAGTAATTTTCCGCATTGCCGGGGAGATGTCAGAGTTGTCAGCTTGGTGGTAGTGCTAGACTGAGGGATTATCCCATTCAAAAACTTACAGATTGTGCTTGAATATAATGCTGCATCTGCTGGTGTTGCTGCTGTGATCTACAGCACCACATCAATGTCAGGAATTCTGTATTTAAGAAAGTTCAGAGATTTATATCACTGAAAGTATTTAGAGAGGACTTTTGACTTGGAAATGAATTGAGGTCAATGAAGAATGAATAGCCCCTTGCCCTTACAATATGAAAACAGACCCTTTGACCCAACCCATCCATGCTCACTAGGTTTCCTAAACTGAACGAGTTCTAGTTTTCTGTTTTTGGCACATGCCCCTCCAAAACGTTCCTGTTCATGTACACATCAAATTGCCTTTCAATTGTAGTAATTGCACTCACCAATACCACTTCCTCCGACAGCTCGCTACATATCCACACCACTCTCTGTGAGAAACAGCTGCCATTAGATCCCATTAAAATCTCGTCCCTCTCACCTTAAACCCATCCTCTCTGGCTTTGGGAACCTCCACCCTGGGGAAAAGACTTTGGCTATTCATCCTATCAATGCCCCTCATGATTTTATAAACCCCAATAAGTTCACCCTTCAGCCTCCTACGCAAAAGGAACAAAATCACAGCCTATCCTTATACTGCAAATCCTCCAATCTCCCTCACACCATTTAAAATATTTTGCCCCCTTTCCAGTTTATCACATCCTTCCTTTAGCACGGCGACAAGAATTGTACTCAGCACTCCAAATATGGCCTTACCATTCTCTTGTACAGCCACAAAATGATATCTCAATTCTTAGAATCAATGCTCTAACTGATTAAGGTAAGCGTGCCTAACGTCTTCTTCATCACCATGTCTACCTGTGACTCCACTTTCAAGGAACTATGTACCTGCACCCTGGATCTCTCTATATGACAACACTCTCCAATGCCCTACCGTTAACTGTATAATTCCTGTCCTGGCTTATCTTACAAAATGCAACACCTCACATTTATCTGCATGAAGCTCTATCTGCTAATCATCAGCCCAATTTCCCAGTTGGTCAAGATCTTATTGTTCTCCAAGATAACCTTCTTCATTGTTCAATATTAACACCAATTTTGGGGTTTCATCTACGAACTTACTATCCATAGTTCCTATATTATGATCCGAATCACTTACAAAAACAATGAACAGCAGCAGCCTGGTCCTTGTGGCAACAACTGGTCACAGGCCTCCAATTGGAACAATAAATCTCTCCCAGCATCATCTACCTCCTACTGTCAAACCAATTTTGTATCTAATTGGATAGCTCTCCCTGATCCCCTGTGATGTAACCTTGTTAAACAGGCTACCACCTGGAACCTGTTGGTCCTCACCATATTCACGTAGACAAAGTATGCTACTTTACCTTCATCTATTTTCTTCGTCAACTCTTCAAAACTGCAATCTAGTTTGTGAGACGTGGCTTCCCAGACACAAAGTCATGCTGAATATCCCTAATCAGTCCTTGCCTTTCCAAACGCATGTAAATCCTGCCTCTCAGAATCTCCTACAAAGACTTACCCACGCTTGACATCAAACTCACTGGTCTGCAGTTCCCTGGCTTTTCCTTGCAACCTGTTTTTAAAAAATATAACAACATTAGCTGTCTTCCTGTCCTCCAGGACCTCAACCGTGGCTGTCAATGATACAAAGAAAGTCAGGAGAACTGCAGATTTCGTAAACCAGAAACAATGACAGAACGCGCTAGAAAACTCAACAGGTCTGGCAGCATCTGTGCAGGGAATTCAGACTTAATGTGTTACAGCACGGGCTAAATCCCCCCCCGCCCCCCGCTAATTTAAACCTGCAACACAGAAAAGGTTGAACCTGTGATGTAATCTGTTTAAATTCAGGAGGCCAGGAATCATCCTAAAATAAAAATTGACAACTCTTTTTTAAAAGGTCTAACAGAGAATAATTAACTAACAACTATTTGCAACTCCTTTCTCTATCCTGTCTTTTATTTTCCCTTCTACAATACTGGTCCGATGAAAACATCTTCTCCCAAACTTTGAAAAAAAAAATTAAGATTTACTAAAACATTCACATTTCAGAACCAGACTGCTGTCAAATCTTCTCTTTGTATTTTCCTCTCTCAAATTTTCTTCTCCTTCGGGTTTCTGTTTCACAGGTCATTGACAAATAAAGGTACATTTAAGAGATCTATTCTCTGGACAGTCTGCAGATGTTGGTGGCTTGGTAGTTCTCCCCCAACTGCAGTTTTTTTTTTGGTTTTATACCCCAAAGCATCGGGTCATTTCATTTTTTTTAACATTGTCAAAATGCAAAATTCAAACATGATTGGTGTTTAGAATCTTGGGGCATAATGTAAACTGATTGATCGAATTTCATTTTATTTTTGTCTCATAGCTATCCAGGTACTGCCAGCTTCTGGACCAAATGTTACATTATAAATTTTCCAGAACTCACTGTGCTTGTAAATCCTTCAACTCTCTTAATGGTACAATACCCTTTCTACCTTGATTAAACCTTCCCTCTCAAAAAAGAACCATCATAATGAAAACATGGTCTTATTTGTTTTTGTATGCTTTAAACAAATTACTATAACATACTGATAACTTAAATCCAAGTTCACCTTAACTTCTTCTCATATACCTATATTTAACATTGGATAAATACAAATGACACCTAAACTTTATCAGTTTAATCCGTGAGAAAGCCTTTGCAATTACATTTTTATGACACGCTGCATGTACAATTTTAAAATTAAAAGTCTATAACATAGTCTCCAATGAAATATTCGTTAAAGCGTTCTAATAATGTAAGTAGATTGGGATCCGTGTACACAATTGTCTCCAATGCTGTATTTGTGACTTACACATTAAAATGCCATAAGTCTAGTCTCAAACTCAATAGTTTTGTCTCAATCATGGAATGTTTCCTCTCACGGCTGTTGAGTTTCTTTGAAAAGTACAATTCCATCTCATCGCCCTGTAGCAATTCAGCTCCAACTACTCTTTCACTAGCATCGATTGCAGCTTTGAAAGGTTTCGTAAAGTTTGGTGTAGACCGAAGAAATGAAGCACTTTTTTTCTTTGAGGTTGGTCGTGGAAATTCCTCGGTAGCTTTTGTCTTTGCATTCCATGGAGTCAAGAACATGTCCCAGGAACATCACGTCTGCTTTCACAAATTCAGTTTGATTTAATTTTACCACCAGTTTTGTTTCTTGTATTCGTTCAAAGAGCTGTGTCAACTGTACCAAGTAATCTTTCTAGGACTTACTAAAGATCACTACGTTGCTCAAATGGACTGCACAGTTTGTTAACCCAGCCACACATCTGTTCTTGAGTGTTTGGAATGTGTTGGTTGCGTTCTTCATTCCAAAGGGCATTAGTTTTAATTGATACAGCTGAGTTGGTGTTAAAATTCAGAAATTTATTTCACCCTCTCTGATAAAGGTACCTGCCAGTAACCACGCAGTAAATCCAACTTGGTGATGTAACTGACTTGTCCAACTTTCTCGATACAGTCCTCCAATGTTGGTATTGGATATTTCTGAATTTGAAACAGTGTTGACCTTCCAAGAAAAAATATTGATTCCTCTCCGGTTTGGGACAATTGGCGAGCTCCACTCGCTCTGGCTTGGTTTGATGATGTCGTCATTGAGCATGGCCTCCACCTCCTTCTGGATCTGTCTGGCTTTGAGAGGATTAAGCCAAAGTGGATGCTGTTTTATCGGAACAGTATTCTCTACGTCTACCTCATGTACAATAGCATTAGTTCTCCCCATATGATTCTTACATATGTCCTAATACTGCAAAACAAACCTTTCAACTTTGTTCTATGTTCCTGAGACAGACAGTTTACGAACCTTTCCGACTGCTCAAGGACTTTTGCATTATTAACATACTTCGAGGCACATTAAAATCCACAAGATTTGGATTTGATTCCTCACTCTGCGCGGCAGTAACTGACACCTCTTTCTCCAGATTTTCTTCTCTACTTTTCAGGACAGAACCTCTACAATCATTTATAACCCACATGAAGGGTTCTTCGAATGTGGGAATTGGCAACAGAGTTCATAGTTTCATTACTGCCTTTGGCCTACCTACCATTTGGCATATATGACATGTATGTCAAAAGTTAACCAAAAGTTAGTCAATAAATATGATTTTTTCCTTAGCCTGAACCTTTCATACCCCTAGGTGACCTCCTGTAGGTAGTTCATGAGTTACCCAGAACACTTCCTTTCTGTATGTTATCGGCAACACAATCAGGCGCACTTCAGCACATTTCTCCTCTGCACTAAATGGACGTGGTCTCCATTTTCATCTTAAAATTCGATCTTTCAGATAATAACCCTCGCGAATGTCCTCTGCCTCCTTTTCAGAATACACATCCACATATAAATGTTTTATCATCTTGTCTGTCTGTTGCAAGTCCCTTAGTCTTTCAGGACTAAACACCTCAGTCTGATCCACTGCCTGTTCAGGTTTTCCTTGCATCATTACGGCAAACAGGGTGTCCGGTAACTGAACCTCAACTCCTTCATCTTTGTCTTTAGCGGTGCTTCGTGCTGTGACTTATGATAATGGGATCTGGTTACTGTACAGCCTGGGAAAATACCAGGATATTTCTGATTTAAGTCCTCAGTTTCTTGGTCTTTCTTGCGCTTCTCCACAACCAGGGGTGTCACTCTCAACTTGGACCATGCTAAGTCATTCTCAAGAACAAACTGGATTGGTGGAACTGACTCTGTCAATCATTCCCACTGTAACATCCCCACTCATCAGTAGGCACTCCAATCTGATCTTACGTAGGGGAAAGCTAAATTTCTGTACATCTATTCCACAAATCACCACACTCTCGGGTAACAGATCAGAAAGATTGCAAATTTGCTCATCCCTTCCTGTTAGAGACTGGCTAAATCCTGTAGCTCTCAAAATTATAAATTCTTGCCCTCCTTCCCCTGTTATTTCTGAGTAACCGTTCCTCACAGAGGTGAATTCTTTATAGATATCAGGTACTAACTCCACACCCAGCCCCAGTCGAGGCTGTGCACTTTCCTGCAGCTCCTCAGCTCGTGTTGGGGGTCTCCTTTAAAACTTTCACTAATGCCACTGGGTCAGCTTCTTTTACCACATCTTTTCCCACAGTGCCTTTCTTAACGATCAGCACTGTGACCATACGTATCCCTCCTTATCGCAGTGAAAACATCATTTTCCTAGTGACCTTCTAAAACCACCAATATTTAATTTTCTGTGTCCCACTCCATTATACTGAAAACACCTGAGGCCTTTCACCACCTTTCCACTCTTTTGGGCATCTTCTTTAACCTGTGGTAATCTCTTATCCTCTACTCTTTCTTTGATATTGTAGCATCTCCCCTTCTCCGAAGTTCTATCCCTCACAGGACGAAATTCTGGCTGGAAGCTTGTCTTATGCAGCAACATGTATTCATCTGCTAATTCTCCTGCTCTTCTCAATTCCTGAACTTTTTGATCATCCATGTGAATTCTTATCATTTCTGGAAGTGAGTTTTTAAACTCCTCCAGCAGAATAATCTCCCTTAGAGCCCCAAAGATCTAAACTATTTTTAAAGCCCACACCCATCTATCAAAATGCCTATGTTTAATTCTTTCGAACTCAATATAAGGCTGACCTGGTTCCTCCCTTACTTTTCTGAAGTGCTATCTATATGCTTCCAGTACCAATCTGTAAGTACTTAATATAGCTTGTTTGACGTCTTCATAGTCTCCTGAACCCTCATCTGACAGCGCAGCAAATACCTCACTAGCCCTGCCTACCAGCTTTGTCCGAACTAGCATTACCCATCGATCCTTGGACCACTCCACCTGCCTAGCCAACTTTTCAAATGAAATAAAGAAGGCTTCAACAGCTTTCTCATCAACACGTAGCAGCGTTTTGACACAGTTGTATATATCACTAACGCCCCTTTTAATCTCCATTCTGTTAACTTGGCTTTGCTGGCAAAATCGCAATTTCTCAAGTTCGAATTCTCTCTCTCTTTCCTTAGCTAAGAAATTTCCTTCTCTTTTTCTCCCTCTGTCTTCTCTGTTTGATCAGCTAAGAACCTTCTCCTCTCTTTCTTCTCTCTCTTATTCTCTCCCTTTGTTTATCTTTAAACTGCATTTTCTTCAATTGTAATTCAGTTTTTTTCTAAATCTCCTGCACTTGTCTGTTTCTCTGACGCACCTTAGAGTCTCAGTAATTTCCTGACAATTTCTGCTTTACTCTTGTTCTTGGTTAGACCCAAATCTAAGTTCTTTGCTAATTCTAAAAGTTTGGCCTTTATCTTTCCTTCTAAACACCTTCGGCAAATGTGGGAATCATCTTCAAACCCCAGAACCACTTTAACATGTTTAATAGCCATTTCTCTCACTTTTAATTTAGCCAACCACAGGTCACCGAAATTTAACAAACTGTCTCACCGACGTTTTATTTCAAGCTCTTGGACAATAATGTGCAAATAATTAAACCTACGGTGTGTTTTTCACAGCCCAAACCTATTTAAATCTGCCCAAATCTCCGACTGGATCTGTCTAAACCTGTTCAAATCGCAAACAAAAGCCCGCAAACTGTTACAACACAGGATAGACCCCTCTCCTAATTAAAACCAGACACAGAGAAAAGGTTCACCTCATACTGGAATCTGTTAAATTTCAAGAGCAAAGTTCGATTTACAGAGCTCACTATTTAAAGTAAAACTAACAATTTTGTTAGTTAAGTCCAACAGAGAATATTAAAATGAACAACTATTTAGAACTCATTTCGGTAAACCTATCTTATACCTACCACAATACAATACTGGTCTGATCAAACAAAACACCATGATTAATATTTACAGAAAAATATATCGCGTTTCAAAACCAGTCAGCTTTTTCAATTCTCCTTTGTAGATTTTGCTCTGCAGATTTTTTCTCTAGGTCGGCTTCGATGTTCTGCTGTACAAACCTCTTATAGACAGGTACCTTTTAGACAGCTCTTCAGCTAGCAGTCTATATTTGTGGCTGTCCTTGGCAGTTCTCCCCTTAAATGTTCAAAATGAACGGTTTTATACCTCAAAGCAATGGATCATTTCGTTGATTTTGAAGCCATAAAATACATTATATTTCAAACTCGATCGGATTTCAGTGTATTTGGGCATAATTTAAACTGACTGGCCCAATTTGAATTTGTTTTTGTTCCATGGCAACTCAACTTCACAGTCAATTTTTATTCTTTAACTCCTTTCAGAACAATGTGCACCCCTACACCTTCATAACAATATCTTTTGTTTTCTGTAAATTTGATTATCTTAGTAAGTTCACATAATAGCATATTCTGTTCCATAAAAAGACCTGTTTACTCTCATCCTTCCTTTATCTAAATCCATCTTCCAGTTATGATTCCAGTTACTTACAATGTTACTGGTATTCTTCAACAAAGTAATATATTGTATGTGTGTCTGTTTGCGTGTCTGTCTGTGTGTGTGTGTGTTTTGTGATTAAGCCGCTATAATTAAACTGACATGAAAGAATGAGATGCAATCACATTCCCATAAGAAGAAGTAAGTGTGCAACGTTTCCGACCTTTCTGATATTAAACAAGCTGCAAAACTCTCCTTTATTCAGGATTGAAACGTGAGCATATGAGGTTCATATACAGGATGGAAGTAATTTAATGAACGTTTACTGGGATTATTGAAAAAAAACAAATATTTAGTTTTCTACTGAAAGTTTAAATTCAGCATTTTTCAAGTCTGAGCTGCACATGTTCTTATCAATATGCAATCGTCATCAGTGTCAAAAGCAGAAGTTGCTGGAAATGCCCAGTAGTTCTGGCAGTATCTGTTGTGAGAAAGCAGATTCAACATAGTGTAGCGGAATAGGCCTGGGATGTTTACTTTTCGCCAATAGTGTTCAGCAATGTACTGGTTAGATACATTAGTCAGGGGTAAATGCAGAGTAACAGAGTAGGGGGATGGGTCTGGGTACGTTAAACTTTGGAGGGTCAGCCTGGACATGCTGTGTGAAACGGCCTGCTTCCCAACGTAGGGATTCTGTGATTCTATGAATTATTCATACAAAGGGTGGTTAGTGCCAGGATCAAGAATGTCTCAGAGCATGTTCAGGGCATAGTGAACAGCCAGTGGTCGTGGTACACGTTGGTGCCAATGACATAGGCAAGAAGAGTGAAAGGTCCTGCCAAAAAAGCTCAGGGAGCTTGAAGTGAGTTTAAAAGCAGGATCTCCAGGATTGTAATCTTGGGATTGCTCCCTATGCCACCTGGAAGTGAGAAAAGGAAGAGGAAGATAGTCGAGTTGAATATGTGGTAAACCTTTTAACTAAATGTGTGCAGTACTTGGAGTAAAATGAATGAGCTGACAGCTCAAACAAAGGTACGTAAGTATGGCCTTAAAGAGATTACTGAAATGTGGTTATAGGAAGGTAAGGACTGGGGTGTTAAATATCCAAGAATATGTAAGACTTGTTCAGAAAGGAATGGTCTAATCAAAACTGGAAAGCAACCAATATCTTCGCAGAGAGATTTGCTCATTCTATGTAAGGAGACTTTATATGGATAGAGACAGCAAGGGGGATATTCCAGGTAGCATAACAAATTGTAGGATGGATGGAGAAGTTTATGAATGAGAGGAGAGTATGTCAATTAGAAAAAAAAGACGAGAGAGTCAAGAGTATACAGTAATTCTGAAGCACTCAATTGCATTTATTTAAATGTAAGGGTTCTTACATGGAAGGCTGATGTTTAAGAACATGGGACTAGGACATCATATTGATTACAGAAAGTTGGTTGAGAGAAGTTCGATTCGAGAGTGTAGTGCTGGGAAAAGCAGCATGTGAGAAACAGGAACATCAACGTTTTGGCAAAAGTCCCTCATCAAGAATGAGCTGATGAAGGACTTTTGACTGAAACGGCGATATTCCTGCTCCTCAGATGCTCCGGACCTGCTTAATTTTCCAGCCCCACATTCTCGAGTCCAATCTCCAGCATTTGCAGTCCTCACTTTCACCTGAGAGATGTTCGAGACTGACAATTCAATGTTCCAGGTGTTAACTGTCACAGAAAGGATAGAAAAATCATACATTTAGCTTTGAGGGGAGGTCTACCCATTTTTATTGAGGGATCAATTAATGCTGCAACTGAGAAAGATATTTGTGAAAAATCATCCAGTTAAAATATACGGGTAGTATTAAAAATAAGAAAGCAGAGATCTGTTTGAAGAGATTCCACTCAATGCTCGTTTGTGACAAATCGTCCAGTGAAAATATATTGGTAGAACTTAAAAATAAGAAAGGAAAGAGCACGTCAATGGTTTTGTACCGAATACTCTCCAACGGTAAGAAAGAAATTGAAAAACAAACATGTAGTCAGATCTCGGATATATGTAAGCTTAATAAAGTTGTAATACAGGGGGATTTTAATTTTCTAAAAATTGATTGGGACTGCCACAGTATTATAGGGTTGGATGGTGAAACATTCGTCAAACGTGTTCACGAAAATTTTCTTCATCAATATGTAAATGATCCCCAGGAGATGGGGACTAAATTCCATTCCTGGTTCACTAGACAACAACAAATAAACAAAATTGAGTGCACCTCATATTCATCCAGCTTGAACTCTATTTGTCCACAGTGCCACCAGTTTTGGTGTCATCTGCAAGCTTACTAACATTGCCTTCGATATTCTCACGCAAATTTTGTACATAAATGACAAACAATGAACACCCAGAACCTACCTCTGTGGAACACTGCTGGGCACAAGCGTTCAGTCCGAAAGGTAACCACCCACCATTACTCTCTGTCTCCTGCCATTGCACCAATTGCAATTGCTGAAGAGAAACCCTGCAGTTCTGGCAGTATCAGGGCAGAGAAAAACGGAATTAACTTATTTTGAGTCCATTATGACTTGTTCAGAACATGTTCATTTTCGACTCGATATGTTAACTCTGTGTCTCTGCCCAGATCCTGCGTCATCTGTTGCATTTCCCCATCATTTTTCATTTGTATTTTAGATTTCCACTATCTCTAAAATTTTTCTTTTCTTTATTGGTCTAGATGCTGAACCCGGTTATATTTGGACAATATGCTCCATTCCTGTTCCCATTACTTGTGCCATTGACGCATGTATTACACGAGATTCTGTTTCTTCTTTAAGTTCCGCAAATAAATGCGTGGATCTCATGAAAGTGATTTTGATTTAAAAGGCCTTTTAAAGACAGCTACACTGGAAGAAAAAATAGGTATAGTTCATTAAATATAACATTGTGCGTTTTATGACTCACATTGTCTCCTCAGTCGCTGAATATTTTCAATATATTTCTCTGAATAATTGGACATTGGTGAGGGCACTGTTGGAGTATTGCGTGCAATTCCGGGCTCCTTCCTATCAGAAAGATGTTGTGAAACTTGAAAAGGTTCAGAAAAGATTTCCAAGGAGGTTGCCAGGGTTGGAGGATCTGAGCTTCAGGGAGAGGCTGAACAGGCTGGGGTTGTTTTCCCTGGAGCGTCATAGGCTGAGGGGTGACCTTATAAAGGTTCTCAAAATTATGAGGGGCATAGATAGGATATATAGTCAAAGTGTTTTCCCTGGGGTCGTGGAGTCCAGAACTAAAGGGCATAGGCTTAGGATGAGAGGGGAAAGATATAAAAGAGTTTTAAGGGTCAAATGTTTCGTGCAAAGGGTGGTACGTGTATGGAATGAGCTGCCAGAGGATGTGGTGGAGGCTGGTACAATTGCAAATTTAAGAGGCATTTGGATGTGTACATGAATATGAAGGGTTTGGAGAGATATAGGCCGGGTGTTGGCAGGTGGGACTAGATTGGGTTGGGATATCTGGACGGCATGGACGGGTTGGACTGAAGAGTTGGTTTCCATGCTGTACATCTCTATGACTCTATGGTTGTCATGCAGCCCATCATCTCTGTACCAGCTCGGTATGAGCTAAATCCTCACTCTAACTCTGCTGCAACTCACTGTAACTCAATACATTTTGCTATCTGTTTCTGTTTTTTTTCTGAATATCCCATCCAGATAAAAACAATCTCAACAACCTGTATAACCTGTCATTAAACAGTATCTATATAAAATATAATTCTGTACATCACATTTAGAGATGACCTGTTCTGTTCACATTGTGGTTCAGCATTCCATGTACAAAAGGTCATCTGTTCTCTTGCTCTGCATTTCATTTCATTCCATTTGTCAGAAATACTGATGGTTGAAGACTCGTGACTGGGAGTTACTGTACTCCCTTCAGGGCTCTTCATCCTCTGGATTCAGTCCTTTCTGTCTCATAGCCAATATAATATTCATTCCTTCCCATACACATTAATTCATGGCATTTAATGAACAAAGCTTTGGTACCTTGTTATGGAGCAGGCCCGACGCCTCAAAACATTTTTAAGCAAATAGCCCAGACCACAATATTGTTATTTGTTGAAAGTATGTGTATGGTGGATATTCCCAGACTGAATTAGCTGGTCCGACTGCCGACGTTTAAACAAACAGAATTTAATTACAAAAGTATGGAATGAAACACAACAAACTTAAAATCCAGTGCCTGAATAATTCATCCGATCCGAACTTGACAGGCTGACACAACTTAATGATGTTGTTCCAGATTATTTCCAATAATCACAGTAAACAAACCCCTGAGCACAAAAAGTAAAAATTACACAGAAAAAGCTTACAAAGGTTACAAAGTCGGGGGCAGAAGGAGGAGGAGAGCGTCCAGATTCAACCATGATCCTGACGCAACTAACCCTCGAATTGCACTGAACTGTGCAGCTGGAGAGCTGGCCACATCCCCTTGATTACACCAGTTTTTTTTAGATTAATTACAGTGTGGAAACAGGCCCTTCGGCCCAACAAGTCCACACCACCTCGCCGAAGCCTAACCCACCAATACCCCTACATCTATATCTATATCTACCCCTTACGTAACACTACGGGCAATTTAGCATGGCCAATTCACCTGACCTGCACATCTTTTTAGTGTGGGAGGAAACCGGAGCACCCGGAGGAAACCCACGCAGACACGGGGAGAACGTGCAAACTCCACCCAGGTCTCTGGCGCTGTGAGGCAGCAGTGCTAACCACTTTGCCACCGTGCCGCCCAAAATATTTTTGTTGGAGACTTGAAAGTCTTCTGCCCGAGACATTATTTGTTTGTTAAAAACTAAAGCACCCTAATGAAGCATTCAAAATTGAGACATGTTGAAACGTTGGGATGGTTAGAAAATCTCTGAAAACAGTTCAAGAACAACATAACTTTGTAAAGTGGCTACCTTTGTGAGGACTCCCCTGATATATAACTGAATCATCAATATCCGAAGATGTCTTCAGGTTTCAACACCACCACCCCCCCCCCCCCCCCCCCACCCCGCCAAAAAGAAATTGTGGTTAAAATACGGATGTACGTACATTTACTATAAACATGCAAAAATGCACAACTGCATCCGTATTGAGTGTGTGGTATTCCTATCACTGAGTGCCTCAATCTGTCATTCAAGTATTGACAATGCATCAACATTCATGTTTTCAAGACCTCCCACATGCACAATTTTCTTATTGAATGACTGCACCAACAGGCTCCAGCAAAACAGTCTCGCATTTTTGTACTTAAGTTTCTCCAAAAACGTCAATGGTTTATGATCAATGTAAATGGTTGTCTCAGATGTGTTGCTGCTAATATAAATACTGAAACGTTGTTGTGCTAACACAAAGCTCACAGTCATTTCACAACTGTTGAATATTTCTACCATTGAGCATTCAACTTCTCGGAGAAATACTTAATAGTTCTTTCTGTCTTCTCGTCGTTTTCCTGCAGGAGCCCAGCACCGACACCCACATCACTCACATTTAAAGCCACCTTGAATGGTTGTGCATAATAATGTGTGGCTGATAGTGGGGCAGTGGTTAATGCATATTTCATGCCGTCAAATGCCTTTTGACAGTCCTCTGTCCACTGAAATATCTCGTCTTTCTTCAACTTTGTAGTGAGTGGAGCAGTCACATTGCGAAAATGAGGCACAATTCTTCGATAAAACCTACACAATTACAGGAACCAGAGTACTGCTCCTTTTGTCAACGGTATGGGAAATTCCCCAATTGCCTTCACTTTTACATCCCATGACACCGTTTATCTATGTCCAATAGCATGGCCCAGGAAGGTGATTTGTGCTTTGGCAAATTCAATTTTTGCCAGGTTTACCACCAAGCCTGCCTTCCGAAGCCAAATAATCAAATCCAATAAATGCTGTAAATGTTCCTTCCATGACTGATTAAAATTCACCAGGTCATCAATGCACATCACACATTGGATAATCTGGTAACTTATTGGTTAGCCCCTGAAATGTGGCCGGCACGTTTTTCATACAAAATGTAAGTTGCTTGTCCCACATTTTCAACACAGTCTTCTAATTGCAGAACTGGGACTAGATCAATCCTTTTAACTGCATTGACTTTACAATAGTCCACACATAACCGTTGGGTACCTTTTGGCTTTGGCACCATGACTATGGGTTAGTTCCAGTCACTGTAACGCACGTTGATTATGTCATCTTAGAGCATGCATTCAATCTCCTTCTGAACCTGTGCCAACCTTAGAGGAGTATGCCCGTAAGGATGTTGCTTACTCATAACAGCATCACCTATAGTTACATTATGCACAATTGGGTTAGTACTTCCAAGTTAATTTCTGCTGATCTTCCCGTGTATAGTAATAACTCTTTCTAGTCATTACACTTTTTCTCAGAAAAGTAATACAATAATTTATACAAAGTTTAGTCAACTACTTCATTGCCCACTTTATTTAAGGGATGCCATAATCATTAACCCCTTCACCCCTTGCTTTCCTTTCTACCCTGTCAAAATACCTTTTCAGCATATTCACATGACATACGCTGCGAGATGACTTATTGTCTGGAGTCCTTATCAAGTAATTACCCCACTCAATATCCTTTTTATTTTACAAGATCCACTAAACCTTGCTTTTCAAGGTTCACCTATCACTGTAAGCAACAGTAAGAACTTATCCCCGATAGCAAAATTGCAAATTTTAAATGTCCTGCACGCTTCCTTTTTTAATGAATGCTGCAATACTTTTAAATGCTGTCCAGCCAATTCCCCAGCGCTATTAATCGTTCCCAAAAAATAGAGACATAGTCGAAAAGTGTGACCTTTCAATCCTGATTTACTACTTTCTCCTTCATCAATTTTAATGGCTCAAACACTAATTCAAATGGATTGAATTTGCTCTATTAATTTGGTGCATCCCTGATGACAAAAAGCGCAAATGGAACTTCCTTAACCGAATCATCTGGATGATCCTGATCATAAGCCCTCAACAGGATCTATAATGTTTAATGTCACCTTTATCGTGCTCCCTGTAATTTGGATGGTACGCAGTAGATTTGAATTGCTTTACCCCAAAGACATTACCGTGAATAATTTATATACGTTCTTTGAAACCTAAACCTCACTGTAGCTCTATTGGTGGTCCTTATCTATTTTAAAAAGGAGTAATTCCTCTGCAATTCCTTTAGCTGTGATATTGCATCTTGGGGTTGCCTCTGGAAATCGTATCTATGCATCCATTATTGTTTACAAATACTAATGCCTACTTTTTTTGTGTGTTCGGGGCCCAACCCAACAATTAAGACTCTTGTAAAGGTGCCTCAAATGCCAGAATAGTTAAGAAAGGTGCAGGTTTTATTATCGCCTGTGTTTTTCCAATTTCCTGACTTGTATGACATGCCTGGTAAAATTCAACTACATCCTGTTGCAGTCCAGGCTAGTAAAATGTCTGTGTATTTCACCCTGTGTTTTTGTCACTCCTAAATGTCTTCTAGTTGGTAGCTCATGCACTTTTCGCATCACCTCCTTTCTATACACGATTGGCAAAATGATTTGATGAATCTCTTCCCATTTCTCATCTCTTTGACTATGTGATTGTCTCCATTTCCTTATCTGGACATCATTTTAGGTAATGACACTTAGGGATACATTCAAAATTCTTAACGTATATGCTTTTTGATGCAACTGGTTTAATCTTTTATCTTTCTGCTGTGACTCAATCAGTTTAGCTGAACTCAAAATACATGCATGATACCCTACTTGCTCCTGTTTTGTATCAACTATCTGATGGAATAAGTTCTCCGTTAATGCCACTTAAGCTTCCTTATCTTTACATTTTTGATGTTTCCTGTTTCAAGTGGTGACACTGGGAACTTGTTACCCCACAATCTGGAAAGTTTCCAGGATAAGACTCCTGCAATGCTTCAGTTGCCTGCGTCTCCACTGGCTCTTCAACCAGAGTAGGCAGGACTCCAACCGGTGAATCAGCTATATTTTGTGCATGGATAAATTACATTCCTGGAGCTGAGAGTTTGTCCAATACCCCTCCCACACTTGCTCCACATTTTTCTGAATATGATATCCTCGCTTTAAAAAATGTTGCACTTTTTGTCTCAAGATGAATTCCCTTTAGCAGTACATTTACTGGAAATAGTTCTTCAGAGGACATATCTCCTCATCTTTCAGAAGCATAGACTGAGAAGATACGGTGTCCCTTAATATTGCATCCTCTTTACCTGCCCTATGTGAACAAACTTTCACTTTGCAGGTATATTTTTCTGAGCAGATCTGTCAATTCCTCCTTAACGAACCTCTGATCAGTTTGTACACTCTGATGCAGGTTTCTAGCTTCCACTGTGTCTGTTTTTTTTCCCTGAACCCACCAACACCGTGATTTCATGTGTCCTAATTTGTTGCAATGAAAACACCAGAGCTCGTTAACTTCTTTGTCTCCTTCAAGTATTTCCTTTTTCCCCTGTGGAAAGTTATCATTTCGATCTTCACCGAGATCTACCTTTCCCTTTCTATTTGAGGATTTCTCTTTGCCCCAGTTTCTATCAATCATGGACTGAAATTGATTCTGGAAGCCAAAACAAGTTTTATAATCACTAATCACTCGTCATAATCATTAGCCACTTCAGGAGCCAGTCTTCCAAATGAGTTTGCACTATGTCACATAGTGAATTTTTGAAATCCTCCAATTTAATTGTTTCTCGAAGAGCATTGTAAGTTTGCTCTCTTTTTAAAGCTCTTATCCATCTATCAAAATTACTTTGTTTGATCCTTTCAAACTCAACATGAATTTGACCACGATCCCTCCTTAGATTCCTGAAACATTGTCTGTAGGCTTCTGGCACAAGCTCATATGCACATGTCCCCTCCTCATTCACCCCAGATCCCTCCTCTGATAGTGTTGTGAATACCTCACTAGCTCTACCTACAAGTTTTGTTTGGGTTAACAAAGCCCACATGGTCACTGGCCACTGAAAATGTTTAGCCACTTTCTCTAAGTGTCCATCTCTGAAGATCAAATGCTCTCCCTTTACCTTTCTCTCCTGCAAAAGCTATTTGTTATTTTTTTCTCTTTCCTCCACTAAACCTATTCGTTCTCTTTCTTCCTCTTCTAACTTTAGTCGTAGCTCAAACTGATTCAGTTCTGCTTCTAACTCAAGCTGCTTCAATTGCAATTGAAGTTTAGTCATCTTTGCAGATCCTGATGGAGTTTCCAGCAAATTGGAATACTGAGCTACTTCTGCATTCATCTCATCTTTCCTCACATTAGGAGGTAGCTTCAATTCCCTTCGTTTACTAATTCTCGCTGCTTGGACTAAAGTGCATTTTGTAAAACCCCCAAGCTCACTTTTTCCACCTCCAAAACAAGCTTGGTTCCTGCAAGAACCATCGCCATCTGAAGCTATGTTTATTCGCCAAACAACACACGAAATAAGAGACACTAACACCTGCCACTCGCTATCTAAGTACTGCAAAGGGCCCCCGTCTGTTATGGGCCAAACCCAACCCCTCAAAACATTTTAAGCAGGTAGCCCAGACCATACCTTTGCTGCTTGTTGAAGGTTAGTGTGTAGCTGATATTCCCAGAGTGAATTAGCTGGTGAGACCGGCGAGTTTTAAATACATAACATTTATTTACCAATTTACCAAATTAAACATAAGGAACCGAAAATAGAATTCCTGAATAACGTATCGTATCTGAAACCAGCAGGCTATTATGACTTAATGATGCTTTTCCAATACACTTGCAACAATCCCAATAAACAAACTCCTTCGCACCAAGTGTAAAACTGACACAACTGCTGACAGGTTACAAGGTCAGAAGCGCAGAAGGAGGCAGAGAGCGTCCAGTGACCCTGACTCAACTAACCCCAGAACTGATTCAACCTGTCCAGCTGGGGAGCTGGCCACGTCCTCTTGATTATACAGGTTTCTTTTTAAAGACATGAAAGGTTTCTGGATGAGGCATTATCTGTTAGGTATAAACAAAATGGTACCAACGAACCTTTCAAAATTCTGACATATTAGAATCTTGGGTCATTTAGAGCCTATCTAAAGAAATCAAGGACAATCAAGGACTGTTTTTGGAACAAACATTCCACATTTGGCTTTGGAGTGAATTCCAAAATTATAAATCTTACTGCTTTGAAGTCAATAAAGTGTATTAAGGTGTTTGTGAGTTTACAGAAAACAGTGCTTAATCGTATTGTGTGTTGAAGATTCAACATTGTCTTATGAGAGCAACGCGAGGAATGTCCAGGCAGATCCGCACTTCCTGTACATGTTCAGGGCAAATATGCCCACTGAAAATCTGTTGCTAGGCACCCGTTCTAGTCGAGACGAAATCAGCATATTTTACAATATCTAGATTGTGTTTATTTTGGGTTGTCATGGTGGAGCGTTCAGGCAGTTACAGTATTGCAAATGGACAACACAGCAGAAGCATCAAGCCTGTGACAAGAAAGTATCCATCATTTTCCCTCACAACTAACTTCACGACAGTAATAGCTGATGGGATTATCCACCATTATCCAGCGATGTCAACATTCAATTCAATCCAATTGTTATTGTGAAGTGAAGGTAGCATTCTGTAAGGAGTCAACTGGGTCTGTTTGTTCTGTGACTGTGATTGATGTCAGTCTCCATGGATCCTAATTATGTCACTGGATGGCTTTCCTCTTCTATATGTAAAGGGCTTGTTGCAATGCTTTATCCCATTATAGCTGCGGATGCATCACCTTCAACACTAACAGGGATCAACTGTAGCAGAGACAGGGAGAGGAGAGATCAGAATCCGAGAAACATAGACTGGAATGTTCCAAAAATGGATCATCATCTGAGAACAACAGACTGGAATGTTCCAACAATGGATCAGAATCTGAGAACAGTAGACTGGAATGTCGCACCAGCGGTTCAGAATCTAAGAAAAATAGAATGGAATGGTGGAACAATGGACAGGAAATTATCCTGGGGTCTTTACCTTGTTTCCCGGTATTGGAACATATTACCAGATCGGATATACGGTGTACTGTTGATTATTCAGGCTGGTTACTATCCCATGCTCGCTATTATTGGCGTTCCTGGTAAGTCTCCCCATCTCTATCGATTTATTAATCCCACGAGCCATGGCGAACTTCAGTGATATTTCTGTTCTCAATATTTAGTAAAGATCGAACCTTTTGTCTTCAATTTCAAATGCAAATCCATTCATTCTCCGCAAATTTCAGAACCCCCCACACCTCCGCCCTCACAAACATCTGAGAACAAGACTGCTCACAATCCCAAAGTACCTATTTGCCATGAATTGATTTATGTGTTGGTATTCTCTCCATCACCAAAGCTACCCACGACCAGCTCCATGATATCCCCAGACCCATCTTGACGTCAGTGCGGGTGCTAAATAAACACTTATCTATACCTTGGTAAAATTCAGACTTTATGGTTCCAGTTCTCTTCTAATCACTCTTTCCGTTACAAAATGTTTCCATCTCAATCTTGTTCTTGTCTGTAAAGAAAATTCATGACAGTGACACTGTGTCAGAGTAGTAATGTCGCTGTTCACGTAATTCAGTGGCCCAGGGTACTACACTCAAGACACTGTTTCAAATCCTGTTTCAGAGAATGACAAAACTTAAATTCAAATGAAAGGAACAGGAAATAAAAGCGAATTTTAATAATATAATGCCACCAGTAATTTGTCAATAAGTTTATCTATTTTGCTATTGTCCTTTGTTAAAGATATCCAGCATTTTTATCTGGTCTGGATTAAGACTGACGTCAGACCAACTGCCTTTAGGAATGGCCTCACAGTAAAAGGCATTTAGTGAGGTCAACAAGTGCTTCCCTTGCCAGTGATGCAGACATCCCATGTAATAATAACATGAAAGGTTGAAAAAAAAACAAAGATTGATGCTAGAGATCAGAAAGAAAAAGAACAAGGAAGTGCCAGAGAAACTGAAGAGATTTGACAGCCTCAGGTCGAGAGAAAAATAGAAGTGACATTTCGAGAACAACGACCATACATCAAAACTGAACGCAACTGGGAAACAGTGTGACTGATGTTGGTGACAGGGATGGCTGTTGTGAAGGGGAGAAGGAGGGAGTTGAATAGACAGCGAAAGAGAGAGATAGAGAGGAAGAAACAAACAAAGGGATTGTTGATGATCAGCTGGAATGGAAATAAAAATCCAGATTAATCTTATTTATTTTTCTCCTGTTCCCATATTATTGAAATTCATGCCCGTGTAAGGTGTACATCAAAGTCCCGGTTTGAAGTGAGTTATGTCCCTTTGTCTCCCTTCCGTGAGTGTGATTATCTTCCTTTATTCATTAGTAGGATGCTGGACCAATACCTAATTTACTTTTCTCATTGTCCTGAGAAGGTATTGGGGAGCTGCCTTCCTGATGCACTGCAGTCCATGGGCTGTAAGTAGTCAGTGCTGAGATCTGCTCGGTTTTATTTCTTTGTAGATTTTGATCTAACAGAGTGGCTGGCTTGGCCATTTCAAATTGCAATTGTGTGTTAACCACAGTGCTGTGGATCTGGAGTCACATGTAAGACCAACCTGGTGAAGGTGGTAGATTTTCGTCCCTGAAGGGCATGAGTGTGCAGATGGACAAGCAGAGTGGTTTCATTGTTTCATTTGATTCTCAATTCCTGATATTTTAGAGCATTCAAATTCCAACATTTGCCGTGGAGAGATTCAAATCCGAGGTCTGGTCATCACCTGTGTCCCTGGGTTAATATTCTAGAGATAACACAGCTAGGCCATCACCTCCTCAGCATCTTCAACCATTTCCATGGCAATAGTGTTGTGCGGTCGGCGTGGCTGTGCCTAAAGCATAGCGCTTTGCAAGGCAATGAAACATACCATCCTTCTTATTTTGTATTTATGAGAAGGCGAGATAATGGGAAGTGCTCTAAGTGAAAAGGAGCTGGATATCCTTGGTTATGAGCCACTGACAGAATTCATACGGAGCAGTACGGAATCAGCACAGTACATGTGTGCTGTCCTTCTTTGAAAAAATGATGGAAGTATTAGAGTGAAGACACTTTATTGAAGTTGTAGAGTGATATTGAGACAGTATTTGAGCCACTCTGAACAGATTGTCTCTCCTTTTTAAGGAATGATATCCTTGCCACAATGAGACAGTGAAAAGGTGCTACACGAGACTAATCCATGCCGTGATGGTCCCATAGAGAGATTGTGAAGGAAATGAGTGTTTAACTTGCAATGCGACAAAAGAATAAAATGTGATTGCAATAAAACTTGAGTGGTATTAACCAACATTCATTATTTCCAAAACAAAACATTGATATCGTGAAATATAACGTGTTTCCCGCAATACATATTTTCACATTTGGACAAATGTATGATCAGAAACGTTTAGAATGATATGGGCCAAATGCAGGGAATGGAGTTAGCATGGGTGAACATTTTAGTCAGAATGGGCCAGTTTGAGCTAAAGGACCTGTTGAACTCTATTACTCTATGATAATTTACATATCTGTGTGGAGCCCCCATGTTGGTTGAGTGACAGCTCCATGCTCTGCACAAACTCTCACCGTCTGAATGTACAGTTGGAGTGAGACCCTGCACTGAGCATCATTTTGTTCACAAACCTGTCAGCAGCCACACACTGAGAGGGTTGGTCATTCTCAAAAACATGTGACATCCGTGCAGAAGATTAGTCTGTCTTCTCAGAGATGGAAGATGCCTCCTTGAGACATCGCACAAACCATCCGGTGTGTCTCCTTACCATCAGTAAACCATGTTAATGTAACGCATGTGAACCATTATCAAGGGAGCTAGGAGGAACAAAATGGAGCAGTCCTGTCTTTGCAGTCTCTCCGTCGTTGGTTTGTCGTTTTATAGCATCATTGACATCCTCCTATTTCACACTCCATCCACCTGGACACCGCGTGCTGGCCTATTACCGGCCCTCGATGTCTTCATATCCAACTACCATCAAGACATTAACCATCTCAACTGTCTACCCCTCCCCCCACTCCAACCTCTCACCCTCACAACGCACAGCCCACTCACTCCCCTTGCTCCAATCCAAAAGTCACCATCAAGTCAGCAGATAAAGGGGGTGCAGTGGTAGTTTGGTGCACTGATCTTTACACTGCTGAAGCCAGATGCTAACTTGAAGACACCTCCTCCTACCTCCCTCTCGACCATGCCCGCACCCCCCAAAAACAAACCGTCATCTCCCAGACTATACAGAACCTCATCACCTCAGGAGGATATCTGCCACCTACAGCTTCCAAACTCATAGTCTGGGAACCCCGCACCGCCCGATTCTACCTCCTTCCCAAGATCCACAAGCCTGATCACCCTGGCCAATCCATTGTCTCAACATGCTCCTGCCCCACTGAACTCATCTCTACCTACTTCGACACTGTCCTATCCCCCCTAGTCCAGAAACCCCCCACATAAGTTCGAGACACCACCCACGCCCTCCACCTCCTCCCAGACTTCCATTTCCCCGGCCTCCAACGTCTCATCTTCACCATGGATATCCAATCACTATACACCTCCATCCGTCATGACCAAGGCCTCTAAGCCCTCCGTACTTTCCTCTCTCGACGTCCCCAACAGTACCCTTCCACCGATACTCTCATTCGTTTGGCTGAACTGGTCCTCACCCTTAACAATTTCTCCTTCGAATCCTCCCACTTCCTCCAGACCAAAGGGTTAACCATGGGCACTCGTATGGGCCCCAGCTATGTCTGTCTCTTTGTTGGCTACGTAATACCGTCCATCTTCCGTAATTACACCGGCACCAGTCCCCACCTCTTCCTCCACTATATTGATGACTGCATTGCAGCCACCTGGTGTTCTCACGAGGAGGTTGACCAATTCATCAAAATAACCAATGCATCCAACACCGACCTTTAATTTACCGGGACCATCTCTGACACCTCCCTCCCCTTCCTGGACCTCTCCATCTCCATTAATGATGACTGACTGACAATGACATTTTTAACGAATCCCATAGCTACCTGAACATTTCCACAGGACTACATTTCCCAAACCAACCGAGTCCCATAGCCCCACTTGCTTCAAAAATTCTATCCCGCATTCCCAATTCCTCTGCCTCCGCCGTATCTACTACCAGGAGGATCAGTTCTACCACAGAACACACCAAATGGCCTAGTTCATTAGACACCGCAATTTTCCTTCCCACGTTGTTAAAGATGCCCTCATACGCATCTCATCCACATTCCGCACCTCCACCCTCAAACTCCATCCCTCTAACCAAGGACAGAACCCCCCCGTGGTGCTCACCTTCCGCCCTACCAACCTTCACATACAACAAATCATCCGACGACATTTCCGCCACCTCCAAACGGATGCCACCACCGGGGATATATTACCCTCCTCAGCCATTTCCACTTTCCGTAAAGACCGTTCCCTCCGTGACTACCTGATCAGGTCGACATCCCCCAACAACCAACTCTCCCTTCCTGGCACCCTCCCCAGCCAGCTGCGCCCACACCTCCTGTCTCATCTCCATCCAAGGCCCTAAAGGAAACTTGCATATCCATCAAAGTTTTATCTGCACATCCACATATATTAATTATGGCATCCGTTGCTCCCGAAGCGGTCCCCTGTACATTGGGGAGACTGGACGCCTCCTAGCAGAGCGCTTTCGGGAAAATCTCCGGGACACCCGCACCCATCAACCACACTGCCCTATGGCCCAAAATTTCAACTCCCCCTCCTACTCTTCTGAGGACATGCAGGTCCTGGGCGTCCTCCACCGCCGCTCCCTCACCACCAGATGCTTGGAGGAAGAACGCCTCATCTTCTGCCACAGAACACTTCAACCCCAGGGCTTCAATTTGGACTTCACTAGTTTCCTCATTTTCACTTTCCCCTACCTCACACCAGTGACAACCTCCAGCTCATTACCGTCCCCATGACCTGTCCTACCGGCCTATCCTCCTTTCCACCTACTCACTCCACCCTCTCCTCTGACCTAGCAACTTCATTCCCAACCCCATTCACCCATTGGACTCTTTGCTATCTTCTCCCACTCTCCTCCCTGACCTATCACTTCCACCCCACCCCCATTTACCTATTGTACTGTATGCTACTTTCTCCCCATCTCCACCCCCCTCTCATTTATCTCTGCACTCTGCAGGGACCCTGCCTCTGTTCCTGATGAAGGGCTTTTGTCCGAAATGTCGATTTGCCTGCTCCTCGGATGCTGCCTGACCTGCCGTGCTTTTCCAGCACCACTCTAATCTAGACTCTGGTTTCCAGCATCTGCAGTCTTTGTTTTTACCCCATGACTGAACAAGGTGTCAAGGAGATTGAGTAAAATTGAACCTTTTGGGAATCAGTTGTAAACTCCCACTGGTTCGGCCATTCAGGACACAAAGTGGCTGATGGAGATCAATCCTCTCAGTCCCAGGATATCTCTTTGGGCGATCTTCCAGGTAGCTTCCTCGGCACAAACACCTTCAGCTGCTTCAGCAACGTCTGACACTCCATAGTTCGATCAGAAGTGAGGATGCTCAGGAAAGATCGCATAAAACATCAAAACCAAGACAACATTCAAGCTCGTGCTGTTAACATGTAACAGTACAACTGGATCCTGAACATTTCCACAGGACGAAAAACGAGGAGCTCATTCGGCATCTAAAGCTGGTTTCATGGAAACATGAGAACGCCATTCAGCCCATCGCAGCTATTGGATAAGAAGAGGCACAGCTCGTTCAATCTCCTTGACCTATTACTCAAGAAGATATTTTGATTTAAAAATGCAGATGTTAGAATGCATGAGGCTAAAAGAACACAACAAACCAGGCAGCATCAGGAGAAGAAGTCCGCACCTTGGGTATAACCTTTCTTCAGGACTGGGGGTGCTTGTACAGATAAAGTGGCGAGGTGAGGGAGTAGAAGGAGGAGGTGGCATGGTGAGGCGGGGAACACAGGCAAATGATACCACCGAGTTGCTCAATGGTAGAAATGAATCCAGTAGACAGCTGGACGCTATGTCCGTAAATTTTGCTCATGTCAATAGGCCAAGGTATCTGTGTGGGGACTGTTTCCTTCGCTCAGAGGGTAGCGACTGTTGGGGCTTCTCCTAGACAGCTACACCTCTGAAATGATTTGGGGTACAGGGAGATGTTAATGGATTTTGACCCATCAGGGAGTTGAGGGCTACAAAGAATTGGGCATGAAAGAAATTGCAGTTGAGAGAGATCAGCCCTGACCTGACTGGAGGGAAGGGCAGGCTTGAGGGGCTATATAGCCTGGTGTTATTCCAGTATATACCATTGTCCATTCACTTTGTTGCCTCTTCCAATTCCTGTGTTACTGACTTCAAGTCGCTGAATAGTCAGATACTGTTGCAGCATGATCTAAACTGGGTCCAGTTCTATCGACTCAAGGGGCTGATTGGTCTCCTCCTGTAACTGTATAACATGCTCCAGGGGCTGAAAAGCTTCATCCTGTTCTGGTATAACTGGAATACATTTTCTTCAACGACTGCAGATGCCGGAGATCAGAGTCGAAAAGTGTGACACCGGAAAAGCCCAGCAGGTCAGGCAGGAGTATCGATGTTTTGTACATTCCTTATGATGGAATTATGCCAGAAATTTCGATTCTCCTGCCCGTCGAATGCTGCCTTACCTGCTGTGCTTTTCGAGCATCACACGTTTGGACGTTTACCGGCCTGCCTTACTCGACCTTCCTGGTCATGTCAGCAAAGAGTTTTAAGAAATTCGTCAGGCATGAACTTCCACTCAAAACGCTTTGCCTACTATTCCTAATCAAACCCTGTTTTCCGAATACATGCACCTCTTATCCCTCAGAATCTTCTCAAGTTATTTACCTACCACAGACGTTAAGGTTACTGGTGTGTATTTCCCTGGCTTTATTTTTCAGTCCTTCTTGAATAAGGACACAACATTTGCTATCCTTCAGTCTACTGGGATCTCACCTGTGGTAACTGATGATCAAAATTATCAGCCAAGGTCCCCGCAAATTCTTCTCGAACCCATTGCAGTGTTCTTGGATATATCTGGTAAGGCCCATGAGATTTCTCCTACATCAAACATTCTAGTACATCCAGTACCTCCTCTACTGTGATATGGACTGTCCCCAAGACATCACCACTAATTTCCCCAAATTCCCAAGTATCCCCACTGTAAATATAGAGGAGAAATATTTGGTGAGGACATTGCCTATCTCTTATGGTACTACACATACATGGCCACTTTGGTCTTTGAGGGGTCCTATTCTCTCTCTAGTTAATGTTTTTCCTTTAATATACTTAAAGAGCCTCTTTGGATTCACCCTGATCTTCTCATGCCAGGTTACCACATACCCCCATTCGCCCTCCTGATTTCCTTCTTCAGTAAACTCCTGTAGCCCCTGCACACCTCCAGGGATTTTCTTGATTCCAGCTGCCTCTACCTGACCCAAGCCGCCACATTTTGTTTTGTCAAAACCTAAACATCTCTTGTAATTCAGGGTTCCTCATTCCTGTCAACTTTCCTTTCACCCCCACAGATCTTAAACTCCCACTTGTTGGAGCTCGCTTCGCTTACAAACAGGCTACTCTAATCAACCCCTGCAAACTCCTGTCTAAGTTCATCAAAATTAACCTTGTCCCAATTTTGAACTTGAATCTGTGGACAAATTATTTTCCCTTCTCCATAACGATTTAAAAAATAATAGAACTATGGTCACTGGTCCCAAAGTGCACACCTACTCTCACCTCACTCACCTGTCCTGACCTATTTTTAGGTCAGATTTTGCCCCTTCCCGATTAGTGCCCTCTATATACTGCTTGAGGAAAGATTCCTATCGCACTTACTTGATTCTATTCCATCGAAAGGCTTAATGCTCTGGCAGTTCTAGTCTGTGTTATAAAAACTAAAACCCCTATTATGACAACCCGAATGTTTCTGCACGTCCTCCCAATGTCTGTGTATATTTTTGTTCCTGTAATTCCTGTTGAGTATTTGGGGGCCTATAGTACAACCCCATTAATGTCACCATCCCCTTCCTTTCTCTTCGTTCCACCCACAAAGCCTCACTGGATGATTCACCAGTTATTTTATCTCTGATCACTGCTGTGGTACTCCTCTAAATCAGAAATGCAAGCCCCTCCCCTCTTTTCACCACCTCTGTGCCTCCTAATACACTTTACCCTGATACATTAAGCTGTCAGTCCTATCCATCCCTCAGCCATGTTTCTGCAATAGCTACTCTATCCAGCACCGATTACCGATCCACACCCTAAATTCATCGGCCTTAACTTTTAGTCCTTTTGCATTGAAATAAGTGCAATTTAATCCATAGGCATTCCTTTCTCCCTATGGTATTCCTGCCTGATGTATCTCTTCAACGTAATATACTGAATACTGTATCTCCTTCCAACCTCACACTTGCTGCCCAGCTCTTGAGGATACCACCTGCTGCCAATCTCGTTTAAACACTCCCTTGCAGCACGAGCAAAACTGGCTGAGAAGATATTGATTCCCACCACCCCCTCCAGTGCATGTGCCACCAGTCCCCCTTGAACAGGTCAAAACTGTCACAGAAAAGCTCCCAATGATCTAAAAATATGAATCCCTCCCCCTGTACCAAATCTTTAGTCACATATTTATCAGCCATATCCTCCTATTCTTACCTTCACTACCTCATGACACTGGAAGTAATCAGGAGATTATCATTGTCAAGGCTCTGGTTTTTAACTTTTCTCCTAGCTCTCAGCAATCACTCTGTAGGACCACAATCCTATGTCTACCTGTGTCATTTGTATTAATGTGCATAATTACTTCAAGCAGCTCAAACACCCCCGCTCCCCGAGAACGTTCAGCAGCCACTCAGAGACATGCTGGACCCTGACACCTGAGTGGCCACACCTCATCCTGGGTTCCCGTTTGTGTCTCCCTAACAATCGAATCCCTAACTCTAAGACGCTGTTTATCTTTATCCTATCCTGCTGCTCCCTAGAGCCAGTTGCAGTGCAACCAATCTGGCTACTGCTGCTTTCCTCTGAACGGTCATTGCCTGACACCCATCCCCCATCTCCAAACACACACAATCAGTAACCAAAGTGGTATACTGGTTTTCGAGAGGAATGACCACAGGGGATTCCTGCACTCTCTGCCTATTCCCTTTGCCATTCCTGGTGGTGGCTCAGCTACTCACTGCCTGGAACATGGCTATAAGCAAGGGACGCCTATTGGACTAAATTCCGTTTATTTAAATGCAACAGGGCTGACTGGTAATACGTATGAACTCAGGGCGTGGATGATGGGACTGGGATATTATAGTCTTTACATGGCTAAGGGGGGACATGGGCATTACCACCTCACTAAAGCTCTTGTCTATGAAGTTCTCAGTATCTTGGATGATCCGGACACCAGCCATGTGCAGCTCCTGACCACCGTCTCCCAGGAGCTGCAGCTGGTTGCACTGCCCACTTGTATAGTCATCAGGAACGGTGGAAATCTCCCTGAGCTCCCACATCCTGCAGGGGGAACATGCAAATGCCCTAACTGCCATCTCAACTGCTGGCAGACAAGCATTAAAAAGACTTTACTTGAGCTTACCTGCAACTTCTGCTGAGCTGCTTCACACTGAAGCCTCTGGAACCAAAGTATTACTAACTACTCTGAACTAACAGTACGTCAATAGACCACTCCACATTTAATTTTAGATGGAGACAATACAAACAGGAAGACAGCTAACGATCCGCATCCATGAACGCCAACTAGCCACTAAACGACACGACCAGCTATCCTTAGCAGCCACACACACACAGATAACAAGCAACATGAGTTCGACTGGGACAACACTAATATTAGAGGACAAGCCAAACAGAGAACAGCCAGGGAATTTCTAGAGGCATGGCACTCATCCACAGATTCAATCAACAAGCACAATGACCTAGACCCAGTATACCAACCATTGCAACGGACAGCTGGAACTGACAACGGGAAGCGGCAGAGACAAACCACTATAAATGCCGGAGGAAGCATTACAGAAGCGCTTCACAGGAGGCTCCCAAGCACTGAGGATGTCACCTAGACAGGGGACGAAACGTCTGCAACACAAATTCCCAGCTCGGTGAAGAGAACGACAACAAGGAGCAGCCGAGGTGCAAATTATCTCACAAACTTTGAACATTTAAAATATTCGTGTTCTGACCAATAATTAGACTATATAATGATGCTGCCCTTGCAATACTTGTTTTTTAAATGCTTATGCTGCACTAAATAATCAGATATTCGTGAGCATTTACAATAGGAAATAATCGGATACTGACTTTTATTCACATCAGACACATGATAGAGAGCAAAACTTTTAAGTATAGGAGGAGGCCATTGGCCACTGTGTGTGCATCAGCTCCAGGAGTGTCTCCCAAGCCCCTCTCATTTCCCAGCCTTATTTCTGCAGCCTGTTAAATTCACATTTCCAAATACATACCCAGTTAGAGTCACAGAGATGTACAGCATGGAAACAGACCCTTTGGTCCAACCTGTCCATGCGACAAGTTATCCCAACCTAATCTAGTCCCACCTGCCAGCAACCGGTCCATATCTATCCAAACCCGTTCAATTCATATACCCATCTAAATGCCTCTTATCTATTGCAATTGTACCAGCCTCCACCACATCTTCTGGCAGCTCATTCCATTCACATACCACCATCCATGTGAAAAAGTTGTCCCTTAGGTCTTTTTTATATCTTTCCCCATTCACCCTAAACCTATGTCCCCTAGTTTTGGGCTCCTTGACCCCAGGGAAAACATTTTGTATATTTATCCTATCCATGCCCCTCATAATTTTGTAAATCTCTATAAGGTTACCCCTCAGCCTCCGACGGTCCAGAGAAAACAACCCCAGCGTCTTCAGCCTCTCCCTGTAGCTCAGATGCTCGAACCCCGGCAATATCCTTGTTAATCTTTTCTGAACCCTTTCAAGTTTCACAACATATTTCTGATAGGAAGGAGACCAGAATTGCACTCAATATTCTAAGAGTGACCTCACCAATATTCTGTACAGCTGCAACATGACCTCCCAACTCCTGTACTCTATATTCTGACCAATAAAGGAAAGCATACCAAACGCCTTCTTCACTATCCTATCTACCTGCGACTCCACTTTCAAGGAGCTATTAACCTCCACTCCAAGGTCTCTTTGTTCAGCAACACTCCCTAGGACCTTACCATTGAGTGCATAATCCCTGCTAAGATTTGCTTTCCCAAAATGCAACACCTCGCATTTATCTGAATTAAACTCCATCTGCCACCTCACAGCCCATTGGCCCATCTGGCCCAGATCCTGTCGTAATCTGAGGTAACCCTCTTCGCTGTCCACTCCAATTTTGGTGTCATCTGCAAACTATCTGTACCTCGTATGCTCGCATCCAAATCACTTATGTAAATGTCAAAAAGTAGATGGCCCAGCATCGATCCTTGTGGCTCTCCACTGGTCAGAGTTCTCCATTCTGAAAAACAACCCACGATCACCACCCACTGTCTTCTACCTTTGAGCCAGTTCTGTATCCAAATGACTACTTCTCCCTGTATTCCATGAAATACAACCTTGCTAATCGGTCTACCACGGCGATCCTTGTCGAACGTCTTACTGAAGTCTATACAGATCACATCCACTGCTCTGCCCTCATCAATCTTCTTTGTTACTTCTGCAAAAAACTCAATCAAGTCCGTGAGACATGATTTCCCACGCACAAAGCCAAGTTGACTATCCCGCATCAGTCCTTGTCTTTCCAAATACATGTACATCCTGTCCCTTAGGATTCCCTCCAACAACTTGCCCACCACAGAGGTCTGGCTCATCCACAACTCTCCCAGGCAGTCCATTCCAAATCCTAACAATTCGTTCAATAAAGAAGATTTTCCTTATCTCACTCCTGGCTCTTTTGCTGATAATCTTGAAATTAGAACTCCTTGATGCTGTAATGCCAACTAATGGAAACTGAGTTCTCCTGTTTTACATCTTTTCATACTTTTGAGCACCGCAATAAGTTCACATCTTTGTCTGTTCTGCTCCAGGAAGAATAAGCCTTGCAAGAACTGTAACAAACACTACATCGGACAAACAGGCAGAAAACTAGCCACCTGGATACATGAACAACATCGAGCCAGAAAAAAAAGACATAACCCACTATCACTAGTATCCTTACATACAGATAAGAAAGTATACCATTTCGACTGCGTCTGCATATGCATCTAGGACAAGCCAAGCAGGGACACGCACGATAATTCCGAGAAGCATAGCATTCTATCAACTCTATCAACAACCACATCGATTTTGATTCAATCTAACAGTCTCTGCGAAAAAGAATCGGACATAAAATCACCAATACTGGAAATTACATCACTGACTCAAGGAAAACTAAACACATAAATAGCAAGTGGGACATCACACCAGCACTTCACCAGAGGCTCACTGATAATGTTCCCTAGTACAGTGATGAACCATCTGAAAATGAACTCTCCAGCTCAGCGAGCAAACTGACATCCAGAAGAAGCGTAATTTCTCTCATCCTCCCTTAAACTAAACCCTTCATTCCCGTTATCATTCCGATTATTTTAGGCTTATTTGTATTCGTCTGCAAAGTAATGTGGTGTCTGTCTATCTGTCTTTCTTCTGAATGTGTGTGTGTGCGACAGAGAGAGACGGAGAGAGAGAGAGAGGGAGAGAGAAAGAGAGAGACCAATCCTCTGCAATGTCTGGATTACGCCCCGTGCCATGTGGAAAAGAGGGAAGGATGAGGAAGACAGTAGAGCTTAACATGTTGTTAACATGCTACTTCAGTTGTGAGTGTTTCAGATTGTTGGATCATTGAATCTCTTCCAAAACAGGTGGGGACCTGTACAAAAATGGCAGGTTGTATCTTAAGTGGACGAGCACCAACATCCTTGTGGGGACGTTTGCTAGTGCGAGTCATATGGATTTGAATAAACCAGGAGAGTGAGAACCAAAGCAGCAGATCAGGAACTGAGTAGAAGGTCGAGGTGAATAGGACATCAGACACGGCCAGTTTAATGACCATGCCGAGAGAAGGAATCAAATCAGTCCAAAATGTGAGATGGGAGTTGGAATAAATTATCGAGATGAGGCGCAGGTTTTTCAGAGATTCATCAATAAGGATGGAGAGTGTGGGGGATGTGAGGGAGTCAGGTGTGTGAGATCAGGGAGACAGTGCACAAGAAAATGTTAAAGTGGGAAAAGTTTGGGGTGGTGAATTCTGAGACAAACAACTGGCAAAAAAACACAGGAAAACTTGCTGTGTGTCAAAGTGAATACTTGGGAATTAATTTATTATGGTTCAGAGAAATAACATCCTTATTTCTAAAGATCTGTATTATAATGGAGGAAAAGCTGTGTTCAAGTTATGGCTGTTACCATAATAATGGTGGCAAACAGTTAGAATATTATCAGTGCTGCTGTTGGACAATGCTTACACAGAGCATGTGAATTACACTGGATGTTCCAAGAGATGGCTGGGCTGAGTTTAGTTGAGTAAGTGCTGAAGTTGCATGAGATGATGCTGTTTTGTAATATAGCCACTTACTGAGTACAGCCAAAGGAACAAAGCAGCAACTGCCATTGCTTATTGTTTCAGAATATATCAGAGTGTTCTTGGCTGCCACTGCAAAGAATCATGCAATGAAAAGCTGTCCGATCACGTCTCTGCCAGCAAGTGTACATCCAAAGGCTTATGAAACGTTTTTGTGGTTATCTGCCTCAACCACCCTCCTAGACAACGCGTTCCAGATTCATACCACCCTCTCAGTTCATATTCCATATTCCATTCAATAAATGCTGTCTCCTGCCTTTCACTTTAAAAGTGTGTCCCTTTGTTTTTGATCCTTAGACTAAGGAAAACTGCTGTTGTGTGTTCATCCTCTCCATACCCCTTATGCTCTTGTACACCTGTACCAGGTTCCCTCCTCAACCTTCCCTGCTGCAAAGGAAAAAACGAGCAAATTTAGCCCTCCTCTTTCATACTCACTTTTGAGTAGTCACTTGTCTTGTTACTTCTGACTTGCATCTTCCCAATTTGTCGGTGTTAAATTTAATCAGGCCATTTATCTAGCTATCTGAATAATCTGCTTCTATCCTCCTGTAACCTAACACTTTCCTCCTGACTGTGATCCACCCAGCTCATCTTTGTGTCATCCATAACATTGGTCATCATTCCACTGCTCTCCACCTTCCACATTCTCACAATCGTCATTTCTGAATATCGCAAATAAACCGTGATTTCCTTCCTGTTCTCCAGATGTTATTCAGAGGATGATTTGACAATTCCAGTCACTTGCTTTTCCTATTTTGGTGAATTTATAGGTGATGTAGTTAACACAGTTTGCGAGGGAGCCACAAATATCATTTTCGACACAGAGTTGAATTCACCTTTTCCACTCTGCCCCTCTACATGTTTTATTTATAAACCTTGTAAATAATTTCGGATAAACTAGGATTTGGCACCTTGCGCTGGAACATTAGCACTTTGCGTGCCACTGTTCTTTGTAACATTCCCTGCAACAGCCAAAGCTGAAGAAATTTTTCATGTGCAGGGTGGACATGGACTCATTCATTGTTTGTTTAAATCAGCGAGTGTGATGAGGATAAATATTCAATTAGATTCTATGTTATGGGCAAACTACAGAATATCAAATCATATTCTCATATCCACTTTGAATTGGAAGCAAATATATACTGCAAATAAAATCCAAAATATTGAAACACCACCGTAGGGGAGAAACAAAAATGTCGTCTGCACTTGATGGAGATTTCGAAATATATAGTACATGTACAACCTGAACAAAAATCAAGTGATAGAAGAGAAAGTACAAGAAATCCTTTCTTAACTTTGAATGGAATCCAGATCCCGATTTTCTTGGCAATCCCTTCCCCTTTTTGCTTTCCTACTGGGATGATGGGAGCCGCTGACTTCTGTGCTGCTATTTGTCATCAGTCAATGATGAAATTGAGATGATGAATGTCCAAAAGGAACAGACAATAGTAAGTTTCTGTCATTGTTGGATGCACCGTGAACAGGCTGGTTTTGTTCCTCATGGTACAGAGTGGAGTGTTTTTCTGTCTCTCTGTCACAACAAGTAACCAAACAGCCTCATCACAAATAGGACAAACCTCTCCTCAGAATCAGAAATCCAGGCATCAGGTTTTCCTTAAACATTGTGAGCAGGCCGTGTCCTATCCTTTTCTTCTTGATTCATTTAACTGATTTTCCAATGTCAGTTGAGGTGAGGTCAGAGTAACGTGCATTGCATCAAAGTAGTATTTGACTCATGTGACGTCCGGGATGCTGAGTAAACTGTGGTGAATGGGAATCGCAGGAAATTCTGCACTGGTAATTTCCTCACCGAACAATGACACTTTCGCCAGAGCTATTGGGAATGATAAATAAACTCTGCCCTTGCTAGTGCATTCATAAACCATGGATCAATTTGTCCTGTTAATAACATCAAGATATATAATGTTTTCAGATTGGTCTAAAGTCTACAAAAAGTAAGTCCTTGCTGCTTGACTGTCACTCCAGTGAAATCAGGACGTTACAATAATATTTTCTTCCCAATTATTTTCAATCAGTTACTTTCTGAGGACTGATCGTGCAATATCAGTACCACTGAGATCAACATTTTCTCTGTGCAGCAGCATCGCATCATATTGCCTCAAGTCTTTACCAATCCACAATTCTAATTTATTCACCGGCTTATTCGTTGTGCTAACCAGATGTCCTGGACACACAATTTGCAACAACGTGGAGATGCCCTTGAAATACTGGAAACTTCCTCCCCTCCCATATCATGCCCTCTGACTCCATGTTCTCCCCCAACTCCACCTCCTGTCGTTTATTCACCATCCCTCCTGAACTACCACTCTCTGCTGCTGAATTTTCTGTACTTAGCAAATATCTGGACTTTACCTCTCTGTGCCCCCACTTTAGAGAATTTTAGGAATGACATTAAGTTGAGCTCTTCTCCTGTCTTCGCCTCAGTGCCCATTTCTTTCGGCAAGATTCCTCTCCCTGTCCCATATACACCGTTACCCAGCTGCAACACTCTCCCTCCACCTGGACCCCTCGCTCTGGCCTTTATTTGAGAAATCTCCACATGACATTGGTTGTCTTAATTTCTCTACACTCCCCTCACCAAATCCAACCTGTCACTGTCTGAACACCCTACACTCCATGTGCTTATATCCAACTCTGACTGTGATACTCCGCCTGTCGCAATAAGTCTGTTGAACTGATTTCGAAATTGCAGATGTTGAACGCCCACTCTCAGATACATCCTCTAATCTCCCCCTGCACTATGACCCTACCTTGGCACATCATGCCATTGTATCAACTATGATAACTGACCATATTTCATCGTGAGATTCCTGCCCCACTAACCCCTCCCCCCTAACTGCCCCCAACTTGATTGTCCTCTGATAGCAGTGTTCGCTTCTATCTCCCCCCAAAAATTCAGAAACAGAACTGCCTGGGCTAACGCATTGTTTCAGCCCGCTCCTGCCACACAGAGGAAGTGCATGGACACGCAGGTATGCCTGTTTCTTCTTGGGGTACGTCGACCATTCCCTGTTCCAGTTCTATTTCAGCACCCATCCACAACTCTTTGTCTGATACACAGATGGTGTCATCGCGGCTGCATCTCTCTCTTGTCCGGAATTGGAAAAGTTCACCGATTTCGCTTGGAATTTGAAACCCTCCATCACTTTCATCTGGTCTATCTCTGACTCCTTCCTTCCTTTCCTCAACATCTCTGTTTCCATTTCTGGGGATAGACAAGCCACTGTTATCCTGTATTATCCCACTGACTCCCACAGCTTCCTCGAGTGTACGTCCTCACACCAGGTTTCCTGCATCGACGAAATGCCATTCCCCCAGTTCCTCCATCTCCACCACATTGCTTCTGATGATACTAAATTCAACAAGGAAGACTTTGAAATGTCCACCTTGTTCCTCAATCAAGGGATTCCCCATCATTGTTGTCAACACGGTCCTCAAACGAGTCTGATCCATCTCCTGCACTTCAAGCCTACCCCTCACCTTTCCTCAAGCAACGGAGTTTCCCTTGTCCTTACCTACTATCACAGCAGAAATTCACATGCAGAGGATCATCAGCCCGATTTTCCCCACCTCCAGCGAGATGCCCCCATCTGCACATATTCACCTCTCTCCCCTTGTCCACCTTCTAGAGGGATCATTCCCTCCAGGACACACTGGACTACTCTTTATTAATTCCCAACACAGGTCCACTTCACTTCCCCTGCCGGAGGTGTAACACTTTCCCATTTACGTCCCTCTTCATCACTATCCAAGGACCCAACTATGCCCTCCAGGTGAAGCAGCACCTTACCAACACTTCTCCGAATCCGGCCTACTACATGTGCTGCTAACAATGTGATCTCCTCGACAACGGGTAAATGAAAGGTGGACTGGGTGACCGTTGCAAATGACTCTGAGCTTTCAGTTGCCTGCCAGTTTAACAGCCCAGTCTGTTCTGTGACCAAAATCTCTTTGTCAGGCTTGCTGCAGTGTTCCAGGCAAGTTCAGCGCAAGCTGGAAGAACATCTCATTTTCCATGTGTTGACCCTCCAGCCCTTTAGACTCATAATCCAGTTCAATACTTTTCGGGCCTGAATTCCCCAATGTCCCAGCACCCTACTCATACTCCAGGTCGAGTTGTCACATAGCCTTCTATTACTCACACCCTATTGTTAGCTACTAACAGTCTCCATTAAGAGCTATCCCGTCTCTTCTGCATAGAAACCAACATTTTCCCTGTTACCATCATATCTGAGGAAGGGGCACTGGACCTGAAACGTTAACTCTGATTTCTTTGCACAGATGATGCCAGACCTGCTGAGCATTTACAGCAACTTCTGTTTTGTTTCAACATTTTCATCGCAAGTTCTCACAATGCAATACGTCATCGAGATTTAGAGCCCTGTCATAAATACGAACTTTGTAATTTCTCATTTAATGTCCATAACAAAGTACTCGAGTTTCATCTGAGATAACAGCTTTGCTATTATCATTCAGATCAGACACTTTGTCACAGTTCAGAAAGAAGAACGCAATCAAAAGAGCTGGAGCGAAACTCAGTAGATCTGGCAACATCTGAGCAGAGATGAAAAAAAATTAACCTTTGATTCTAATATGACTTTTCAGAACAGTGTCACATCATAATACATATGTTAATTCTGTTGCTCTCTGCAGATACTTCCTCATCGTTTTCATTTCTCCAGCTTTTTCTGTTTGTTTTTCATTTGTCCATTATCTCTATCTTTCATGTTTCTTGACAGGTCTACATGTTGACCTTGGTAATATTTGGACAATGTGTTACTTTCTTGTTTCTATTACAGTTGGTGTGTCTGTCACACCTGAATTACAGACGAAATCTGTTTCTTCTTTAAGATAGAAAGTACAAACACATTCTGAACATCTTGTAAACCTCTGGAAATCTATTTTGTTTGAAAATACATTTTAGAGGCAGCTGAACTTCATGAAATAATAGGGATAGATTTTTGATGATGGAACACTCTGTGTCCTTCATTGAACTAGCTTGTCTCCCCAATCTCCAAAATCTTTCAATGCATAACATAGAATTCTTAAAGCAAAGGTGGTGAACACTCAGCCCATTGACTCTCCCAGTTTGGACTGAGTGAATATTTCTACAATTCCTCAGCTATATTGTCCCCATGCCCCTGTACATTTTGTTATTAGCATCTGCTTTTAATTGTAAGCATCCTGCAAGATATGAATAAAATGATCAATCTCAAACATAAACAGACTTTGGATGGAAAGTTCAGCAGTTCTGGCTGTATCTGTGAAGAGACATCAAAGTTAATGCTTCAGGTGCGGTGATCCGACTCAATCTGTATTCCCAATGATTAAATGGTGTGTGTATAAAATATAGTTCACTTTATCACATTTACTATTATACTGTTCAGCTCACATTGTCATTCAGCATTGCATCTCAAAACGTTGGCTCATTCCTTGTTGTGAACCATATTCAATTCTATCTGACGGTTAAGAGTAATGATGACTGCGGAATATCATTGTACTCCCCATGCGGTCTCCTCAGCCACTGCTTCCATTCCGCCATATCTCCTAGCTAAACCTGACTCATTAATTCTTAAGCCTTAATGAATACTTTCAATTTTTTTGGGGCTGAGGGGAAAAATTACTGTTTTACAGCAAATAAAACTGCATTAAGATGTTTGTCAATTTGTATAAATTAATTACTGAAGCATATTATGAATGGAAGGTCCAACGTTTCTGTATTATAGGAGGGAGAGGAACATTCAGAGATGTCCACACTTCCTGCCTGTGTGCAGAGCAACTGTGCCCAGTGACAGTGTGTTGGCTGGTTTGTTCTCGTGAGGGAGAGATCAGCACAGTAACAACATCCTGACTGTGTTTCTGTTTTTAGTGGAGGGGCGGAAATTCGGGGTAAGATAGTTACAGCATTGCAAACGTACAACAGAGCAGAGTCATCTAGCCTGTGATAAGAAAACATTCATCGTTCTCCCTCACAACTGACTTCATTAAAGGAATTGTTGATGGGAGATGCGACCAATACCCAGCGATGTCAGCATCCAGTCCAGTCCAGTTATATTGTGAACTGAATGTTCTGTATTGAAAGCTAGAGCTGTTTCCTCAGTGACTGTGATTGATGTCAGTCTCCATGCATTGTAACTGTGTCACTGGAGGGTTTCTCTCTCCTATTGGTGAGGGGCTTTACTTAGTGCGTTATCCCAGCCTAGGAGCAGAAGTATCAGCTCCAACAGTAACCGCGATCAGCAGCTGCACAAACGTGGAGAGGACAGATCTGAATCTGAGAATAATGGACTGGATAATTACACCAATGGAGAGGACGCTTTCCTTGGGTCTTTTCAACATTTCCCTCTGCTGGGAATTTCTACCATATCGGATATTAGCGGTGATGATTATTATTTTGGGCGGGGTGGAAAGTGTGTTACTAACCTATTCTCGCTATTGTTGGTGTTCTCTACCTCTGTCCATTCATTAATCCCATAAACAATTTTGAACTTCATTGCAATTTCTGATATCTATATTTGTCAAATAAAGAAACTATTATCTTCAATTCAACTTGCTGTCTCCATTCAAATGAATTGCAGACCACTCCCTTACAAACATCTGAGAACAAAACTGTGGACACCCTCGAGATCCCTTATTGCCCTTACTGATTTATGTCTTGTGTTCTCTCTGTCACGAACCCTGTCCACTACCAGCTCATCATATCTCCAGTCTCCATCTCTGCGTCAGTGCTGTTGCTGAACAAACCATTGCCTGCTCGTTGGTAAAATTTAGACTTTATATTTCAAGCTCTCTTCTGGTCACTTTTCCAGTTACAAGTATTTCAATCACAAAATTGTTCTTGTCTCAGACGTTGCTTCATGATTAGGACAATGTATCAGAGTAGGAATGTCGCTGGATGTAACTCAGGAGCAAAGCTTATTAAAAGAAAGACATTGTTTCAAGTGACTTGTTTGAAGTCCTACCACATCTGATGGCAGAACTTCAATAAAAATGATAAGAATTGGAAAAAAATTGAATTTCACGAAAAAGAACCATAAGCCCACATTTTGTCTGAAAACCTTGCTGTTTCGCTGATGACCTTCGGTAAAGAAATCTAATGTCACTACCCCGTCTGGGTTAAGTGTGACTTCAGACCCATATCAATGTGCTTGACTTTATATTGGCTTGTGGAATGGCCTCACAATCAGGACAATTAGTGATGATTAACAAATGCTAGCTTGGCAGAGATGCCGACTTCCCATGGAATAACAAATTTGAAGATTAAACCAAATAAAAGAAAATGCAAGAGATCTCATATTGCATGAGAAATGCAAAGAAAACAACAGAAATTGCTGGGGAGCTTTTCTGAACTGAAAAAAGTTGGAAAATAGTGTGAATAATGCTGGTTACAGGAAAGTCTGTTTTGAAGGGGAGGAGGAGGGAGTTAAATCGATAGAGAAATAAAGAGAAAGAAGAAAAAGAACAAACAAATGGAATGATAATAATCTGGGATGGAAATAAAATGTGAGATCCACCTCATTTATTTTTAACTTTTCCCATCTTCCTGAATATCTTGCCCATGCCCGTACATGTATACCCCGCTTTTCAAAAATTCGCTTTTTGCCACTTCCCTTTCCGAAAAACCTCCATTACGTCCTGTTTTCGATAACCAAAAGAAATCCGAAGACGATTTTCACTTTTACCAAGAAAGATGATTTTTTCCCACATACATTAATGCTACTTTGCTTTACGCCATATCAGCTTATGAAAGTTTTTGTAGGAACACTCTACCTTCAGATACAGAAGGAAAACTGTATGTATCTAAGATCACGTTTAAAGTGATTTGATCCCACGTGTCTGTCTTCACTGACTGTCGTCATCTTCTTAAATTTATTAATGGAAAATAGGTATCGATGGCTGGGCCAGCATTAGTTCACTCATCTGATTGCCCTTGAGAAGTGCCTCAATGGCACTTACACAGAGTGAGGCACTAAAGGTTACAGCTGCACAGGAGGTGTGCAAAGCAAGATCGACTTTTGCAAGATTAATATTATTTGAAAAGTTAGAGATGTCAATTCGTCCGTGTAATTAAGGGAAGGAAGATTGTGTTCCTGAGCATGCTGGTCCATGTTTTCAAGCCTCTGTATCTTGCCCCTTTTGGAAGAGGGTATAGGAGATCATTACCGGTTTTGGAGAGATATTTGATGTGCCCGCCTTTAGCTCACAATGAGAAGTATAAATGGATGGAATGTTGACTTCCATGATAGTCTGGGCTGTGTAGTTTCTTCTGGTCCTGGGAAGAGCTGTTACCGTCACACTATTATGCACATGAATAGAATGCTTTCAGTTGCCAGTATGCCGAGCACTCAGAGAAGGCAGTTCCAAAATATTTAGATGTAGCAATTGGCTATTAAATGGATATCCAAGTTCTGGTTGCTGTTTTGACAACAATTGAAATTTAACCAATATTGCCAACATCCAACCAAAGAGCCATCACATGCTTCAAAACAATAGAGAAGCCATCACCATCACAACGAGGGAGAAGTAGACAGACACGTATAAGGAGAGAGAGAACACAGCGAGGGAAACAGAATGACAGTCAGTAAAATAGAGAAAGGAAACAAAACAAGAAACAGTCACATGGACAGGGAGAAGGGGAGATAGTAAGTTCCGGGAAAGAAACAGAAGACAGAGAAAAGGAAAATACAAGGGAACAGACAGTGTGAGAAAAATAGTGAGACACGAAGCACACAGTGAGCTGGGGTGGGGAAAGGGAGGTGCTGGGGGTGAGGACCAGAGAGAGCTCGGAGTGAGCTGGGGGAAGGAAGATGAGGATTTACTTTGACCTGTACCAAGGTGCACAGGCTGATCATAGTAAGCAAGGATGTGCAGAACAATGGCTGTAAAACATGTCTCAGAGGCATGCAGGTTACGCTGAACACAGCGTGCGCGAGGCGAGATCAACATGAACAAGATCAGGATTATCTGACATAAGAGAGTACATTCATCAGTCTAATAACAGTCAGGAAGTAACTATTAATGAAGCAGCTGCTCAGTGTTTTCAAGCTTCCATATGTTTTAGCCTGATAGAAGAGGTTGTGGGAGACCATTACTGGGGTGTGATTGGTCTTTGATAATGTTAGAACAAAACATTCCAGCACAGAAACAGGCCATTCGGTGGTCCGAGCCTGCGCCGATCCAAATCATCTATCTAAACCTGTCGCCTATTTTCTAAGGATCTGTATCCCTTTGTTCCCTACCCATTCATGTATCTTTCCAGAAACATCTTAAATTGAACCACTGGTCACAGTTCTCCATTTTGAGAAACTCCCTCCCCCTACTATTCTGCCTCCACGTAGCTAGCGCACCATGTGACCTTCACTTTCTCCATAACCCGACTGAGGGGAAACACACCAAACGCCTTCCTGAAGTCCATGTACATGACATCTACAGTATCTCCCTCATCAATCAACTTTGTCACTTCCTCAAAGAACTCTATTGAGTTGTTAAGACATGACCTTCTCTGCACAAAACCATGTTGTCCATCACTGATAAGACTATTTTCATCCAAATAAGAGTAGATCCTATCCCTCAGTATCTTCTCTGGCAGATTCCCTACCCCGACATCAGTCTCACCAGTCCATAATTGACTGGATTATCCCTACTACCTTTCTTAAACAAGGGGTTTAACAATTTTCCAGTCTTCTGCGACCTCAGCCGTGTTCAAGGATTCTACAAAGATATCTGTTAATGCCCCAGATATTTCCTGTCTCCCTTCCCTCAGTAATCTGGGGTAGATGTTGACAGCCTTTCTGCGGCAACGAGCCATGTAAATGGAATCAAAGGTTGGGATGTTAGAGTCCGTGTTGGTCAGAGCTGTGCACCCAACCTTCTGTAGTTTCTAACAATCCTGAGTAGAGCAGTTGCTGTACTAGCCTATTATCCACCGGGACAATACGCTCTCAATGGTGCATCTGTAGAAGTAGCGCGTGCTGATTTTCCTGTATCACTTCAGGAAGGAGAGGCATTGTTGAACCTTCCCGACCGTCGGAACTATGTGAGAGGTTCAGGACAGATTGTCAGTTATCATCACTCTGAGGGACTTGATGCTCTGTACTCCCTCAAATGGTTGATGTATCTGGGTTGTGTTCCCCTCCTTTCTTCATAAAGTCAGTGATCAGTCCTTTACGTTTGCTGGATTAGAGAGAGAGGTCATTATCAATACACCATGCCACCAAGCTCTCTATCGCCTTTCTAGATTCTGACGCATTGTTGTTTTATATCCGTACTGCTATAGTGATGTCATCAGTGAACTTGTAGCTGGCCTTGTTTGGAATTTGGAAACACAGCCGTGGCTATACAGGGAGTACATAGGGGGCTGAGGACACAGCCATGGGTGTACAAAGAGGACATTAGGGGGCTGCAGAAACAACCGTGGATTTACAAAGAGTACAAATGTTGGTTTAGGGCGCAGCCGTGGGTGTACAGGGAACACACTGAGGGACTGAGGTCACATCCGTGGGTGTACAGGGTGGATCGTGGGGGGCTGAGGACACAGCCGTGGGTGTACCTGGAGTACCATAAGGGGCTGAGGGCACAGATGTGGGAGTTCATGGAATTCAGTAAGGGGCTGAGGGCACAGAAATGGGTATGCATGGAGGACAGTGGGGGGCTGAGGACACAGCCGTGGTTGTACACGGAATACAGTAGGGGGTTGGGGGCACATCCGTGGATGTACAGGGAACACAGTAGGAGGTTGAGGGCACATCCGTGGATGTACAGGGAATACAGTACGAGGTCGAGGGCACATCCGTGGATGTACAGGGAATACAGTAGGAGGTTGAAGGCACATCCGTGGATGTACAGGGCGTACAGTAAGGTGCTGAGGGCACAGTCATGGGTGTATAGGGAGGACAGTAGTTGGCTGAGGGTACAGCCGTGGTTGTACAGGGAGTATTGTCGGGTGTTGAGAACACATCCTTCAGCAGCTTTAGTATTCATTGTTATTGTGGAGGAGGAGGTTTTGACCTATCTTCACGATTGTGGGTCAGAAATCTGAGGAGCCAGTTGCAGAGGATGGAACCGAGACCAAGGTCGCGGAGTTTTTGATTAGTCTGTAAGGGATAATGATTTTGAAGGTGGAGCTTTAGTAAATGAGCAGGAGTCTGGTGTAAGTGTCCTTGTTGTCCAGATCTTCCAGTGATGCGTGCAGTATCGGATATGGAATCTGTTGTGCACCCGTTACATCAGTCGGCAAATTATAGTGCTGCAGGTCATGCTGGGAGACTGGAGTTGGTGTAGGCCATAACCAGCCTCTCAAAGCAATTCATGATTATTGAGGTCAGAGCCACTGGATGGTCGTCTATAAGGGCACGTTCCATGTGCTTTCTCACGAGGATGATGATACCCTTCTTGAATCAGATTGGGACTTCGGCTTCTGGAAGGAGATGCTGAAGTTGTGTGTGAAAACCTCTGCTAGTTGGTGGAAACAGGATCTGAATGCTCAGCCAGGAACACTGTCCAGGCCCATCACTTTCTTTGATTTGACTCACTAAAAGACTGACCATGCCTGCAGCGGTGACAACAGACACAGGTATATCTGGGGCTTTCGCAGCTGGTGTCAGCCCTCAGTGACAGTCACACAGTCATTTATGATCGACATCCCCTCCCCACACCTCCCGCTGTCGTCTTCAACACACAATGACATTTGTTGGTGTGAGCACCACACAGTCAGCATTGAGACAGATTGCCATTAATAGACTGGGATCGTGCGCCATCAAGTTCTGTGTCACCATAATGCGGTAAATTCAAAATAAAATAGTGAGCCGGGTGTCAGTGCCAGTGGTGCAAGGAGTGAAGGTATTGCAGGTGTAATTCCAATCATGCTGCTTTAACCAAAATTGAGTCAAGCATCTTGAGCATTTGTGCCTTTTCAATGCTGGATAGTCCTTAGGTAGTCAAGAAGTACCATTTACGTGAACCATCTGACCTGACGGCAGTTTTACTAGGTTTGCAGATGATACAATGATGCTTGGATGAGCAGGAGATATTGAGGAAGTGGGGAGGCTGCAGAAAGACTTGGACAGTTTAGGACACTGGGAAAACACATGGCTGATGGAACACAATATGTGAGATTATGCACTTCAGTTGGCAGAATACAGGCAGACTCTATGTTCTAAAAAGCTTCATGAAATCTGAAGCACAAAAGGAGTTTGGAGTCATCGTCCACTCTTATGGTTAATGCGCAGGTGCAGTTGGCAGTTAGGAAAGCAAATGCAATGTTAACATTCATTTCAAGAGAGTGAGAATACAAGAGCGGAGACATACTGCTGAGAATGTAATGGGCTATGGACAGACGGGATTTGGAGTATTGTGAGCTGTTCTGTGGAAGGATCTACGGGTATTGGACATGAAATATCCTGGGAATGATGGCTTGTCATATGAGCGGCAGTTGAGGGATCTATGTCTGTACTCAATGGAATTTAGAAGAATCGGGGGAGGGGAGCGCAACTGATTGAAACTGAGCGATTACTGCAAAGATTGATACAGTTAGAGTATAGAAGATATTGCCACAAGTCTTAGAGACTATGACAACATGAGACAGTTTCAGAGTGAAGAAATAGGCTGAATTGCCTCAATCTATTGCTATATCGCATGCCTGTATTGTCATGCAGTCTATTATTCAGTGCAGAATTGTAAATCTCAGACCTGCTCTTGTAACCGTTGTATCTGTATTTTGATTTGAATTCACCTTCTGGTCAATGGTAATCCCTGTAATATGGACGGTGGGAGGATTCAGTGTTAAGCAGTAGCGCAGTAAGATGTTGAATATAAGCTGCTATCTGTGAGTCTCATCTGGCGGGAGTACATTGTCTCGACGATGATTGTCATTTTCAGTCTGGTATTTTTGAAGGATCGATCCACTTACACTAATATTGCATTTAATAAAATAGGTGCAATTTATCACAGCACTCAGCAACAATATGCCATGGAACACTGAACACCTTTCTAATAACAGAAAGGTCGGAAATGTTCAGGATCAGAAACACTGCTTTCATGTTCATGTTCAAATCAGAAAACCTGTTACATCGAGGTGTTCAACTTGGAACTTTTTAAACTTATTTTTTTGGTTATGGGAATCTCTGAATGGGTTTACCATTTCTTTTACGTCCCTAGTTGCCCTCTTGAGAAGGTGGTGCTGAGTTGCCTTCTTATACCGCTGCAGTCCACCTGCTGTGAGTTGATCCACAATGCTACGAGGGAGGGAATTCCAGGGGTTTGACCCAGCAACAGTGACAGAATGGTGATATATTTCCAACTCAGGATGTTGACTGGTTTGGAAGGGAGTTTGAAGGTGGTGGTGTTCGCCAAAGCCTGCTGCCGTTGTCATTCAAGATGGAAGTGATTGTAGGATTGAAAGGTGCTGTCTTGTAGATAGTACACACTGTTGCTACTGAGCATAGGTGGTGAATGGAGTGAATGTTTGTGGATGTGGTGCCAATCAATTGGGCTGTTTTGTCCTGGATGGTGTCAAGCTTCTTCAGTGTCGTTGTGGCTGCACTCATTCAGGCAATTGGGGAGTATTCCATCTCACTCCTGACTTGTGTCTTGTAGATGGTGAGCATGCTTTGGGAAGACAAGAGGTGAGTTAACCGCACAATAGTCCTAGCCTTTGATCTGCTCTTATATTTATGTGGCGAGTCCAGTTGAGTGTCTGGTCATTGATAAACCCAAGTGTATTGATAGTGTGGTGGGGAGGGGAATTTAGTGACAAATATGCTGCTGAATGCCAAGTGGTTATATAGTTTCTTATTGGTGATAGTCATTGTCTGGCATTTGTGTGGTGCGAGTGTTACTTGCCACTTATTAACCCAAACCTGGATATCGTCCAGATCCTGTTGCCTTTAGGCATGGACTGTTTCCATAACTGATCATTTGCAAATGGTGCTGAACAATGTGCAGTCATCGTCGAATATCCCCACTTCTGACCTTATGATGGAGAGAAGTCCATTGATGAAGCAACAGAAGGTGTTTAGACCTAGGTTTCATCCGGAGGGCAACTGAAGATATTGCCTAGTATGGTGACGAAACGTCTGAAAATGACCATTCCAGCTCATGGAGCAAACCTACGTCCACATTATCCTGAGGGACTACTGCAGAGATATTCTGGAAGTGTGATGACTGACCTCCAACAACAATAACCGTTTTCCTATCTGTCAGGTATAACTCCAATAATGAAATACTTGCTCGAAATATCCTTTTTGCTTGGGTTCCTTGATGCCACATTTGAAAGAATGCAGCCTTGATTTTCAAGTGCTGGAATTCAGTTCCTTTTTCTATGTTTGAACAAAGACTGTGGTGAGGTCAGGAGCTGAGTGTTTCCGGTGGAACCCAAACTGGGCGTCACTGAGCAGGTTATTGCTGAGCAGGTGCTGCTTGATAGCACTGTTGATGAGTCCTTCCATCACGTTATTGATGATGGAGAGTAGACTGATGAGGCAGTATTTGGCTGGTTTGAATTTGTCCTGAGTTTTATGTACAGAAAATACTTGAGCAGTTTTTTTTCTCATTGTTTCACTCTCTATTGCACTAGGGCTAATCCACTGGTTTGATGGTAATGATTGAGTGGATTATATACTGCGCCATGAGATTACAAATTGTGCTGGGGTATTGTTCTTCTGCTATTGTTGGACCACAGCGTCTTATGGATACTCAGTCTTGAGTTGCTAGATCTGTTTGAAGTCTGTGCCATTTAGCATGGTGATAGCGCCACAAAATACTGCAGTGTTTATTCTCAGTGTGACCTTGAGACTTTGTCTCCTCAACGACAGTGTGTTGGTCAGTTTTACCGATGCTGTCATGGACAGATGCATCTGTAGTTGATATATTGTAAAGGATGAGGTCAGGTATGTTTTTCTTCCTCTCGTTCATTCCCTCACTACCTTCTGCAGACCCAGTCAAGTAGATATGTCCTTTAGGATATGACCAGCGTGATCGGTAGTGCTGCTGCCAATCCACTCTTGGTGGTTGACTTTGAAATTCCTCAGGGAGAATAAACTTTGTGCCCTTTTCGCAGTCAGTGCTTTCTCCAAGTGTTGTTCAACATGGAGGAGTACTGATCCAGCTGAGGAATGACGTTACATGTCAATCAGTAAGGCTGCTTTGCCCACATTTAATCTAAAGCCATGGGACTTCATTGGGTTTGGTGTTAATTTTGGGGACTCGCAGAGCAACTACCTCCAGAATGTATCGCACTGAGCTGCCCCCTCTGCTCGATTGGTCCTGACCTTTGGCCAGGACATATCCAGTCATGGTGATGGTGGTTTCTGGGGTATTTCTGTCAGTTATAATTTCATGAGCATGACTATGTCAGGCTGTTGCTTGACTAGTATGTAAGGCAGTTGTTCCAATATCGGCACTAGTCCTCAGGTGTTCGTTAGGAGGACTTTGCAGGTCCGACAGTGATGTTTCCAAGTGACGTTTTCGGTGATCAGATCGATATCTGTTGGTCCACCTGGTTTCATTTCTTTGAGATTTTGTAGCTATTGGTATAACTGAATGACCCTCTAGTCCATTTCAGAGCGCGATTGAGAGTCATCACATTCCTTTGGGTCTGGAGTGAGGATGCAAGATTACTTCATTGGAGGATAATAGTCAGCCAAATGGTTTTTCTTTTCTGACAATCGGCAAAAATTTCATTCTCATCAGTAGATTCTGAATTCCAGCTTTTAAAAAGAATATTGAGTTGAATTTCCACCTTCTGCAGTGGTGGGTGTCGAACCTGGGTCCACAGAACAAGAGCTGATTTTCGGGATTGATAATCTAGCGATAATACCATGAGGCCTACTTGGTGCCATATGTTGTATTCATGTGCTATTTCTTGTGTTGCCCTGTTTTTCTTTCATTGCTTAGGTTTTTCTAGAATCTCATCTTTAATTAAATCCTAATTGAAATACACCGTCATGAACGTCTTCTGGACCGCTCGAATTTCATTCAGTCTGTTTTGTTTGCACAGATATTCCAAGGCAGCAGTACATCAGAGAAGAACAGGAAGAGATAACGGGTGATTGTGCACTGTACCTGTCACCGGACCATCTTATCTGACCAGGCACCTAAAGTATTTATTGTGGATCAGAGAACTGCCGAATTATTATAACACCGATGGAGGTCAGTCAACCCATTGTGGGGTCACAAGTGCTTCAACTGCACAACTGGAGATAGAGAGAGCGTGTGGAGATAGATGGCGTGAGTGAGAAATAAACCGGGGAACAGAAGGTGAATGGAGATAAGCTGAGAGAGGATAGAAAGTGGAGCGACTGACTGAGTGGGAGAGGAAGAGGTGTTAGATGAGAGTGAGGTCAGATAGATCAGAAGGCAGCATGAGGGTAGATAAATACGGACAGACACAAGTTGGAAGTTTTATTTAGAAATTCCTCTGAATTGCAAGCCCTTTGTGTGTGTGCCATTCCCTGTGACCACTCTGCTGATACTGGCTGTCGTCCCAGATCATTGTTTTCCAATAATATCACAGAGCTATGTTACTGACAGCTAAACAGAACCCAAAAGACCGTAGATTAGTTATATGGCGAAGGTGGATTTTTAAAAAAATAAACTGTGCCATGAGCAGCAGGAAATGATAACCCCACCCAACACTCCCACCCCACCACCATATACTGTGTGACAGACTGGTCCAGAGAATCTCAGTGAGGGGGATCACTGACAGAAAGGAAATCAGCATCTCCGCTGTGGATCAAATAATGATTGATAGTTTGCACATCACTTTTCCAGTTTTCACATCCACATTTCAATGTATATAACTCAATATCAGGAGTGCATTTTAACAAACTTATCTCTTTATACTTTGCATATTTTGGTCTGTATAGAAAATCATTTTGACCCTGCATTTTGCATTTTTAATATACATTTCATTAATATTGTCTCTGCTAATTTCTCATTATAGATTTATCCTTGAATCTGTTCTTCATATAAAGTGCAACGTTCCAATACTGATAACTAGGGAACAGCAATGTTCCTCTTCCCAGTTTGAACACCCATGTCCCCCAGTCCTCTCCATCTTATGTCTTATCCCCAATGTCATAATCACAATGTAATTGAAGACAGTAATTGATACTTCATCACAGTTCCTTAACATGGATAACATCAACACTCACGCTTGCCCTCTCTGATTCTGGAATAACAATCTGAATTGTACTTGTCACGTACAATTCTCTGTTAACATATGCATACTGTTTGATTGTTATAAACTCACATTGTCTTAGGCACATGTTGCCATCAGATCACGGACAGAAGATTTTCTCTCAATGTTTTACTGATTTTGCAATGACTGATCAGTAATTATCGGATTTATTTCTCCATTTTTGAGCAGAGAAGCATGTTTATGTTCAGTGAAACCTCTGGCATTACCTCTATATCCAAGGCAGACTGAATGATTACACACAAATAATATGTCATCTCCAACATTCCTCCTTCAGTGACACTCACATCTCACATCCAGAATGCATGTGTTCAAAGTTATTTAGAATTTTAGTGAAACAGTATCACATTGAGAGAGGTTAGTTGGAGCTGTTTGTTCAGCGATTGTGATTATGCGAGTCTCCATGGATCCTATGGGTCCCCAGAGAGTTTCAGTCTTCTATCAATAATGGAATGTGTTCAATGTGTAATCCCATAGTATGAGCGGGAGCACACCAGTAATAGGGATCAGCAGATTCAAGGAGAGAGGGAGGAGAGATCAGAATCTGGGAAGAGTACACTGCAGTGTTCCAACAATGGATCAAGATCTGAGAACATTCACATGGAAATTTCCAGTAATGGACAGGAGATTATCCTCGGGTCTTTTCTGGCTTTCCCAGCCTTGGATATCATTAGCATCGCAGATTGAAGATGTACTGATGGTTATTCAAGCTGGTTACTATGCTATCCTTGCGATATTTGGTGTTCCTGGTAAATCACTCTATATGTCTAGTGAAACGGTCTGAACTGAATTGATGGTCATGATATGTAAATTTTGGAAAGTTGCAAGTCAATGTTTTCAGTTCCAATCAAAGATTCCATTGCTTACATATTATAACTAGCAAATGATTATTTAAAAATTACACACCAATATGTGAGGATGAAACAATCTATTTTCCTTGATTCATTTTCTCCTGCACAAGTTTATATTTCCATATCCTCCCCACTCACCATTTCTGTCCAGTCCCACCAACATGACATCCCAGTCTCCTCCTCAGCCTCAGTACAATTCCTGAATAAACTATCATTTGTGCCTTTGTTAATCTCCGCATACAGCTGTTTCAAGCCCATTCTTACCATGTGTCCATTGCAAAATAATTGTACTTGAGATGTTTACATTGTTCTCTGCACAGAATTAGAAAGATGGGAAGACAGTGTATGGTGGTTACGTCTCTGGCTCATAATCTACAGCCACAAAATAATAATCTGTTGATATCAGCTTGCCTCATGCCCATTAGAGAATGCAATGGGTCATTCTTCTTTGGTCAGGTCTCTGTGTGACTGCAAACCCACAGCACTGCGTTTTAATCTTTACTGTCCTGTGGAACAGCTGAACCAGCCACTCAGTTCAAGGTCAACATAACATGCTGGCCTGACCAGGGCTGAATACATCCCTTGAGGGCAGATGAAAAGGAAAGATAACCCCATTCCTCTGCCTGTATCCCATATTCCTGCGGCTGAGTTACATTCAGGTAGGTGGCCACTCACACTTTTAGATGTATTCTTTGTGATTGAGTCTGTCTCCGCGAATGTTTGCCATCTCAATAGGCACCTCTGGTGCTTGCTTTATTGATGCTGACCTACAGATGTAAGGATGGTTTAAATTCCACGTCAGTGGCTGTGCATTGTTAATGAATGGTATCCTGTGTCACATGAAGGAAATAGAGCCAGCTAAGTGTGGGAAAGGAGTTATTGTGTTCAACTGTGAGAGCGTTGTTGAGGCAGGGTTTGGGGTAGCGTGGACAGATTTTATCTCCTTTATATGGAGTGATCTCCTTACTACAGAAAGAACAAGAGTTCCACCGGATTAATCCCTGGGATGATGGCACCATGAGGAGTGAGTAAAGGTTGATCTGTAGTGCTGTGAGATAATAAGAGGTGATTGCATTGAACCCTGAGAGGGATGATCAATCACTCCTTATATTCGAAACAGACAATGAGAAGGCGATAAATTCCTTGACTGTTGATTCATTCAGGACGCATGGTTCTCGATAGTTTAAGTGCCTCTGAGGACGTTATGCCTACCCACCCCAACCCCCACTACCCAAGGCGATTGACAGAGACAGAGAGGTCCAGGTTTTGAATAAACTCTCCCCTCATTAATACAGTGCAGTTAGCGTGTGATCCTGCACTGAATGTCATATCATCCACCATCCTGACAGCAGCCAAAATATCTTCATTCAAAAACAGTCAACTATTTTTGGCCCTGGTGAGTACACACCTGGAGTACTGTGTGCAGTTCTGGTCTCCAAATTTGAGGAAAGACATTCTAAGTATTGATGGAGTGCAGCGTAGGTTCACGAGGTCAATTCTGGAATGGCGGGATTACTTTATACTGAAAGACTGGCACGACTGGGCTTGTATACCCTTGAGTTTAGAATACTGGGAGGGGATCTGATTGAGACATATAAGATTATTAAAGGATTGGATACTCTGACGGCAGGAAACATGTTTCCGCTGATGGGTGAGTGCTGAACCAGAGGACACAGCTTAAAAATACGGGGTAGGCCATTTAGGACAGAGATGAGGAGAAACTCCTTCAACCAAAGTGTAGTGGCTCTGTGGAATGGTCTGCCCCAGAGGGCAATGGAGGCCCAGTCTCTGGATTCATTTAAGAAAGAATTGGATAGAGCTCTCAAGGATTGTGGAATCAAGGGTTATGGAGATAAGGCAGGAACACGATACTGATTAAGGTTGATCAGCCATGATCATATTGAATGGTGGTGCAGGCTCGAAGTGCAGAATGGCCGACTCCTGCACCTACTGAATATTGTCTATTGTCTATTGCCTATTGTCTATTTACACCAGCTTCTGACCTTCATGAAGAACACGAATCCATATTCTCAGAGATGCAAAAAGACTTCTTAAAGTTTAAACCATAATACTATAAGACATAGGGGCCGAAACTCGGCCAGTTAGCCCATCGAGTCTGCTCCGCCATTTGGTCATCGCTGATAAGTTTCTCAAACCCATTCTCCAACCTTCTCCCCGTAACCCTTGATCCCCTGGATAATCTGAAAAGTATCCCCATCTCACATATACTCAATAACCTGGCCCCACAGCCTTCTCTGAAAATAAATTTCAAAGATTCACGATTCCCTGGTTAAAGAAGTTTCTCCTTAGCAGCATCCTAAAAGATGTTCCCTTTAAACTTCGGCTGTGTCCTAGGGTCCTGGATTCTCATACCAATGGAAACATCTTATGCACATTCACTCTGTTCAGGGAATTCAGTATTCTGTATGTTTCAATTACATTTCCACTCTTGCTTCTAAACTTTATCAAGTATAGACACAAAGACCCAAACATTCGCCATACAACAAACTTTTCACTCCTATGACTATTCCCGTGAAAATCTTCTGAACACGCTCCATGGGCAGTATACCTATCCTGAGATATGGGGCACAACAGTGCGCTCAACACTCCAAATGTAGTCTGACAAAAACTGTATACAGCCTGTTCTTATATTCAATTCCTCCCGTAATAAATGCCATCAATAATAAGTGCAATTGCCCTCTTAACTACTGCCATAACCTACAAGCTTACCTTAACAGAACCCTGCACTAGAACTCCCAAGTCCCTTTGCACTTCACAGTTCTGAATTTTCTACCAATTTAGAAAATAGACCATGCCTCGATTCTTCGTGACAAAGTGCATGACCTCACACTTTGTGACGTTGGAATCCATCTGCAAACACTTTTACCGGGTCAATTCCTTCTTCAGCTTCTCTATGCGACCAGTCCATCTGCCTATCTTTGTATCGTCTGCAAACTTAGTCAGAGTGCCCTCAGTTCGATCATCTATATTGTTAACGTAATAAGTAAAAAGTTACAATTCCAACACTGAGCCTTGTGGATCACCTCTTGTCACCGGCTGCCATTCTGAGAAGGACCATTTCATCCCCACTCTCTGCTTTCTGTCAGACAGGCAAGTTCCTATTCATGCCTCTACCTTGCTTCTAACACCACGGACTCTTATCATACTCAGTCATCTCCTGTGTGACACCTTGTCAAAGGCCTTCTTGGCGTCCAGGTGGATAACATCCATTGGATCTACTTAATCGAGCCTGTTCATTTCTTCTTCAAAGATTTCCAACAAATGTGTCAGGCATGACCTTCCCTTGATGGAACCATGCTGACTTTGCCCTATTTTACCAAACACTTCCAAGTATTCAGAAATCTCATCCTTCACAATGGATTCCAGGATCTTACCCACGACAGAGGTTAAGCTATTCATTGCGGTTTTAAAAGTAATGTTTCCTTACTCCCTGCTATAGCTGACTTCCCTCATCAGTCATGGTTACCTCATTCTCCATGTACTCTGCCTCATTTTACTCGGGGTAAATCTCTGCTGCATCCCGAATTACTCAAAAAGTCTCCTGCCATTGCTGCTCCACTGTCTCTCCTGCTGGGCCCTTCTACCAGTCAATTCTACCAAGCTCCTCTCTCATGTCTCTATAGTTGCCTTTATTCAGCTTTAATACTGTTACTTCTGAATATAACTTCTCCATTTGAAATTGCAGAGTAAATTCAATCATATTACGATACTCCTCCTATGATTTTTTTCACCTTAAGCTCCCTCATCTAATCTGCCTGCACAAGCTGCTCCAAAAAAGCCATCTCATAGACATTCCAGGAGTTCCTTTTCTTGCAAACCACCATCAATCTGAATTCACAGCCCACCTCCGTAATGAAATCCCATATGATCACTGTAACTTTGTATTTCCTACACATCTTTCTATCTCCTGGTGTATCTTGCACCCCAGCTCCTGAGTACTGTTTGGAGGCCTGAAATAAACTCCAACGACTTGTTTTTAACCTTTTTGTTTCCTCAATTCTTCGGACACAGATTCTACACCATTTTACCTTACATCATTTCTATTATTGATTTAATTGCATTTCTTACGAATAAGACAGCCCCATCCCCTCTGCCCAACTGCCTATCATTTTGATAGGATACATATCCTTGAATATTAAGCTCCCAATCCTGATCCTCTTGCAGCAACGTCTCCGTGATGGCGATCTGCCAATGTGGTTATGAGCCACAAGCTTATTTACCTTATTCCTTATACTGCATGCATTCTGATATAACAGTTCAGCCCTGTAGTAACCATCCCTCTTCTCATCGGCATTTGTTTGTCCTGAGTGTTTGAACTTTGATTGCTAACACTTTACATACTCGACGTCTGTGCTGAAGATTTGAATAACTTAGAGTTTTAAAGTCATCGAGGTGTACAGAATGGAAACAGACCGTTCGGTCTAATCTGTCCATGCCAACCAGATATTGCTAATCCAGTCCCACCTGCCAGTACCCGATCCATATACCTCCAAACCTTTTCTCTTCATATACCCATCTAAACGCATCTTAAACGTTGCAATTGTACCAGCCTCCAGCACATCCTCTGACAGCTTATGCCATACACGTACCACCCTATGCGTGAAAACGTTGACTCTTAGGTCTCTTTTATATCTTTCCCCTCTCACCCTAAACCTCTGCCCTCTAGTTCTGAACTCCCTGACCCCAGGGAAAATACTTTGTCTGTTTGTCATATCCATGCACCTCATAATTTTATAAATCTCTAAAAGGACACTCCTCAACCTCCGACGCTCCAGGGAAAGCAGCCTCAGCCTGCTCAGCCTCTCCCTATAGCTCAAATCCTCCAAACATGGAAAGATCCTTGTAATTTTTTTCTGAACCCTTTCAAGTTTCACAACATCTTTCTGTTACGAAGGAGATCAGAATTGCATGCAATATTCCAACAGTGGCCGAACCAATGTCCTGTACAGCCGCAACATGACCTCTCAACTCCTGTACTCAATACTGTGACCAACAAAGGAAAACATACCAAACGCCTTCTTCTTGAGATCTGCAGTCTTACACGCATTTAGTTCGGGTTTTATAATTTTCCCTTTAACTGACACCAACCCATCCCCATTTAGCGTAATGCCCAGTCTACAGCCCTAGTTATGCGATTTGCTAGGACTCTGGTTCCAACACGGTTCAGATGAAGACCGTCCGATCAGGACATTGCGCTCCTTCCCCAGTGACTGGTGTCAACGTCCCATGATACAAACCGATTTCTCCCACACCAAACTTTGAACCACGCATTTTCCTGCTGACCCTTTGCTAATTAGCTCATGGCTCAGGCCGTAATCCAGAGATTATTTCCTTTTTGATTCTGTTTTCTAATTTAGCTCCGAGCTCTTCGTATCCCTTAGCAGAACCTAGTTTTATCTCTGTCGTTGGTACCGACACAGACCATGACCAATGGATCTTTACCCTCATACTCGAAGTTCCCCTGCAACCCAGATGAGATATCCCTTACCCAAACACCAGTCGGTAACGCCGCATTCAGGACTCTCAATCCGGGTCACAGAGAACAGTGTCTATGTCGCTAACTGTACTATCCCCAGTTACATTAACATTTCTCTTCTGTTGCCCCACTTGAAAGCATTCCTCAACTCGGTGCTGTGGCCAATCAGCTCATCCTCCCTGCAGTCCCCATCCCATCCACACAGGGAACAAAACTCTTGAACCTGTTAGACATGGACAGGGGCTGAGGCTCCAGCAATTCTACGTCCTGGATCCCTTTATCTGCCTCACTCATAGATAATCTCTCTGCTTTCTAACCACGGGCTGAATTTGAGTCAGTTGATCTAAGGAGTGTTACTGTCTCTTGAATCACAGCATCCAGGGAACTCTCCCCCTCCTTGATGCCTCGCAATGTTTGAAGCTCAAACTCCAGCTCACCGACTCAGAACCAGAGTTGTTCTTGTATGCGACATTTACTCCAGACATGGTCAGTGGGAACCACAGTGGGGTCCACCACTCCCACATCATGTAGAAACAACACATCACCCGACCCTCCATCCTTATATTATTTATCTACTATTGAATTGTTCCTCTGCAATTTTATTTGTTTACATCTGCTGATGCAAGTTGTAACCAATAAATTCACATGATTCAATTTAACACAGATTCAAAGTTAACACACTGCCTATTAGCAAATCAGATCACATCCTCCCTTTGTCAAACCTGCTCATTACCTTCTGATAGAATTCTGACAGACCTGTCAGCGGGACCACTCCTTGATGAAGCCATGCTGACTCAGCCCTATTTTACCATGCACCTCCAAGTACTCTGCAATGTCATTGCTAGCAATGCACTCTAAATCCGATGAACGGCCGATGCCAGGCTATACTGCCCTATGATTTCCTGTATTTTGCCTTTCTTCCTTCTTACACAGAGATTTTAAATTGTCCATTTTCCAGTTCTCTGGGACTTAGTCTGATGAGAGTTATTCCTGAACAGTCACGACCAATGGTTTCACAATCTCCTCCGCTAATTCCTTCAGAACATTGGTTGTTATCCTTCCAGTCTGTGTGATTTATCCGTTTTCAAACATTGCAGCTTCCCCAGTGCCTTCTCCTCAGCGCTGATCACTACATCCATTCCTCACCCTTGACTCGCTTTTAGTTCTGGAATGTTCCTAGTATCTACCATTGTGAGGATTGACGGAAAGTACCTATTCAGGTCATTCTCCAATTCTTTGTTTTCCATTTCTCTGCAGCCAGCCTCAATTTCTGGTTGTCCAATATTCACTTTCCCCTTTTATATACCTTAACAAAACTCCTGCAATCTCCTTTTCTAAAGCAAGTTAGCTTACATGTTTCATGTTCATCACTTTATTGCTTCTTGAATTGTCCTCTGCTGCTGAATAAAGGCTTCCCAATCTTAGATAGGCTGCGTGAGAGCATTCCTGTTAACTAACTGTCGAAAATATACAAATGTAACTGGCCTAATCCTATTGTCTATTATTGGATAGCGTGGTGACAGAACACTGCTGCCTCGCAGTGCCAGGGACTCGGGTTCAATTCCAATCTCTGGACCCTGTCTTTCTGGAGATTTTGCAATCTCTGCATTGGGAGAATTGCCTCTTTTCTCTCTCCACAGTATGTTTCTGTGTTTGTTTCATGTTTCTGCCATCTACAGTATATTTGCTTGTGTCTGATGGAGAATTCCTGCAAATATGACAGGTTTATTGTAAAAGTGGCTTTGGTCCTCAGGCTTACTGAGTGTTTGGGAATCTTGCCCAGCTAAATATGTGAGTGCATGTCCCTGATTACCTCCTCTGTCTCTCTCAAACCCTGAGTCCATCCGTCACTGCATGCAGCCTGTCATTGAGCCACGCCGGGATTCCCCACACCCCATCACCTGGCACTGGATGCTCCCTACGCAGTGAGCGCACCAAGACACTGGGCACTTTCTGACTCGCTAGGGATCAGGGGCAAAGACCCAGCCATTAAAAGGAACAGAACAGCTAAAATCCAATTGAACAGTCAAGCAGAGTAAACAGGCTGACTGGCACCCATCTGTTATGACATTCTCAGGTCTTTTGGACTAATTTCTGTTTATACTTGTCCGTGTACAAATAGATGTTCTATAAGTATATCTGGTCACACAGGTTTGGTGGAGGTGACAGATATCAGATCCGATGATCATTGCAACTGATTCATTGGGCTCCACGTTCCTGGTTAATGAGATCACACTTAAGTTTTTATTGTCAAGTCTATCCACTTTAAAGTAAAGGTCTTGCTGGAGTTGTGCTGAAAGCATATTTGAATGTTGGGGAGACTAGATTATGCCACATGCCAGTGAGGTTAGGAACAGGAAGGTAGTAAAGTTAAAAACATGGCCAAAGAGCTGGTAGGGAAGGCAGCACTTCCAATATGTGGATCATTGGGATTCCCTGGTCGGTATGAAATACACAAGAAGGACGGGATGCAGCTGAACTGGCAGCAATATCCTGCAGGCAGGTTTGCTATTGTCACTCAGGAGGTATTAAACTAGTGTGGTCGGGGGTGGGGGGGGGGGGGGGGGGAGAGTGGAGCCAGAGCAGTACGTCCACAAGCACAGTGACTGAAGAGCAGTTGGAGACTCATCCCAGTACAACTAAGACCAGCAACAAACTGGCAGAGGGGAGTGAACACAATGGGACTGGAAGTCTGACGTATGCTGATTTTAATGTGAGCAGTGTGACAGGCAAGACAGATGAATATATATAACCATGATACAAATATTACAGAGCTTTTGTTAAGAGAGGGATCAGAAAACTATCAATCCAATGGGTCCAGAGCGAGTAGAAGAATGTGCCGTGAGAGGCTGGAGACTGTTGTTTGAAGCAAAATAATTACCCAGCAGTTTATTGGAATTGGACAGTGTGGGATGCAATGTACAGATTGAAGGGACAAGGGAGGAAACAGAAATTGTCTGTTTACAATATTTTCCGCTTTACTGACAGTCCTTTGTAATCTCCTGTTACCAGAGAATAGAGGAGAAGAATTTACATCAGGGAAACTCAAAACAAATATCAGGTCACGATCTGATGGAGTTTGGCTGAAGTGTATTTATATCAATGCGAGAATTGTTATGGGTAAGAACGATGAACTGAGAGCCTGAATTCATACATGGGACTATGATGTTGCGGCTTTACACAGACTTGGTTGAGAGAGGGAAAGGACTGGCCGTTCAAAGTATCCAGGGTTTCATTGGTTTAGGCGAGATAGAGAAAAAGCTAAAAGAGGTGGACGAGTTGTTTTACTGATCAGGGAGAATACGACATCTGCACGTGAACAGGACATACAGGAGGGACCATCCACTGCAGCAATATGGGTCAAGCTCAAAAATAAGATGGATGTAAGCACTGCGTTACTATAATCTCTCCAATAGCCACGGCAGGATTGTGGAACTGATATGTATGTCGATTAAGGAAAGATGTATTAAAAAACAGAGTGGTCATCGTGAGTGACTTTAATATCCCCAATAATGACTGGTCGTCCATTAGAGCAAGGGGTTTAGACGGGGCAAAATTTGTTAACTGAAGCAGTATGTGGATAGTCCAACGAGAGGAAGAACCATACTGGACCTCGTATTGGCTAATGAGCCTGGCCAGGTGACTGACCTTCCAGTGGGACATAAGTTTAGAAACAGTGGTCACAGCTCCTTCAGATTTAAGATAGCTATGAACATGGATATGTCAAGACCTTGTGGGAATCTACTGAATTGGCGGAAGGCAAATTACGTCAGTATCAGGCAGAGCTAGGACGTGTCAATTGGGAGGAGCTGCTATCAGGGAAATCCAATTTTGTATGGGAACCGCTTGTTAAATCCTGACAGCAAAATCATCTCGTGAACGTTCTCCCAACTGCTCGAATTTCTATCTTTTTTTCGAACAGATATTTCAAGGCCGCTGCATATCAGACAACAAGAAGAGATGAGGGATGATTCTGCATTGTGTCCTTCGCAGTATCAGCTTGTCTCTCCAGGCGCCTGAAGTCGTTATTGTGGGTCAGAGAACTTCAGAATTGATAGAGCACTGAAGGAGGCCATTTAGCCCATTGTACACCGACGAGCTCTCCAACAGCACAATTTGTCAACAGAGAGAACGGAATGTGCGTGTGTCTGTGTGTGTGTGCGTGAGAGAGAAAAAAAAATAACAGAGAAAAAAGGAAGTGAAGAGAGAGAAAAGGAATGGAGAGAAAATGGAGCGACGGAATGAGTGAGAACAAGGGGTGTCAGACGAGTGTGAAGTTATATCAGAAGACAGCATGAGGAGAAATACACAGACATTTCATTTAGAAACTCCCACAGACTGCAAGCCCTTTGTCTGGTCCGTACCCTGTGAGCACTCTGCTGACATCCCCGATCATTTATCGCCAATAACATCACAGATCTGGGTTGCTGACGCTGAACAGGATCCAAAAGAACAATAGATTAGTTCCAGGGAGAAGGTGCATTAATTTAAATATTCTGGGCCAACAGGAACTTGTAGTCCCTCTAGACACGGTGTGAGAGACAGGGCGAGAGATTCTCAATGAGGGGGATCACTGACAGGGGGAAATCAGCATCTCAGGTGTGGGTCAAATAATGACTGATAAAGGTTGAAAACCTCGTCCGTGGTTTTTAAATTCTCACTTCAATTCATATTACTCCACATCCTAAGTGTATTTTAACAATCTTGCATCTTTGTAGTTTTCACGTTTTGGTATGTACAGAAAAGCTTATTTTTTTGTCCCTTTATTTTGTGTTGGGACCAGAGTCCGATTGAATCCTAACTAAGGCTGTAGACAGAGGTCTAAACTGATTAGGAGAGTGTTTGTGTTGACAGGGTGGGGGGTCCGTTATAGGGTTTAATTAAAAAGAGGAGGTAAATGCACAGAACTCAGGAGAGGTTATTAAAATCTCCAGCACAGACGCAAATAAGACAGAGTGTATGGAAAGTGTAAGAAATCAGAGTTCAAGCACACCGGACAAACAAATAACAATGAGAAGAGGGACCGTTAATACAAGATTGAAGGGGTTATATCTGAATGCAGGCAGTATAAGGAATAGAGTAAATGAGCTTGTGGCACAGATTGAAATTGGTAGGTATGACGTGATGGGCATCACAGAGAAGTGGTTGCAAGGGGATCAGGATATTCAAGGACATTTATCCTGTCGAAAAGATAGGTAGCAGAGGGAGTGGGTTTACATTATTAATAAGAAATGAAATTAAATCAATATTAAGAAAGGAAGTAAAGTCAGATGGTGTGGAATCTGCCTGGGTAGAATTGAGGAATCACAAAGGTAAGACAACCACAGTTGGAGATTTACACAAGCCTCCAAAGAGTAGTCAGGAGTACAAGATAAACCAGGAGATAGAAAAGATCTGTAGGAAAGACAAAGTTACAGTGATCATAGGGGGATTTCAATATGCAAGTGGAATGGGAAACCAGGTTGGGAGTGGATCGCAAGAAAAGGAATTTGGGGAATGTCTATGGGATGGCTTTTTGGAGCATCATGTGGTGGAGCCCACTCTGGAACAGATGACACTGGATTTAATGACGCAGGCTAGATAAGGGAGCTTAAGGTGAAAGAAAACTTCAGAAGCGGTGATGAGAACATTGTTGAATTTATTCTGCAATTTGAGAGAGAGAAAGTTGAATCAGAGTTAACAGTATTTCAGTTGAATAAAGGCAACTGGAGAGGCACAAGGGAGAAACTGGGTAGAATTGACCGGGACAGGGGTCTAGCAGGAAAGACAGCGGAACAGTAATGGCAGAAAATTCCAAGATTAATTCAGGAGACACTGCAGAGATACATGCTGAGCAATAAAGGCATGGTACAGGGACGATGAGACAACCAGGGCTGACGAGAGAAGTCAGGGATTTCGTATAAGCAAAAGCGCAAGCAATGTGAAGGGCAAAGGGAAACTGGAGAATGGGGCCAACAGAAGGCAAGGAAAAATAAATAAGGAGGGAGAAGATTAATTATGGGGGTAAGCTAACCATTAATATAAAGGAAACTTTAAGAGATTCTTTAGATATATAAAGAGAGGTAAAAGTGAACATGGCCCACTGGAAAATGATGCTGGAGAGACGGTAGTGGGAAACAAAGAAATGGCTGAGGAAATTTGCATCACTCTTAACGGTGGAAGACACGAGTAATTTCTCAAGAATTGACGAGAGTGAGAGGGCAGTCCTGAATATGGTGGTCATCACCAAGAAGAGCATGTTGGAAAACGGAATGGCCTGAATGTGGATAGCTCACCTGGACCAGATGGACTACACTCCAGCCTTGTAAGGGAGATAGCTGAAGAGTTAGGACAAGCGTAAGTGGTAATCTTTCAGGAATGACTAAAATCAGGAAACGGCAAAGTGGCTGTATAATTGCTAACATGACACCCCGTTTAAAAAGGGAGTTAGGTAGAAGATGAAAAACTGCAGACTGTTTTGCCTAACGTTGGTTGTGGGTAACATCCTGGAATACATCGTGAAGGATGGGATTTCTGATACTTGGAGGTGTTTGGTAAAATAGGACAGAGTCAGCATGGTTTCATCAAGGGGAGATGAGTTCTGCCAAACCGGCTAGAAAACAGTGAGGCTGAAGTCAGAAATAGGAAAGGTGCAGTCACCTTGTTGGGTGTTTATTATAGGCCCCCCAATAGCAGCAGAGATGTGGAGAAACAGATTGGGAAACAGATTTTGGAAAGGTGCAGAAGCCACAGGGTCGTAGTCATGGGCGACTTCAACTTCCCAAATATTGATTGGAAGCTCTTTAGATCAAGTAGATTGGATGGGGCGGTGTTTGTGCAGTGTGTCCAGGAAGCTTTTCTAACGCAGTATGTAGATTGTCCAACCAGAGGGGAGGCCATATTGGATTTGGTACTCAGTAACGAACCGGGACAAGTGGTGGGCTTGTTAGTGGGTGAACATTTTGGTGATGGCGACCACAATTCTGTGACTTTCACCTTGGTTATGGAGAGAGATAGGTGCGCACAACAAGGAAGTTTCTACAATTGGGGGAAGGGAAATTACGATGCTGTAAGACAGGATTTGAGGAGCATACGTTGGGAGCATAGGCTGTCAGGGAAGGATGTGGTGGAAATGTGGGACTTTTTCAAGGAGCAGATACGACGTGTCCTTGATATGTATGTACCGATCAGGCAGGAAAGAAATGGTCGTGTGAGGGAGCCTTGGTTGACGAGGGAGGTTGAATGTCTAGTAAAGAGGAAGAAGGAGGCTTACATAAGGTTGAGGAAACAAGGTTCAGACAGAGCAGTGGAGGGATACAGGATAGCCAGAAGGGACCTGAAGAAAGGGATTAGGAGAGCTAAGAGAGGGCATGAAAAATCCCTGGCGGATAGGATCAAGGATAACCCCAAGGCATTCTATGCGTATGTGAGAAACCTGAGAATGACGAGAACGAGGGTAGGTCCGATCAAGGACAGTGGTGGGAGACTGTGTATTGAGTCGGAAGAGATAGGAGAGGTCTTGAACAAGTACTTCTCTTCAGTATTTACGAACGAGAGGGACTGTATTGTTGAAGAGGAGAGTGTGAAACGGACTGATGAGCTAGAAGAGATATCTGTTAGGAAGGAAGATGTGTTGGACATTTTGAACAACTTGAGGATAGACAAGTCCCCCGGGCCTGACGGGACATATCCTAGGATTATGTGGGAAGCAAGAGAGGAAATTGCAGTACCGTTGGCAATGATCTTCTCATCTTCACTGGCAACGGGGGTGGTACCAGGGGACTGGAGAGTAGCGAATGTTGTGCCCCTGTTCAAAAAAGGGAATAGGGATAACCCCGGGAATTACAGGCCAGTTAGTCTTACTTCTGTGGTAGGCAAAGTAATGGAAAGGGTACTGAGGGATAGGATTTACGAGTATCTGGAACGGCACTGCTTGATTAGGGACAGCCAGCACGGATTTGTGAAGGGTAGGTCTTGCCTTACAAGTCTTATTGAATTCTTCGAGGAGGTGACCAAGCATGTGGATGAGGGTAGAGCAGTGGATGTAGTGTACATGGATTTTAGTAAGGCATTTGATAAGGTTCCCCATGGTAGGCTTATGCGGAAAGTCAGGAGGCATGGGATAGAGGGAAATTTGGCCAATTGGATAGAAAACTGGCTAACCGGTCGAAGTCAGAGAGTGGTAGTAGATGGTAAATATTCAGCATGGAGTCCAGTTACAAGTGGAGTTCCGCAGGGATCAGTTCTGGGTCCTCTGCTGTTTGTAATTTTTATTAATGACTTAGATGAGGGAGTCGAAGGGTGGGTCAGTAAATTTGCAGATGATACAAAGATAGGTGGAGTTGTGGACAGTGAGGAGGGCTGTTGTCGGCTGCAGAGGGACTTAGATAGGATGCAGAGCTGGGCTGAGGAGTGGCAGATGGAGTTCAACCCTGCCAAGTGTGAAGTTGTCCATTTTGGAAGAACAAATAAGAATGCGGAATACAGGGTTAATGATAGGGTTCTTGGTCAGGTGGAGGAACAGAGGGATCTTGGGGTCTATGTACATAGATCGTTGAAGGTTGCCACTCAGGTGGATAGAGTTTGTAAGAAGGCCTATGGAGTATTATCGTTCATTAGCAGAGGGATTGAATTCAAGAGTCGTGAGGTGATGTTGCAGCTGTACAGGACTTTGGTTAGGCCACATTTGGAGTACTGTGTGCAGTTCTGGTCGCCTCACTTTAGGAAAGATGTGGAAGCTTTGGAGAGGGTGCAGAGAAGATTTACCAGGATGTTGCCTGGAATGGAGAGTAGGTCGTACGAGGATAGGTTGAGAGTTCTCGGCCTTTTCTCGTTGGAACGGCGAAGGATGAGGGGTGACTTGATAGAGGTTTATAAGATGATCAGAGGAATAGATAGAGTAGACAGTCAGAAACTTTTTCCCCGGGTACAACAGAGTGTTACAAGGGGACATAAATTTAAGGTGAAGGGTGGAAGGTATAGGGGAGATGTCAGGGGTGGGTTCTTCACCCAGAGAGTGGTGGGGGCATGGAATGCGCTGCCCGTGGGAGTGGTAGAGTCAGATTCATTGGCGACCTTTAAGCGGCATTTGGATAGGTACATGGATGGGTGCTTAATCTAGGATAGAAGTTCGGCACAACATCGTGGGCCGAAGGGCCTGTTCTGTGCTGTATTGTTCTATGTTCTATGTTCTATGTTCTAGATTAGATCAAGTAAAACCAATAGACGTTATCCATCTGCACTCAAGATTCATTTGACAAAGTGCCATGCATGAGGTTATTGAGGTATGGGTCCATGGTATTAGAGTCAAGGTGCTAGCATGGCTAGAAGTTTGGCTGCCTTAGAGAAAGCATAGAATGGGGATAAAAGCGTTCATCTCAGGATGGCATCCAGTGACAAGTGGTGTTCCACAAAACTCAGTGTTGGGACCACAACTTTTTACATTGTGCATTCATTATCTTTATGAAGGAACTGAGGGCATTCTGGCTAAGCTTTCAAACAGTGCAAAGATAGACAGAGGGACAGGTAGCATTGAAGAGGTGGTTCGGCTGCAGGAGGGTGCTCCTCAACTTCCCACACCTCCGCCCTTGCACTCCATCCTTCCAACAACAAGTTAGAACCTCTCTGGTGCTCGCCTTCCATCCCACCAAACTCAGGATACAACGCATCATCCTCCGTCATTTCTGTCACCAACAGTCAGACCCCAATACCAGAGATATACATCGCTCCCCACCCCTATCATCATACTGCTGAGACCATTCCCTCACAACTCCCTCGTTAGGTCCACACGCCTCCACCAAGCCACCTTCCACTCCCAACACCATCCCTTGACACTGCAAGAGATATGAAACTGTGCCAACACCTCCCTCCTCACCTCCACCCAAGGCCCCAAAGGATCCTCCCACATCAGGCAGAGAACATCCTCTGCATCCAAACACCTCTTCTAGTCAGTCCATTGCTCCTGTCTCCTATACATTAGCGAGACAGGATGTCAACTTACAGAAGGGTTCAGGGAACACTCTTGGACACAGAAACCCAACAACCCCACTTCCCTGTGGCCGAATACTTCAACTCCCCCTCCCACTCCACCAAAGCCCTGCAAGCGTTTGGCCTGCTCCACTGCCAAATTCTAGCCACCTGACTTCTGGAGGAAGAACGCATCATGTTCTGCCTTGGGACCCTCCAATCACACGGTATCAAGGACAATTTCACCAGTTTCCTTATCTCCCCTCCCTCCACCTTATCCCAGATCTAACCCTCCAACTCAGCACCGCCCTCTTGAACTGTCCTACCTGTCCATCTACCTTCCCAAGTATCAAATCCACTCTGACCTATCACCATCATCACCCACCTTCATCTAGCTGTCGCCTTCCAAGCTACCTTCCTCCCAGCGCCAGATCCGCCCCCCCTCACTCCATTTATCTCTCTGCCCTTCCCCGCCCACCCCACATTCCTGATGAAGGTTTTATGCCTGAAACGTTGAATGTCCTGCTCCTCGGATGCTGCCTGACAGGCTGTGCGTTTCTATGACCCCACTTTTTGACTGTGATCTCCAGCATCTGCGGTCCTCACTTTCACCTGCTGAAGGACTTTCACAGGTTGAGAGAGTGAGCAAAGAAGTGGCAGATGGAGTACAATGTGGGAAAGTGTGGGAAAGCATTTTTTCAGGATGAACAGAGGCATGGACTATTTTCGAAATAGCGAGCAAATTCAGAAGTCTGACGGGCAAAAAGACGAGGGAGTTTAGTCCAGGAGTCTTGAAAGGTAAATTTGCAGTTTGTCAATAGTTAGGCAGGCAAATACAATGATGGTATTTATTTCAAGAAGGCTTAAATATAAAAGCAGGGATGTACTTCTAAGGCTCTACAAGGCTTTGGTCATGCCACATTTGGATTATTGTGCGCAGTTTTGCGTCCCATATCTCAGGAAGGATGCACTGGTCCTGGTGCGTTTTCCAAAGAGATTCACGAGAATGGTGCCAGGAAATAAAAGCTTATTATATAAAAAATATTTGAGGGTTCTGGGTCTGTATTTGGTAGAATTCAGAAGGATGTTTGGAGGTCTAATTGAAACTTACAGAATACTAAATGACCTGGGAGAGAGGGGATTTTGGGAAGATGTATCCAATGTAGGCGAGACTAGTACCCGAGGGAACAGTGGAAAAAGAAGATCTTTTCAAACAAAGATAAGGAGAAACCTCTTCAGCCAGACAGCGGTGAATCTATGGAATTCACTGATACAGAGAGCTGTCGAGTCCAGATCAGTGAGTATATTTAGGAGTGAGACAGATAGGTTCTTGACTGTAACGCGGATGAAGGGTTACAGGTAGAGAGTGTGAGAATGGGGTTGAGAAGCTTAACAGCCTTCATGGAATGGCGGAGCAGTCTCAAATGGCCTAATGGCCAAATTTCTGTTCCAATGTCTTCTGGTTGTGTGGTTAATATTGGCTCTCCTCATTCCTCATTGGCAACGTACCCTTGAGTTTGATCTTCATATGATTTATGAAGAATACAATTCCAATACTGATAGCTGGGAAATATCATGTTCCCTCCCTCCACTCTCAGTAGCCATGCCCCGATATCATAATCACACCGCAATTGAAATCCAGTGAAATTTACTTCAATACAGTTGATTGACATCGATAAATAAACAGCAGGACCCTTACCTGCCCTCTCTGATCCTTGAAAAACCATCTGAACTGTGAGTCACAAAATATTCTCTGTTAACATATCCATGCCATTTGTCTGTTATCACTCATGTTGTCATAAACAATTTTCTGTCAGATTATGGATTAGAAAAGTTCTCTACATATTTTACTGACATTATAATCACTGACCAGTAGTTCCAGACAGTATATTTCGATTTATAAGCCGAGAAACTTGTTTAAGTTCTGACAATCCTTTGTCATTACTGTCATATCCAAGGCAGATTGAATGATGACATACAATCAATCTACCATCTCAAATATTTCTTCCTGTTCCCCTCCCACACATATCCCATGCCAAATGTGCAAACTTTAAAAGTTCTTTTGAATTTTAATAAATTCATTATTGAATTCAAAGGGGTTACCTGAGCTATTTGTTCAGTGACTGAGATTAATATCAATCTCAGTGGATCCTAATTATGGCAGGAGAGTTTCCATGGTTGAAATATAAATGGGCTCTCTTCAATGTGCTATCACATAGTGTGAGTAGGAGCATCACTGACAGCACTAACAGGGATCAGCAGCTCGAGAGAGAGAGAGCGGGAGGAGAGATTTGAATCTGAGAACATTAGACAGGAACGTTACAATAATGATTCATAATCTGAGGACCATGGATTGGAATGTTCCAACAATGGATCAGAATCTGAGAACATTAGACTGGAATGTTCCAACAATGGATCAGAATCTGAGAACATTAGACTGGAATATTCTAACAATGGATCAGAATCTGAGAACATTAGACTGGAATGTCCAAACAATGTATCAGAATCTGAGAACATTAGACTGGAATGGTACAACAATGGACAGAAGTTTATCCTCGGGTCTTTACTGGCTTTCTTGGCCTTGCATATCATTAGCAGTACGGATCAGGTTATCCTTTGGATTATTCAAGGTGGTTACTATCCCATCCTTGCGATAGTTGGTGTTCCGGGTAAGTCTTATATTTGTCTACTAAACTGGGTTGAACTCAATTTCTGCTCATGATATACAAATTTTGGAAAGTGCAAGTCAATGTCTTCAGTTCCAAACAAAAAATCCTTTCCTTATAAATATAACTATCAATCTACGATTTATAAATTTCTCACTGATAAGCGAGAAGGACACAGAATGTTCTCAAACTCCATAATCCATTTTGTCCTTCACGGATTTACATCTCCATGTCCTCCCCACTCACCAATCCTGTCCAAAACCACCATCATGATATCTCAGTCTCGTCTGCAGGCTCAGTGCAACTTCTGAATGAACCATGATTTTTGCCTTTGTTCAATCTGGATGCAACGGTTTCAAGTGCCTTCTAATCACATGTCCATCAGTAAATAATTGCTCTTGAGGATGTTTGACATGTTCCCTGCACGTACAGGAAGACAGTTTATGGCAGTCAAGTCATTGACTCATAAACTCGAGAGACAGAATAATAATCTGTTGATATCTCATGAAGGAAAGTGGTGGAATTTAAAAGCAACGATTATCATTTGTTATAAAAGCCAATCCGCTTGCCTGAAGTCCTTTAGGTAAGTCAATGTGTCAACCTTCCCTTATCAGGTTTTTGTGTGACTTCAGTGATGAACATGTGGGTGTACTGCACGTTTAAACTACCTGACAGCACCAAGTCTTCTGAAAAATAAATATAATTTAACATTTGGTCGAACAACTTGATTAGCTCATTGTCTTGAAATAAAAACAAATTCAGCCAAACAGTTTAAATTATACCCCAAATGACCCACTTCCAATCAAGTTTGAATGTAATAGATTGATAATCTTAAAAGACAGTGACACAATCCAATAGTTTGGAGGTACAAGACCGTGGAAAATTGAATAGTTGAGAGCAGAGCTGCCAAGCTATCAGCATGCAAAGACTGCCTGAAAAACAGTTCCCTTAAAAGTATATTCTTTGATTAGTAACTAGTGAAGCAGAATCCCCCAGAAGAAAAGAAGACAGGACTATGGAGAAGAACCGAAAGCTTCCTGGTTTTGAGATAAGAAGTTTTATTTTGTAAATCTTAATTAGGAGTCTTATCTGACTCGTATTGTGGAAGGGGAAGGTCAAAGACAGGTTAGAGGAAGAAGTTGTAAATATTCCTTCGATTATTATTGTCTGTAAAACATTAAGAAATAAAATTGTTAATTTTTTACTTTAGAGAGTTCTTAGACTCTAGAATTATCACACATTACTGCATTGGATAAAACTTTTCTGTGTTGCTGTTTTTAATTAAGCAGGAGAATGTATCCTGAATTGTAACACTACAAACCCCCAGCAATGTGTTTTACTCTTTACTGTCCTGTGGATCAACTGAACCAGCCACTCAGTTTAAGGTTGGTGTAACATGCTGCCCTGACCAGGGCTGCATACATCCTGTGAGAGAAGAACAAAAGTAAAGATAGCTCCCTTCCTCTCCCTGTTTCCCGTATTTGTACAGCTCATTTCTATTCAGGTCGGTGATCATTCCATCTTTTAGGTGGATTCGATCTCATTGAACTGATCCCCGAGTGTGATGCACATCTCCATAGGCAACTCTGGTGCTGGCTTTATTGATGCTGACTTTATTGATATGAGGAACTTATTAATTCCATGTCAGTCGTAGTGCACAGAGAAATAATGGCGTTTCATAACACAGGAAGGAAACGGCGATGTCTAAGTGAGAGAAAAGGATTATTGTGATCATCCCTGAGTGTGTTGAGGCAGTATTTGGGGTACTGTGGATAGTCTTTCTCTCAAGACTCACCAGATTAATCCCTGGGATGATGGCAACATGAACAGTGAGTGAAGCTCAGTGAGAGAATAAGGTGATTGCATTGAACATTAAGGGAGATGCACAATCACTTATGATGTTCTAAACAGACACTGTGAAGGTGATAAATTCCATGGCTTTTTTTTCACTTGGGTTACATGATTCTCGATAGTTTAAGAACCTCGGAGAACGTTCCACCCAACCACCCCCACTCCCTATTTCGATTCAGAAACAGAGAGAGAGGTTCAGGCTTTTGAAAAAAAACTCTCCCAACGTTAATACAGTTCAATTGGTGCGTGATCCTGCAATGAACGTCATGCCATCCATAATCCCGACAGCAGCAACAGTACCTTCATTATAATAGAGTTAACTCTTCCCAGCAGCTTCTGACCTACATAGAGCACATGCGAGTGTCTTCTCGGAGATAGAATATGCCTCCCTGAGACTTTACACAAAATATTTGGTTTCCCTTATCACTGCCAGCAAACCATGTTAAGGTAGCACACGTTCCACAAACAATGGAATCATGATTAACACCATGGAGCCCCCTGTCAATGCAGTCTCGGTTTCATTGATTTGTCATGTTAGAGTATCAATGACGCCCTCCTGTTTCTGTATAACTATCTCGTGGGCATGAATAGCCTCCTCCTGGTCTCATGGAACAGGTTTAAGGGTCTGATTGAGCTCTGCCTGTTCCTGTTTAACAGCTCGATGTACTGACCAGACCCTTTTCTTCATGTGGAATAGGCAGGTGGATTAAATGGGCTGTCCCTCTTCTTCTTCAGTAGTTTCCACGGGCTCAATGGCTTCCACAGATCAGTGTGCAACCACCCTGGGATGCTGATTGAGCTCCGCTATTATTTGTGGAAATGTGCAGTGTCTGGCAGCGCTGTTACATGAATGTTACCGACACTTTAACAGCACCAACGGAATGCTGTCCAGGTCTTGCTGCACATGGACACAGGATGGTTCAGGAGCTGAGGGGGCACAAAATCTCTGAATATTGTGTGATCTTCAGTCATCATCCTTACTTCAGATCTTATGATGGGGAAAGATATTGATATAGCAGTTGAAGATGTTTGTGGTGAGGAAGCTAACCTGAGGATCTCCTGCAGGGATGTCCAGGAACTGTTTGGACTGTTGGCCACCGTCCACAAGTATTTTTCTTTGTGCTCTGAAAGATCCAGACAAGTGGGAGGTTACACCTGATTTCCATTTAGCTCAAATCAGTGGGTGGTCCTGATGCCATCCTCAGTCAAATACTCACTTGATATCAGAGCCATTCACTCTTTGCTGAGCCCCTGTGTTCACCTCTCGTTCATATCTATTAGGTGACGATGTATGTGTAGGGAATGTTTTCCTCTCAAAGCGGGTAATCAATGTCAGGAATTATCTGGGCTAGCGAGTTATGGGATCTACATCACTGAAAGTATTTAATGAGGAGGTAGATGGATTTTTGACCTGTCAGACAGGTAAGGGATGTGAAGAATTGGGCATTATAAAGCAGTTAATGCCAATAGTAGATCAGCCATGATGGTAGACAATGGCTTGATCGTCCGAATTAGCTGATCCGGTTCCTTATGTCCTCATATTCTGTAATTACAAAGTTAATGGTTGTAATTTTCCTAAACGTTCTGTTAATCAATGTTGCAATCAGACAGAGCAAAGTATTTTGTGAGTCATCTCTGGGTGAGATATGAGGGTTGTATTCACAGTGAATCTGGGCCTGTGTTATGACCAACAAATACAGCACACGTTGCAGTGAGGAGACACTCTGCAAAGAGACCAGAAGTGTGTTTCGAACCCAGCCTGGATTTCCAAGTAGCCTTTTCCAACCCACACTAAATCGTGTGTGTGTGACAGTCTTGAGGGACTGAATGAGATGCTGTGTTACTGTGGATCAGGAATTTGGAGTAAGTGGCCTCCAACTGCTCCTTGCAGGAACTGTGAGTGGTTGGATGTACATAGGAACATAGGACTGAGCAGTAGGAGTGTGCCATTAGACACTTTGTCACCGCTCCACCATGCACAAAGATTATGGGTCATGTGATTGTGATTTCCCCAGCACTTTTCTGTCTGTATACCATTTTCTACATTCACTTTTCTGACAAAAATCAACAAATACAACTTTGAATAAATGTAAACATCCAGGCACCACAAACTTCTGGGGAGGGAATTTCCATTTGGCCAGCCCTTTGAAAATTTCTCATTTGTGTTCCAGCCAATGTTGGAGGGTGACTGTTTCCTTTTCCATCTCACTCCTCCACTGGTTACACCAATCTTAAATGTAACCAGTTTAATGATGTGGCCAATGATATCGGTCTCAGAGTAGGTCATTTTCTAGAAAAAAATGTAAGACACAGAACGTTGAACTCATATCAAATAGTAAAATGACAGAGTGCTCCAAATGTTATTTTGCCTTTGAAGTTATTCTGTTCAAATAAGCGACTGGTTGTGGGATTTCTTTCTGGAACAGTTGGATTTGGCTGAATTCCCTTTGTTTCTTGCATATGAGAGTTTCCAATGAATCCTCTCCAGGAATTCATCACAAGTGGCAAAGATAACTCAGGGATTTTATAGACTGACACTTTACTATCTGGTGGAACAAAGTAAGAGAAAGGGATCAATCGGCTGTTGCTTCTCAGGCAGGGAACAATTTTCTCCCTCTCTGTGTTGAAACATACAATAATGTCAACTGAACACCAAACTGGACCATGTGTGCTCTCCTGGAATATTCTCTGGAAAACCTGATTATGGATTATATGCAGGGGCATCATTGCTCTTGTTGTACACAATTCTATTGAATCTCAAAAAATGTCCCCATTTTATAATTTGATGTCATGCGTACACGTGTCTGTGTAATTTGTAAATATTGGTAGGTGTCTTCATAGTATGTGTGTTAATATCAATGCATCTTTTTCTTCAAATATATTCTCTAGCTTTAGTCTCCCTGACAAGAGATAATATGCATCCAGCTGATGCACTTTTCTGAAAGTCATGGTGGTCCAATACTATTTCTAGGCTAAGATCGAAACTGATTATCCCCCATAACCAAAGGCCGGCGTTCCAGGAATGAGAAAAGGGAACCCTCTTTGAAAATTTCAAAAATAATTATATCCTTTTATTTTCGTGTTAGGGGATCAAAACTGCACACAGTGCATCAGATGTGGTCTCAGCAATGCCCTGTATAGATGCAGTAAAACATTCCTGCAATTAGACCTTAACCTTTTGTCAAAAACAGCATCATTCCACTTACCTTCCAAATCACTTGCTGCATCTGCAGACTGACTTCACATGATTCATGTCCCAGGAACATGGAAACATGTATCACAGAGTTCTGCAATCTCTCTCCATTTAAATTGATTACCATTATTCAATCCTTCATGCCAAAATAGACAATTTACCTTATGTTATTTCTACTGAAGGTTTGCACACGAACCTTCCCTGCCGATTTGGGCAGCACGGTGGCACAGTGGTTAGCACTGCTGCCTCACAGCATCAGAGACCCGGGTTCAATTCCCGACTCAGGCGACTGACTGTGTGGAATTTGCGCATTCTCCCTGCATATGTGTGTGTCCATGTGCTTGTTTTCTGTGTATTTGTATGTCCACATCAGTGTGCCTATGTATCAGGTTCTGTGTTTGTGTCTATTTGTGTGCAATTGCATATGTCTCCGTGTGTTGCAATGTGTGTGTATGCCCATCTCCTTATATGTGTTGTGCATGTTAGTATGTTGGGGTGTTTACCAATACGTCTGTGCATTTCAGTGTCTGCATCTCTGTGCAGTGAGGTATTTGTTTATGTTTGGGAGTGAATGGACTGACGTTGGAACTGCCAGTGGGTTTAAAGTGAGAACTGAATGTTGCTCTTTACTCACTTGATGGGAAGTGGATGTTTCAGAAGTTCCACATGAGCCATCTTGTTTCTGTCCGGCTCATGCCAGGTTCCGCCCCACATGGCGGGAGAAGGGGGTGTGAGGGAACAGATATCAGGCACAGCACCACCCGGCGTGGCCCTTTCTGTCCCATTCCAGACCGTTTCTCCTGGAACAGGAGAAAGAGAGAGAGGGAGGGAGAGTGGAAATGGGTGACACTGCTGTTAGTGCTGGTGGATGTGGGGCGGGGGGGCGGGGGGGTGGTGTGGCGGAATGGTGAGGTGTCCGGAATGAGTCTATCGACAGTTGTAAATCAATTTGGTATTATTAGTGTGGGGGGTATTATATAGGTGACAGAGAACGTGAGGAAGAAAGTTGCTGAATTCAATAGTAAGTTTGGAAATGCCTGAGCCTTATTTGGAAATAGAGCGTGAGCCTTGTTCGGGGGTCAGTGCTATAACAGGCATACAGGGAGTGTGAAGGAGCAGATAGAATATGGTGACCCTTACCCTGCCATAGCGGAGAAGGTTATTGACGCTTGGCCTGTATCACAGCGTCAAGGTGACCCTTCCGGAATGTCTTGTCCAAGTCTATCACCAATGACGCCACAGATCATGTCCCTCAGATTCATTTTAAGGGGAGCTTACAAATAACAGGAGAAGCAAACATTGGTGTATTATATATCGAAACTTAAACTGTTGCAGAAATTCTGAGCGTCATATGCTCTGAAAATTAGACATGGATACTGCATTTTTATTGGATGGTCTCAAGTTGCATCTCAACTGCGTTAACTAAGTGACTGTGAAAAATAAATTCCCTAAATGTATGTCAGGTGTGTAGAAGATTATGTATTGAAACAAACTAGACATCAAGTTTTTTCGGATTTGGTGTTGTGTGGTCAGGAGGACTAATCAATGCCCTTGCTCTGAAGCAGCTTTGGAGGAGTAGTGACATTAATATGTTGTATTTTACACGGAGTCTGCATACAAAATAGAATGCTTGTACATTTTGGTCAAACATGATGGAAGCATGGAGCCGAGAGGGTCAAGGTTGTTCCAGTGAATTGGAAAAATACAAAATAACATTCAGTTGGAGATAAGCAATGGTTGTTAGAGTCATAGAGTCCTATAGGCCCTTCTGCTCAAACTAATCCATTCCTACCAAAATGTCAATTCACACTAACCCCATGTCCCAGCCATTGCCCCGCATCCTTCTAATCCTTTCCTATACTGTATTTGTCAAAATGCATTTTAAATGTTGTGAATGTACCCACCTTAACTACTTCTGCTGGTAGCTCATTCCATATGCGTATCACCCTGTGTGTAAAAAAGTTGCTTCTAAGGTTCCCTTTTATTCTTACTCCTCTGACCTTAAACTGATGCCCTCTAGTCCGTGATTGTCCAATCCAGGGAAGTAAAGGCTGACTGCATTCACTCTATCCATGCCTGTTATGATCTTATACCCTTCAATAAGATCCTCTCCCTCGTCGCATACACGCAAAAGTAAAAAGTCCTTGCTTTTCCAACCTCTCCCTATAACTCAGTGCCTTGAGTCCTTGGCAACATCCTTGTAAATTGTTTCTGCACTCATTCCTGTTTAATAACATCATTCCTATAGCAAAGTTACCAAAACTGAACATAACGCTACAAGTATGGCCTCATCAGTGTCCCGTATTCTGCAGCATAACTCCCCAAATTCGCTACTTAGTGCCCTGACTGATGAATGCCAGTGTGCCAAAAGTCTTCTTCATTGCCCTCCCTACCTCTGAATTAACTTTCAGAGAAACATGTACCTGAATTCCAAGGTCCCTCTGTTCCACTACATTCCTTAAGACCCAGCCATTCACCATAAAACTCTGATATTGATTTGAGTTTCTAAAATGCAAGACCTTACCCTGATCTGCATTAAAATCCATTTACCATTTCTCGGCCCACTTCCCCAGCTGATCAAGGTACTGCTGTAAGTTCAGAAATTTCTGATTACCTTTGTCATTCTCCATGTAACCACCTATTTTATTGTCACCTTCAAACTTACAAATCATGCACATACATTCTCATCTAAATTATAGATATATGTAATATATAGTGGTACCAGCATCGTCCCGATGCATTCTATTAGTCCCAGGCCTCCAGTCTGACAAGCATCCTTAAACTATTACTCTTTGCTTCCTACCATCAAGCCAATTTTGTATCCAATTTGGCAGGTCCTCCTCAATTTTCATGCGATCTAACCTTCCAGAGCAGCGCACCATGTGAAAGCTTATTGAAGGCCTTACTTGAATCCATATAAACTACGCATATCACTCTGACCTCCTCAACGTTGCTGGTCACTTCGTCATAGAATTCGAACAGATTTGTGAGCTATGGTGTCCGATGAACAAAGCCGTGCTGACTTTGATGATAGACTTTTGCCCGAAACGTTGATTTTCCTGTTCCTCGGATGCTGCTTGCTCTGCTGTGCTTTTCTAGCAACACTCTAATCTTGCTTAGAATCACACCCTGTCTTTCCTAATGCACGTATATCTTATCTCTCAGAACCTTTTCCAGTAAGTTACCTGCTACAGGTTTTAGGTTTAGTGGTCCATAGTTCCCAAGTTTTTCTTTTTAGCCCTTCTTGAGTAAGGGCACAGCATTCGCAACCCTCCAGTCCTCCGGGACCTTACCTGTTGGCCAGCGATGATGCAAAAATATCAGCCAGGGCTCCCGCAATTCCTTCTCTCTCCTCCTGCAGTGTTCCTGAATATATCTGGTCAGGACCAGGAGATTTATAGAAATAATGCAAAGTCTGAATAATACGTCTATTTATTTCAGGTATGAACACCAAAGAAAGAGAAAATGACACAATGATGTTAAATATAACAAATTAGAAATCCTATAAATAATAGGAAGTGGCTTCGGAAGAATTTCAGTTATTGTGGAAACCTGAGAATTCTCACAAATTCACGATCTAGAAACAAGGGCCATGAAATTGATAAGGAAATCAAAAACAGAATATTAATGCTAACAAACAAGAACAAAAACACAGCATAAATCTACAATCTGTATTTCAAAGGAAACAAAGTAAAAGCAGGTCAAATATGGAAATTGGTAATCGGGAGAGGAGAGTTTATTGTGAAAAACAGGGAAATGGCCAAGAAAATAACCAGTTACTTTGCATCTGTCTTCATGGAGGAAGATCCACAAAATCACCCAGTAATACCCAGTGATCATGTTGGGCTTGTGCAACTGAAGACATAAAGTCAACTTATATCAGTAACAAGGTGATATTTGAAAGTGTAACTGGATTGAGCATTGCTAAGTCTGACAAACCTAATGTACTTCATATTAAAATGTCAGACATAAATCAGCAATAGAAACATTAATTGCACTGTCGATGACTGTGTTTTATTTTCCTGTGCATTCTGCAAAGGCTGGAAGCCATTGTGGATAAATGGAAGTTAGCAAACGTGGTCCAAGCACTACAGATTAATGGAAGGAATCCAAGCATCTATAAAGGGAAGAAGACATAGTTTGGAGAACTGCCGAACAATTAACTTGACATCTGCAAGTTGGAAACTGTTGGAATCTATTATACAGCGTGTGATATTGGATATTTCGGAATTAACAGCAACAATGGAGAAAATCCATATGCATTTCTGACAGATGTCTAACTCGATGTGCTATTAGTTTTTAGACCCCATCAACCACCCTCTGAGAAAAGGAACAGGAAGTGACTTCGCCACAGGAAATAGCATCACCAACACAAAGAAATCCAAACATATAAATTGAAAGCAGGAATTTTAAGCATTGTGTCGCATGAGGTCCACTGAAGATGATACCTAGTAAGATAAAGAAAATCTGGAAATGTAGCGAACAAACCTACATCCATTGTGTAAAGTGTTGGTGACCCAATCTGAGAAAGAATATACTGACCACAAAAAAGTGCAATGGACATTGTCCAGATTAATCCCTCAGATGGCAAGATTGCCTGATGAGGAAACCTGGCCTGTCTTCTTTAGAGTTTGAAAGAATGAGAGGAGGGTCACAATGAAACTTGGAAACTTCACAAAACATATACCAAGTTGGAAATAAACAGGACGTTTCCCTGGCTGTCAGTTCCACATTCAAGGCAAATAATTGCAGTTTAAGGGACAGACCATTTAAGACCACAATAATGAGGAAATTCTTCACTTGGTGAGAACTGCCTAAAACAGGAGCATAGAGACCTGCTGGTAGGGCATGATTAGGGAGAATTCCCAGATATTCGGCAAGTGTGTCAAGCGGAAAAGAATAAAAAAGGAACAGGTCGGAGTCATTCGTAACTTGCCAAGTTGCATCCAAATCACCTTACTGTTAGGAGAGAGATGGTAGTGGTTGAAGGCTGTTAGTGTGACTGAGACCGGTGTCCAATGGTGTATCACAGGGGTCAGCACTGTGTCCCTTATTATTTGTGATACGGAGGTGTTGGTGTTGGACTGGGGTGGACAAACTTAAAAATCACATAACACCAGGTGATAGTCCAGCAGGTTTATTCAGAGGCACGAGATTTCAAAGCGCACAACCACCTGATGAAGAAGCAGCGCTTCGAAGCTTGTGCCTCCGAATAATCCTGTTGGACTATAACCTGGTGTTGTGTCATCTTTAACCCGATTATTTGTGGTATTCATAAGTGATGCAGCTGTGAATATAGACGGGGGTGGCGGGAGTGTGACAACTAAGTTTGTGTTTGATACAAAGATTTGCCGGGTGGTTGGCAGTGAGGAGGAAGGTCTTATGTTACAGGAAGATACAGATGGAATGGTCAGATGGGTGGATCAATGGCAGATGGAATGTAACCCTGATGAATATGAAATGATGCACTTTGGAAGAAGGAACTGGACAGGGGAGAACTCAATGAATGGCAGCACACGAGGAAGCTCAGAGGGTGCTTCTCCACAAATCCCTGAATGTGACTAAACTGGTTAATGCACAATTTGAGAAAGCATAGGGACCGTAGATATAACCTTTATTCATCAAGGCATAGATTATAAGAGCTATGCGGAAGTTTGCTTTTGCCAAGATGGAATACTGATTGTAGTTCTGGGAGGCACATGACAGGAAGAATGTGATTATAGTGGAGAGGGCTCAGAGGAGATTCACCAGGATGTTCACTCGGATGGAGCATATGAGCTATGGAGATAGGCTGGATAAACTCGGGCTGTTTAGTTTGGAGGAGAGAAGGCTGAGTGGGCCGAGATTCAGAAGGATAGGATTACGAGGGACCTGTACAGGATGGATAGATAGTAGCTGTTCCTTTTAGTCAAAGGGCGAAGAACAATGGAGCACATTATAAAGTGAAGGATTTGAGATTTGGAGAGGAATTGAGGATTGTTTTTCACTCAGAGGGTGCTGGCGTCAGGAATGCACTTCCTGAGAGAAGAATTGTCATGGTAACTTCACAACCATTAGAAAATACACAGTTGTGAAATTGAAATGCCATAAGATACACGGCTACGGTCTTGTGTCGGAAAGTGGGGCGAATGTCGACCCTGCTGTAGTGTTGATGGGACAAAGTCTGTGCTTCTGTGTTTGTATGGCTGTGGAAGATCAATCAGTGAGTAGCTTAAGATAGGAATTGATGGGTTTCTGAAGAGTATATTAACAAGGGTTTTAAGATTGAACTTGTGATATCAACTGAAAATATGTCAATGGCAAAATTACGGGAAAAAAAAGTGCAGCTTTCTTACAGTCTGATACCAGAGAATTGAGGACAGTGAAAAGGCAGAACTGTGGACCAAATACTTCAGTTATGTCTTCACATAAGAAAACGAAACAAAAAAGAAAACTTCCCAACAAAATTAGTGAACATTAGTCTGTTTAGAAAAAGGGAATAGAATGAAATTATCACCTGAACAGTTTTCGAGGAAGTATTGGAACTGAAAGTGATGAGCACAAACAAAGTCAACAGAGATTGATCAAATGGGAACCATATTTGAGAAAGTGCCTTTAGCATAATTATGGAGAAGCAATCAATGAAATATATGCATTTTCAGAAAGGTTTTTGATAAAGCCTATTATGCAAATTCAAATCCTATGGGATTGGGACTAATATGGTTTTAGAATGGGAGAGCTGTCAGCAAGCAGTGAGTAGAAATAAAACAATGTATTTTCTGAATGGAAGGCCTGGAGGATATAGCAAGGTTTGGGGTTTGGGCCCCAGCTATTCCCAATACACATCATATGTATGATTGAGTGGATCAAGTACAATATTATCAAATTTGCAGATGGCACGAAACAATATCAGTTTGTGAGTGGGTGAGCAGGATGTCAAAATGCTCCAAGGTGATTGAGACAAGTGGAGTGTCTGGGCAAATGCGTGGCACATGAGGAGCAATGGGGAGGGGAGGCGGGGGATATGTGATATTGTGACCTTTGATGGGAAAAACAGAACTGGAGCCTATCATTTGAAAAGGGATTGGTTGAGAAATGTTGATCTATAAAGGAACTTAAACTGCATTTTTGTTTCTTTTGTGCAGCCCTCCGAGGTCAGTGTAGGGCAATGAGATCTTAATCATGAAGTCAATACTACAGACCCAACAAGTGGGGAGCTGTAACATTGAAAAGGATCTGGATCTCCCTGTACACCAGTCACTGAAAGAATATTGCAGGAGCAGAAAGCAGATAGGCAGATAAATCGTGTATTCACCTCCATTTCAGGGGGATTTGAATACAAGAGTAAGGGTGTTTTACTGCAACTGCACAGGGCATTGGTGAGACCTCATCTCGAACTATGTGCAGTATTATGTACAGTTTTGGTCTCCTTACCTAATAAAGGACAAACCTGACATTGAGGGAGAGCAGCGAAGATGACCTAACTGATCGCTGTTGTGGGAGCAGAATCTGGGGCGGCTGGGCCTGAATTCCACGGGCTTTAGGAAAATGAGTGGAGATCTCAGTGAAATATATATAACTCTGTCAGGACAAGACAGATTGGAAGCAGGCGTGACAATTCCCCTGGCTGGGACATCAAAACAAGGGGCCACAGTATTAGGTACAGACAGACCACTCTGCATTGAGATGAGAATAAATGTCTGCACTCAGAGACTGATGAACCTGGGGAATTATCTCCCAGATCAGGCTGTGGAAACCAAGGCACTGAATATAAAAATGGATTTCTGGAAAGTAAAGGGATAGGGAGAGAGCAGGGTATGGTGTGAAGATAGAGGATCAGACATCCTTACAAGTTGTTCTTCAATAACGTGGTAGCTGTGTTCCTGTGCATCACTGTGTTGCAGAAAATCATGTAATATTAATAATGTGGTCTATGGGGAAAAGAGAATAATGGGCAAACCGCAAAATATCAGTCAAAAAAACAAAATTAAAGTTTGTCTAACACACACACATTAGCACAGTCTAATTAAACCTTTAAATCATATATTGTAATGAAATACTCTTGTAAACGCAACACTTTCACAATACAGTCACTGGCTACATCCCTGTACCTTTCACCACATTCTTCACCTGAAAGCGCACAGGGCTGACTGACCACGTGATGCCAACATTGAATTCTATTTCTCCTCAAGATTCTCCCCCAGCTTGAAATAACGTTCCTTCTAATTGGAGAGAACACTTCCCCGTTTTAGGCTCAGCTTCAAGGCTTTGCAGAGCGGATTGCATTCCTGTTTTAGCTGAACACTCAGAGGGTGCATTTGGCAGACAGAGGATCCTGAAGCTGGGTTTTCTTGTTCAGCTGGTGCCTGGCAAGGAGTCGCGTCACAGTGAATGGGAGTTAAGTTTATGGAATAAAGGTGCGCAATTCACGAATCGCATTGCAGTCAAATCAGTTTAATAAACACGCGTTATCAGAGAACGTCCTGTATATTGAATCGAGGAGCAAGATTGAAGGGACTACAGCAGTTCTTATTTTATATTTCACAATATTTAAACATATTAATAGATCTGAACACTGCGTCGGGAAAACTACATTGAGGAGATTTTCTCAATGAACTAGAATGGGGAAGGCTCAATGTTTTGAATGACCTACTCTTTTCCCGATGTTTCTGTGCAGCCTGTGGCAAAACTCTGTAAATGTTGTCACAAGCTCTCAGATGTTAGGAAGGAGAGCTCTGCAGGGTCAACAGGACTCTGATTCCAGTTCCCTTCTCTGATATCGAGGATGGTGCCGGGTATCCTGTCTGCTTTTATCCTTTAAGACTTTGGAGCAGTGTGATTCAATTGAGTGTCTTGCTTGGCTATTTCAGGGACCATTGAAGAGTTTATCACATGTCTATGTGTCTGGAGTCACTTTTAGGCCATACAAGAAAAGCACGGGAGATTCAATTCCTTCAAGTATGTTGGGGAAGGAGATCGAAGTTTACAATCAACATTGGATGCAAGGTCACTGTTACAATCACCAGATTCTAGATCTTGATATTTTATTAATTGTTTTTAACTACCACCAGCTGCTAGAGCATTATCCTGCGTTGGATTGGTAATCCAGTGACATTTCCACATCAGCACCATCGCCACATAGGAACCTATCAGAAACCACAATGAGCGGGTTATTTCTGGACGGCTTGACAGCTCTGTCAAAAAGAACTCCCACCAATTTGATTATCGTGAAGGGACTGAGGTTGTGGTAAATGGTCAGAATGTAATTATTCACCTATTAGGGGACCAGACATAGTTGAGTAATTTTCCACATTGCTGAAAATGTGTTGCTGGAAAAGCGCAGCAGTCAGGCAGCATCCAAGCAGCAGGAGAATCGACGTTTCAGGCATGAGCCCTTCTTCGCCTGCTCCTTGGATGCTGCCTGACCTGCTGCGCTTTTCCAACAACACATTTTCAGCTCTGATGTCCAGCATCTGCCGTCCTCACTTTCTCCTCGATAATTTTCCACATTGCCATGGAGTTGTCAGAGTTGGAGCTGGAATGAAACAGCTTCCCCAGGGACACGGCTTGTTGTGCAGCACAAGTCTTCAGTCCTATTGCAGGAATCGTGTCAGGGTCTATTGTCTTTGTCGTATCTACTGTGTTCAGCTGTTTCTTCATGTCACATGCAGCGAATCGAATTGGGTGAACACTGCCATCTGTGATTCTGTGGATATCATGGCGAGGATGAGGTGGATCATCCTTTCAACACCTCTGGCTGAGGATGGTGCAGTTACTACATCCTTGTTATTTTCACTGAGGTGCAGGGCTGTTCCATTATTTAGGATGGGGATATTTCTGGAGTCGTCTCCTCCAGTAAGTTTTTTAATAGTACACCGACATTTATGTCTGGATGTGGCAGGACTGCAGAGCATAAATCTGATCTGTTGGTCTTGGGATCATTTCGTCCTCTCTATCAGATGTTAGTTCTGCTGTTTGGAATGAAACCACTCAAGTGCCGTAGCTTTGATGGTTTGTCATCAGCTTTAGGTACACATGGTTCTGACCTTGGCATGTTCACCCACCCACGTCACTGAACCATAACTCAGCTTGGTGGTAATTGTAGACTGATGGAATATCCTGGGGAAAATGTTACAGATTATGTTTGAATACATCCTGCTTCTGTTGCTGCTGTTGTCTACAGAATCACATGAAAGCTCAGTTTGATCTGCAATTCAATTCTACTGACTCTCCCCCAGTTCACATCGAGACCCAGTCACCGATCAGCCGTTTACTCAGTGACCGCACCTGGTTTCTAATGCAGTAATATTTCCATTTTCATATTCTCATTCTGCTGATGGTTCTCTTTGGTGCCATGCTTCCAATTTGTTACATTACTCAAACCCTTTAACATATCCATCTGAATCTTTTCCTTGCTTGTCGTGCCATCTGCGTTGGATTTAAATGTGTTTCCCTCTGGTTTTCTCCCTGACCATGATTAAGAGCTCTGTGGTGTCAGTGATGTCAGCCTTATGCAGTTTCTGAGCGAATGAATGTGTGCACTTCAGTTCCCAGTGTAGGGCGCTCCGTGTTGGACAGGGCGTTTGAGCAGCTTTCAAACACGTCATTGGAACTTGTTCAAAAACAGAAAATGCTGAAGAAATAAAGCAGCTCTGGCGGCATCTTCTGTAGTGAATGTTGAGTTAATCTTTTGAGTCCAGTGGCCCTCTACAAAGCCCGCAGATTCTTCAGCAATTTTTGTATTTTTATTGTATTTATTTCCAGTATCCATAGTTATTTGTTTCATTGAAAATTTGTGCTGTGCCTATTCGTTTCTGAAGAACCTCAGCAGGTCTGGCAGCATCTGCGGAGACAGAGAAACAGAGTTAACGTAACAAGTCCAATGTAACTTGTTCTGAACTGAAAAGGGTTGGCTTTTTAATCCCTTGCCGGAGATGGTGGATGGGTGACTTGGAAAAGAGGGCATGGCAAAAGATAAACGGGCTATTATCAGTGGTGAACGAGGATATGATGCAAAATGGGTTTAAATTAAGCTGTGAATGGGGGAAAGGGGTTCTCTCTCGTTGAGTGTAAGATAAAGAAGACACAACCACACAAGGCCATAGGGAGAACAAGAGAGAGAATGTCGACAATGTGGTATCATATAGATCTAGATCTATACGTTTTTACAGTATACATCATCACTGCCTTCACACTATGGAATTCAGGTGCTTGACCTCTTATTGGCACTAGTAAGAGTTTCATGCTACCTTAGTTTTGTAACATAGAGCAAAAATAACAGTATGAAGTTTGGGCTGTTTTCGACACCTGTCATTTTTAATATTCTTTCAAATTTGCAGTGCTTATCGTTAAACGTTTGATCGTGAAGTTAGTATCAGATGGAGTTTACGAGTTTGAAGGCTGGCAATCTAGAAGTTTATAATATCATGGGAGGCATGGATAGAGTGAATAGCGAAGGTCTATCCTGTAGGATCAGAGAGTTCAAACACAGATGCATAGCTTTAAGGTGGAAGGGGGAAACTTGAAAGGGATAAAGGGACAACTTGTTTTTACACAGAGTGTGATGTATTATGGAATGAGCTGCCAGAGGAACAGTGGGGGATACAACTACAGCTACAATATTTCAAAGACATTTGGACCAACATATGAAGGAGAAACGTTTAGAGGCATTCGGGCTAAGTTCAAGCAGATGGGATTAGTATAATTTAGAAAACCTGGTCAGCATGGACAAGTTGGACCAAAGGGTCTGTTTGTGCACGATGTGACTGTATGAATCGAGAAAGTGAGGAAAATGTACGAAAAGATATGATGTAACAAATTGGTAAGAAATATTAAAACAAGCATCATGAGCTTTTCTGTCAACATTAAACCTTGAAGATGTGTGTGTGAGCAGAGGGGGAAGTGAAGTGAGGAAAGTACATTGAGGCCATTAGGAGGGTGTGACTGGACAACTGGCCACAGGGAACAGGCAAATAATTTACACGAGTAATTTAAATCACTCCTCATGAGGAAAGTAGTGTAAGCATGTCAATGGTATCAACAAAATGGTAACAGGAGGGAAGTTATTGAACTGTCTCTAACAAAAGGAACAAGGTATTTACCTAACTGATGAGAATAAGGGTAGGCAGGTCAGCAATAATTCATAGTTAATTTTTAAAGAAGTGGTCACAGAGTGACTAGCGGCATTGTGCGAAATATTCCATAACTCTCTGGATTACAGGAGCGTTCCAGTGAAACTGGAGAACCTCCAATGTGGCGCCTGTCTTCAAGAAAGGAATGAGACAGAACGCAGGAACAATTTAGCCTAACCATTATTGCTGGGAGTCTGCTAGAGCCTGTTATTAAGCAAGGCATTGCAGTGCACTTAGAAAAGCTTAACGCAGAGTTGGCATGGTTTTGGATAGGGGAAACTATTTTGGCTCTGTAAAATCATAAAAATTCTGTTTTGGAGATCCCTGAGAATGTCAAGATTAGAGTCATGCTCGAAAAGCACAGCATGTCAGGCAGCATCCGAGGAGCAGGAAAAAAAATCAATGTTTCGGGCAGGAGCCGTTCATCAGGAATCCCTGAGAAAGTGACAAGCAGATTTGATAAAGGGCACTGGTCAACATGAGGCTTTCCAGAAAGTTTTAACAAGGTATCACGAAATAAATGTTCTGACACAAGACAGAGGCTTGTAGTATGATGAATAATATATTTGCATGGGATAATGGTTGCTTAACACATAGAAATCGGAGAGTCAGGATTAATGGATCTTTATGATAGAACATAGAACATAGAACAATACAGCACAGAACAGGCCCTTCGGCCCACGATGTTGTGCCGAACTTCTATCCTAGATTAAGCACCCATCCATGTACCTATCCAAATGCCGCTTAAAGGTCGCCAATGAATCTGACTCTACCACTCCCACGGGCAGCGCATTCCATGCCCCCACCACTCTCTGGGTGAAGAACCCACCCCTGACATCTCCCCTATACCTTCCACCCTTCAGCTTAAATTTATGCCCCCTTGTAACACTCTGTTGTACCCGGGGAAAAAGTTTCTGACTGTCTACTCTATCTATTCCTCTGATCATCTTATAAACCTCTATCAAGTCACCCCTCATCCTTCGCCGTTCCAACGAGAAAAGGCCGAGAACTCTCAACCTATCCTCGTACGACCTACTCTCCATTCCAGGCAACATCCTGGTAAATCTTCTCTGCACCCTCTCCAAAGCTTCCACATCTTTCCTAAAGTGAGGCGACCAGAACTGCACACAGTACTCCAAATGTGGCCTAACCAAAGTCCTGTACAGCTGCAACATCACCTCACGACTCTTGAATTCAATCCCTCTGCTAATGAACGATAATACTCCATAGGCCTTCTTACAAACTCTATCTACCTGAGTGGCAACCTTCAAAGATCTATGTACATAGACCCCAAGATCCCTCTGTTCCTCCACCTGACCAAGAACCCTACCATTAACCCTGTATTCCGCATTCTTATTTGTTCTTCCAAAATGGACAACTTCACACTTGGCAGGGTTGAACTCCATCTGCCACTCCTCAGCCCAGCTCTGCATCATATCTAAGTCCCTCTGCAGCCGACAACAGCCCTCCTCACTGTCCACAACTCCACCTATCTTTGTATCATCTGCAAATTTACTGACCCACCCTTCGACTCCCTCATCTAAGACGTATCTACTGGATTACCACAAATATCAGGCCGATGGCATCAGTTATGTACAATCTATACTGATAGCCTGACGGCGGGAGCTGAGTGCAATATACATTGGAGTTTGTGGATGACTTTGAGAACCAAAATGCAGGCTTTTATTGAATGAAGAGGACTCCCAAAACAGGAGTAGTACAAAGGGATTGGAGTGTTCCTGAGTATGAAACGTAACGTTAGCATGCTGATGCAGCAAGTAACTTGGTTGGTTCATGAGGGAGCTTCCTGAGATAGAAGGGTTGAATTATTGAATACATTTAAAATGGTGAGGAGATTATTCATTGTGGTTGAAATAAATGAGGGTGATATTACTGAAATGTACAAGGTACAGAGGGGGCTTGACAAGGTAGATGCAGAGAAGGTGTTTCTCCTGAGTCTCGAACTCGAGGTGGTAGATACCGAATAAGGAACACCGATTTCAATCTGAGGTGAAAAATGATGAACTCTCTCCGAAGGGAGTGAATGTCTAGAATTCCCTAACCCAAGAGAGGGATGCAGGAAATTGAGTAGGAAAGTGGAGTTTTAGCCCGGAAATAGATCAGCCATGTTCTTATTGAATGAGAATTCAGTCTTGAGGGGCCGAATAGCCATCTCAAGTTCCTACTTCTTAGTTTTTTATGTCATGCTTTTGGAAAGTAATTGGTTATTTTCCTGGAAGTCGTGTTGTACAATGTTGCATTCAGGAGAGGAGAAAATTTGCCTGAGTTAATCCTGGATGGGATATGGGAACTGCATTCAAAGCAATTCCAGAGCAGAAGTTACAGAGTGGGGAAGCCTGGAAAAAGGGATTGCGGCTGCAGGCCACTTCCTGACCAAGCCTGCAATTTCCAAGTGCATTTCCAAAACAACACCTAACCATCGGCGTGGCTTCAATCTACCTGTTTGTAGCAAGTCTGAAGGGCTGAATGGAACATCAGAACATAGGGCTGAGGGACACGAGTGGGCTAAACGGCCCTTTAACACTACCCCATCAGTAAATAAGGTCATGGCTCATCTCATTGTGGTCCCAGCTGCACTTTTCTCTACATGCACCATATCCCTGATTCACCTGTCTATGGAAAATCAGACATAGCCAGCCTCGATATAATATAATGATTCAGCCATCCGAAACTTCTGGGGAAGGGAATTCCCACTTGAGTGAAATCCTACTTTGTGAATTTTTCCTCACTCCGGTTCTGACTGAAGTTGGAGGGTGTCACTGTTTCCTTTTCTAGTCCCACTCCTCCACTGCTCACAACAAATTTTAAATGTAACCGGGTCGGTGATATGACCGATGATAAAGGTCTCAGATGGGGTCAGGTTCAGTGACAGGAACAAGTCAGGCAGATTTCTTTCGTCAGCCGCAGGTAACTAATAGGGCTAATGGAGCAGCATGGTAGATTTGTGGTTAGCACTGCTGCCTCATATCAGCAAGGAGCTAAGCTCAATTCCAACTTCGTCCCACACTCTATGTGGAGTTTGAACATTCTTCCCGTGTCTGTGTGTGTTTCTTCCCAGTTTTCTAGTTTCCTCCCACAGTTCAAAGATGTGCAGCTTATTTTGATTGACCATGCTAAATTACCGATTAGTCTGTTTATTTTTGTTTTCTCAGGGTGTAGTGAGTCTTTGGAACACTCTTCCCTGAAGACCATTCGAGGCAGAGATATTGAATATTTTTGAGGCAAGGTTCACTAATCACAAAGGAGTCAAGGATTATCGAGGAGTGTGCAGCAATGTGCAGTGTTGGGGAAAATGTAGACAATGGTACTGAATGACACGGCTCCAGAATATTGAGGAATTAAACGAAATGATAACATCGATAAAGTTTTATAGGGGAAACAAGATGGCAGCGCTCTGAAAGGTCAGCTTTGCTGATCTCTGTATCACAATAATGCTCTACCTCACCCCACCACAGTCATTTACTTACAATTGAACACTAAAAGAGCTACAGAATCCTTACTAATGCCATTTTGTCAAATGGAAATGACAAAACATTCGAAAGGATTGAATAAGTCCCAACACGCAGTACACCCGTCAGAAGCTTTCAGCATGCCTGTGGCCGCACCTGTAACACCCTCTGCTCGTTCAATAGACCGAGTTACTCACCAGGACTTGGTCACCGAGTTCACCAAGTTACGGGAAATGATTGAAACCATGATTGAAGAAAAATTCAGCAGGAAGATAGAACCACTCTCAGCAGTGCTCCAAAAACATGGACAGCAACTTGAAAGCCTTGGAAACAGAACAGATGAGGTCGAAAGCCAAACTGCAGGGGCAGAGACTGTGATCGATTCCTGCAAGGAGCGGATCCTCACCCTTGAAAAATAGGTCCGTACCTTAACTAAACAAGGTGACGACCTCGAGAGCAGGGGCAGGATGAAGAGTCTGCTGGACCGGACATAAGGTGATCAGTCAGTGAGTTTTTTTGAGAGAACTGGCTGCAGAGATTCCTTCACTTCGAAGCTGAAGAGGGACGGGTGAAGAGTGAGACAGTTCATCGGGTTACGGTGCGAAGGTCAGGCTCAGACCAGCGCCCTCACCCTGTCCTTGTGCTATTACATTGTTGCAGGGACAAACAAAGATTTAGGGAAGCTTCCAGAACACAGGGAAGAGACCCGAAGAGGGCTCCAGGATTATGTTCTTCCAGGTCTTTTCAGCGGCAGCGATTCAGAAAAGAAAATCTTTTGATGATATCAAGAGAAGATTAAGGGAACTTGAGATTCAGTATTCCTTAATTAACTCAGCGGTGCTCCGTATGCACTAGTGGATCTTTCAATAGATCCACTAACTCTCCAAAGGATGCAAAAACTTTGTGGACACTTTAAAGTAGGCTGGATGCGTTAATGGACAGCGATAACCTTGTTTCCCTTTTTTAAAAGAAAGTTTGCTGACCGTTTCTGGTATTAAGCAGTGTTAAATTATAGTCGGGGATGGGTAGAGTACAACACTTTTAACTTCTTCATTAGTAATATTACTCGTTTTTCTCTTCATTAGTTTGTGTGTCGGGTTCGGCTCAAGCTGGAGGGAGTTATGAAGGTGATCGTGATGACTGAATACCTACCTAATGGCAGTTCAGTCCCGATGTTTGTGATTAATTGCCCTGGCTGCAGTATTGATAATGGGGCAGAAGATAGAGATTTGTGACGTACAAATGCCCCCAGTCGGCAGGGGGTAAATGCCCCTCCTGAGTGCCATTGGCACTTTGTATCTTTTGTTGGTTTTTGTATGTATTTAGTTTTGGAACGTTTTGAGAGCTTGTTAGTTGTAGGAGCATTAGTTTGTATTTTTTTTAGGCTCTATGATTCTTTTTTCATTGGTGCTCAGTAATTTGTAATTCGAGTTCTTCCTCTCTGGAGTTCAAATATTGTTTCAGTGTGTAATGGCTAATGTCATGCTTAAATGGTGTATCTGGAACATTAAGGGGAGCTATTCGCCAGTTAAGAAAAAGGATATTGTCGTATTGCAGAGATTCACTTTGATGACAAGGAACATTTGACATTACAGCAAGGTGGATTTGATCGGGTTTATTTCTCGTCTTTTAACACAAGGAATAGGAGAGATGCCATACTGGTGAGGAAGAATCTTTCATTTAAATTAGTAGATTGTATTAGACACCCACGGGAGGATCATAACCCTAAAAGATATATGGGGAAGAAAGCAGTAGTTTGAATGTTTATTGCTCCCTGGCTCACTGCCGTAATTTCCTGATAGATGCATTTTCCAAATTTAGTAATCTTTCTTCGTAGCACATTATCGTAGGAAGAGATTTCAATTGTTTTTTGCACCCACGATGGACAGTATGCCCAAAGGTCCCCAGCACCATCTTTCCAATCTAAGCAGTTAGTCGATTTTTGTGTGGAACTGGGGCTGGTGGATGTTTGGAGGCCGATCCACATCATAAATAGGAATTTTACTTTCTTCTTTAACCCGCAGAAATGCCACACTAGAGTTGATCTCTTCCTCACCTTGCAGCAATCTTCGATTCAGTGGTTTTCAGTACAATTGGGAATATTACCATTTCTGATCATGCAGCAGCATACTTATTGGTTAAGATTAAGGGCAATATAGCAGGTTTGAGACACTGGCGAATCCCTTTATTCTTAAGGATAGTAAGTACATTGAGTATTTCTGTAATGAATTCAGATCTTTCTTAGCCATTAATTCAGATTCAACCAGTAACCCATCCATTCTATGGAAAATTGCTAAGGCTTATGCCAAAGGAATAATTATTCCTTAGTATGCGGCAGAAGCTGGAGCAGGAACGCTTGCTCCAGGCACGGTTGAAGGCAGCCGAGAGTGCATACTTTAATAGACTCTCGGTGGCTAGGCTGCAGATGATCACAACGCTTCGGTCTGCAGTGAATTCCAGGCTCACACAGACAGCCAAGGAGAAACTTTATTTTGCAAAACAAAGGCTGTTTGAGCATGGTGATAAACCGGGCAATTAGTTAGCCTATCTTGTGATGAAAAAGAGAGCCCCAAAGCCATTACCTCAATTAGGGAAGGTACTGGGACCCTTTCCTGCGATCCCATAAAGATTAAAGCAGCATTTCGGAGATTTTACTCTGAATTATATCAGACTGAGCATTCTGAGGATAGATGGATTAAGATGGAATCGTTCTTCAAGAACTTGGACCTTCCAGGTGTAACCTCCAAATAAGCGTCTTGCCTTAAAGCACCATTGTCAGTGCTGGAGGGTGTACAGCAGCTTCCAGGCGGAAAGGCACCCGGTCCTGATGGATGTCCACATGTGTTTTATGAGGAATTTATAAACCTGTTGTCAGATCCGATGCTTACTATGTTCGTCACTCACACAGTCACGACTGTGTCCCACCATCCTTAAGAGAGGCTCATATCTCTCTTATTCTGAAGAAAAGGAAGACACCGAAAGATTGTGATTCCTATCGGCCCATCTCACTTCGAAATGTTGATTTCAAAATTCTGTCTGAGTCCCTCACATTGAGGATGGAAACTATTTATCCTTCCATTGTCAAAGTATAACAAACCAGCTTATAAAAGGCTGCAGATATTCCAACAATGTTAGGAGATTACTCAATATAATCCAAGCGTGTCAACAGCAAATTATGCAGGTATTAATTATCTCTTGAGATGCAGAGAAGGCATTTGCTTGGGTTGACCTCGGTAAAGTTTTTGTCAAGTGGGTGAGGGTCCTTGAAAGTGACACTCTGTGTACAATCCTGTAAAATTAATATTTTTAGAGGCAGTCGACAAGGTTGTTTACGCCAGTATTGATTACGATGGTGATTGAGCCACTGGCGAAGACCATCTGCAGGGACCCCAACATATCTGCCACAGAAGTGGGATAGAAGTCACGTAAGATTACATTGTCTGAAAATGATCGTCATAATTGTTTGTTAAATCCCACAGCTTTGGTACCTCACCTCATGCAATGCAGCAGTTCGTTTGGTGCCTTTTCCGGCTATACCATTGATTTTACAAAGTCAGAAGCCATGCCTCTGGGCGAACTCAGGGAAATACCTGATGCCGTGGGAGAATCCTGATTTCCTTTTCCATGGTCCCGGGGGTAATGGGGATGTTCCCTATTTAGGTATATTCATTAATTCTATCTTTGGACTTATATTTAATGTGGGATTTGTCCATTTTTTTGAGAAAATTAACCAAGACCTTCGAAGATGGGAGACACTTCCAATATCCTGGCTGGGTCAGATAGCTCTTATTAACATGAATTCCCTCCCTTATTTGCTATACCCTGTGTGAATGCTTTCTTTGATGTTTCCCAGCCAGATATTTAGGAGACTAAATGGATGGTGTAGCTCTGATTTGTCAACATAAGCGACCCCTTATCAAGTTAACCAAATTACAACGACCCTACAGTTTGTGGGGAGTAGATCTCAAGGATGTTAAAAGCTGTCAATTAAGCTCTTCTTTAACCGATGTTAGTGAGGCCTCGGTGTCCATATGATTAGATATTGAAGCTTCTCAGGCAAAGTGCTCCCTTAGTAGTCTGCTACTCATAGACAAAATGAGGACAGTTACGAAGTATTACTATTTCCCAATAAATATCAATAATTTTAAAGTAGGGAGGGCAATTTGTCCGATCGAGGGCAACATAGCAAAACCTCATTTCTTACCCCAAAACGTGGTGTACCTTGTTTCCGACGGGGAATACTGGATTCCATGTTTAGTCTATGGATAACTCGTGGGTGTATCTTGCTTTGATGGTTTATCTGAGGGAGAAACAAGGATGTCCTTTGATCAAATAAGTAACTATAGACTACCGAGTAGAGATCTCTTCTGTTTTCTTTTTATCAGATCAGAGATGTTATTCAGAAAAGAACCACGCTTTTAACAGACCCGTACAGATCCGATACAGAGAAGAGGGTGCTTATTGCTAAGAACACACTCTCTGTCAGTACCTTTTATCAGTTGTTGGAGACTGGCCACTTAGACGAGACTTTGTGCCTTTCTGAGGTCTGCAAAGTGGGTTGGGGTTCAGATCTCTTCGGACACGGGGAGGATATTTGTGAAAATGCAAGAATTATTTCGATCTGGAAGAAGACTCTTGCCATGTAGTTGAAGATTCTTCATAGAGTCTATCTGGCCTCAGATACTATCTCAAAATTCAAGATGGGACTATGTCTTAAATACAAAATGACTATGGGAACTCTTACTCATTGTTTGTTGACCGGTGTTATAGGAGCGGTGTGTTCGCTGGGATGGAGAGGATCTTGCAGACAGAATTGGAGATGGGTCAGGTTTCCCTTTTCCTGGACCTGCCCAGTCTACCTTACTCAGATGTGCATAGAAAAAAATACTTCAATACCCTCACTCTCTGAGTTCAGAAAAAAATGCTCTGTTGTGTTGGGTGTCTGGAAACCCCCGGAGTCTATTGGTATGTTGTAACCTCGTCATGGAGCATAGCCCTTTGGACTTTTTTAAAGGTATGTTGCATCATAAAATAGAGGATGTTTATAAGCCATGGCAGCCCTTTTTGAATTACCAAGGTACAGGAAAATCTGCCACTCTAAAAGGACTTTTATGTAGCTTTGACGAACTTAACTAATGAATCTAATGTCCAGAGAGGAAGAATTATGAACAAATGAATGTGTGTTGGTTAATGCTCTTGAAGGTTGAGAGCTATAGTTTTGTTACACTGAGTTCTACTATTCGTTTTTTATTTTTTTAAATTTTTCTTCGGTCCGTTGATTTACCTTGTTTTTCTTTATGTACATGCACATGGGTGTAATTGTGTTCAATTTGCATTGTTTTTTTGAGTTGGGTACTTATTGGTTCATCGAAGCATCAAAAAGATTTTCTCTGAATAAAAATATTTTTGAAAAAATTAAAATATTAACATGGATAGAATAAAGTCCCAAAAGACCACTTTCTCGTTAGTGAGACCACAAATTATTGTTTATCTTAAGGATCATCACACCTCGGGTGACAGGATGATGCTGAGAGGGTGTGCCCTTCGTGGCGACCTCTGTCTGTGTGGGGAATTGAACATGTGCTGTTGACTTTCCGCTGCATCACAAGCCAGCCATCCAGCCAACAGATTGCGAGACTGTGTAACTGCTATAAATAGAAATAGCCAAAGTCAAAGTAAAATATAAACTTTGGTAAGAAGGAAAAAAAAGGTACAATTCAGATAACGGTCAAGATAATGGCTGACGGAAAAAAATCTCCGCTGGAAATTGTTCTTCAGAACGAGAGAGTTGATTGGATGCTTTATTTGGTTGAATACGTTGACCCAAGCGAAAGAACCAGAATTACTAATTGTGATTAGATGTCGATAACTATACAATATGTGTACATTTTTGATTTATCTGTGTGAAACATGCTGACCATTGTATGAAAGTAAAAAGCTGATCAAACATATTTTGGAGGGTTGGTCCCCATGGGAAATGCCTCCCGAGCATATACTTGAAGAAACCCAGGGTAGAAAGTGCATGAGTGTCGTCTGGTTTGTGACAGGAAACCAGGGGGCTGAATGATTGAAAGTTCCTGCAACGTGAAGCTCAGGAGACAGTCAGATCACCCCCAATCTTATTAAATGGTACAGCAGATTTGAAGGGCTAAATGGACTCATTATGGATTTTAATTGCATATGATATTTTTTAAAAAAACACTCTGTTCCTTCACCTAATGTTTTACACACTGGGGCACTGTCATTTTCCTGAAATTGGGAATTATTTGGAATATTATCTGGAACATTCCATAATCAACATTCTCCGGAGCATTCTCCAATCTGTGCAGATAGAACATAGAACATAGAACAATACAGCACAGAACAGGCCCTTCGGCCCACGATGTTGTGCCGAACTTCTCTCCTAGATTAAGCACCCATCCATGTACCTATCCAAATGCCGCTTAAAGGTCGCCAATGATTCTGACTCTACCACTCCCACGGTCAGCGCATTCCATGCCCCCACCACTCTCTGGGTAAAGAACCCACCCCTGACATCTCCCCTATACCTTCCACCCTTCAGCTTAAATTTATGCCCCCTTGTAACACTCTGTTGTACCCGGGGAAAAAGTTTCTGACTGTCTACTCTATCTATTCCTCTGATCATCTTATAAACCTCTATCAAGTCACCCCTCATCCTTCGCCGTTCCAACGAGAAAAGGCCGAGAACTCTCAACCTATCCTCGTACGACCTACTCTCCATTCCAGGCAACATCCTGGTAAATGTTCTCTGCACCCTCTCCAAAGCTTCCACATCTTTCCTAAAGTGAGGCGACCAGAACTGCACACAGTACTCCAACTGTGGCTTAACCAAAGTCCTGTACAGCTGCAACATCACTTCACGACTCTTGAATTCAATCCCTCTGCTAATGAACGATAATACTCCATAGGTCTTCTTACAAACTCTATCCACCTGAGTGGCAACCTTCAAAGATCTATGTACATAGACCCCAAGATCCCTCTGTTCCTCCACCTGACCAAGAACCCTACCATTAACCCTGTATTCCGCATTCTTATTTGTTCTTCCAAAATGGACAACCTCACACTTGGCAGGGTTGAACTCCATCTGCTACTCCTCAGCCCAGGTCTGCATCATATCTAAGTCCCTCTGCAGCCGACAACAGCCCTCCTCACTGTCCACAACTCCACCTATCTTTGTATCATCTGCAAATTTACTGACCCACACTTCGACTCCCTCATCTAAGTCATTAATAAAAATTACAAACAGCAGAGGACCCAGAACTGATCCCTGCGGAACTCCACTTGTAACTGGGCTCCATGCTGAATATTTACCATCAACCACCACTCTCTGACTTCGACCGGTTAGCCAGTTTTCTATCCAATTGGCCAAATTTCCCACTATCCCATGCCTCCTGACTTTCCGCATAAGCCTACCATGGGGAACCTTATCAAATGCCTTACTAAAATCCATGTACACTACATCCACTGCTCTACCCTCATCCACATGCTTGGTCACCTCTTCGAAGAATTCAATAAGACTTGTAAGGCAAGACCTACCCTTCACAAATCCGTGCTGGCTGTCCCTAATCAAGCAGTGTCTTTCCAGATACTCGTAAATCCTATCCCTCAGTACCCTTTCCATTACTTTGAAACTCACTCAAAGATAAATTATTGTTAGATCCAGATGGATGAGTTGAAGACTCTACTGACCCCATTCACAGTTACAGAGCTGTCGAACAAATCCTCATCCACAACTCTCCATCCTCTGAACTCACACCTATATTCTGTTCACCATCATTCCTGGTAACACTGGCATATTTTGCCTGATGCTATCGAAATGTCTATATCTCAGCATTCTGAAACCTGTGAGCACATCCTTCCATGATATTGTTGCTAAATCTCACCCTCTCTGTCTATACCCAAAAACACTTTCATTTACAGTCATGCACGGAGACAGGCCCTTCTGCCAAAACTGGTCCATACCAACCAAAATGTCCGTCCACATTAACCCCAATTCCCTGCACTTGGCCAATATCCTTCTCTGCCTTTCCAATTCATATATTGTTCGAACAAAGTGCAGCGAGGTTTTGTGACATCAAGGAAGGACTCAGGAAAGATCTCGCTGAATCTACTATTCATCTCACCACAGCAATCAGATTACACAGAAACAATTTGACTGGAGGTTATAAACAAGAAGTACAAGCAATCACTGGTGGGAGAAATGTATGGAAGTCAATAATGCAGGGAAAAAATGTGTATGTGCTAAACATGAAATTAGATAGACAAGCGTTTGCAGGCAAAACCAGACGGGTCTGGTACAATTTAAAGGAAGAAAGTCGAAAGTTTGGCCCTCGAATAGCACAGCAGGTTAGGGTGCATCCATGGAGCAGGGAAGTCTATGTTTCGGTCATAAGCGTTTCATCAGGAATTCACTTCAGAATTCACTTTTTCCTAATCCTCTGTAGGAAGAGAGTGAATCAACATTTTTAATTTGTGAATTCTTCATCAGAACAGCTTTTGTTTTTGATCTCCAGTATATGCAGCTCTTTGTTTTATTTTAGATCAGCAATTATCTTGCATGTTGCAGTATTAATGAACAACTTCATCTGAGAAGAGGGGAAGGGTGAGGGCAAAGAGCAGGCAATGTGTCAGTCACAGCTTAAGGCCCTGTGGAGGTAAAGGAAGGCTTGCTGGAAGCACCACACTGGAAGTCAGCATCATTTGAACAGTTGTGACAGATCCAGAGAAAGTGGGAGGATGCAGTTTCTCGCGTAGCTGGTCATTGAGTGTCACAGTGTCTAGCAATACTGCCTTACAGCATCAATTACCTGATTTCGATTCCATCCTTTGGTGACATTCTGTGCGGTGTTCGCACGCTCTCCTTGTGTGTGCGTGTGTTTTTCCTCTGGGTAGTTGATTTTCCTCTCACAGCCAAAAATGTCCAGATTAGGTTCAGTGACCTCACTAAATTGTTCCGCAGTTTCCAGGGATGTGCAGGTTCGTTGGATTGTCTTTGGGAAATGTCGAATTACCGGGGTAACGTTTGGATTTTTTGGTCTGGATGTTATCTGGAGGGTCAGTGTGGACTTGGTGGGCCAAATGGCCTGGTTCCACACTACAGGACTTCTATAATTTCTAAGTAGCTGACTGTGTTTGAAAACATTTCCCAGGATCCTACCTATAAGTGCTAACACAATTTGCCTCAGCAAAATGTTACACCTTCCGTTTGTCTAACATGAACTCCATCAGACACTCCTCAGCCCATTCGCGTATCTGATCAGCGATCCGTTTTACTCTGAGCTAACTATCTTCACTGTCCACTACCTCAATAATTTTGGTGTTATCTGTAAACTCACTAACCATTCCTATTGTATTCTCATCCAAATCATTTATATAAAATGACAAAATCCATTCGATCCTTGTGGTACACTGCTGGTCACAGGCCTCCAGTCCAAACAAAAACAGTTCACAAACATTTACTTCGTCTATTACCTTCGAGCCAATTACCTCCAACTCTCCCTGTATTCCACGTGATCTCACCATGCTAACCAGTTTACCATGCGGAACCTTTTTCAAGGCTTTACTAAAGTCTATATTCTATTCCACAGTTCTATTTCTGTGCCTTTGTCAATCTTATTTGTCACTTCTTCAAAACGCTAAATCAAATTAGTGGGACACGATTTCCCACACACAAAGACATGCTGACTATCGCTAATCGGAATTTGCATTTCTAAACAAAAGTAAATGCTGTCCCTCAGAATACCCTCCAACAACTTACCCACCAATGACATCAATCCCACTTGTCTACAGTTTCCTGGCTTTCCCGTACCAACTGTTCTTAAACAATGGCACAACCTTACCTGCGACTGTCCATGATACAAATATCTCAGCCAGAGACCGAACAATTACTTATCTAGCTTCCCAACAGATTTGGGGTACATCTGATTAGTTCATGGATCATGGAACAGTGCAGCACAGTACAGGCCCTTGAGCTGCTGATGTTGTGCCGGCAGTTTATCCTACTCACCCCGCCAGTCACCTTATGCAGCGGGTCTGTTACTTTTTCACTGTCGCCATTTATAAACAGCATGTAATATACACCGTCCTGCAGTGATCTGGCACTACTCCTACATACAAAAGAAGTAATAAGAATATTGAAAGATTTATGGTCCATCCCTAATCAATGCCCATCCATTCCACCCACACTGAGGAAATGTTCCCTTTTATTGGGATATGAAAAATGATGTCGGGAAGGGGTTAACTGGACCTGTTTGTTCAGCGACTGTGATTAATGTTAGTCGCCATGGGTTGCAATTGCCCCTGTGGATGGTTTCCATCTTTTAATGATAAGTGGGCTCCGTTCAATGTGTTATCCCACAGTATGGTGAGAGCATCACCAACAGTAATAACAGGAATCAGCAGCTCCAGAGAGACGGGGGGAGAGATCAGAGTCTGAGCACAAGAGTCTGGAATGTTTCAACAATGAATCAGAATCTGAGAACATTAGTCTGGAATGTTGCAGCAATGGATCACAATCTGAGAACATTAGACTGGAATGTCACAAGAATGGGCAGGAGTTTATACAGGGATGTTTGGTTTCTTTCTACATATTATGATCGAAGGTCTTTATAGTGGCGGATCAAATATGCACTTTACGTTATGCAATATTTTTATTATCCAATCCTGGCTTTTGTTGGTGTATCTGGTAAGTCTCACTGTTCAGTTATTAATTCTATAAATCATGTTTGACAATGATACTGTTCTTTCATTCACTCTACCCTTCTTCCCACTGTTATTGTTCCTGTTAATACTCTAAATCCACATATTCACTTGACAAAGCACGACTAAATTATGAATTCACTCTCTCCCTCCTTGCTTCTGGCAGTGTTCCTCATGGATTGGTATGCTGACTTGCTCAGTTCCAGCTGTGAATCATGATTCCTTGTATCACTGCACTTGCTATCGAAATATTGAAGGCATTGAGGTCACTATCTTCTGCTCTGGTTACAAACTGCATTTCCTACCTCTGACTCCATGTCATCCCCAGCCAATATCTGAAGCTGAAGTAGACAAATAACAACAATGGTGATCCCTTTGGACATGAACCAATTCCTGACACTACATCCTGAGCATTCCTAATTATAACTCCTGATAAATCCAGTATATACTTCACTGGCTCATCCCATCTGCTACTTGAACCATGAGCTGTGAAATACAGTCTGAAAGATGACATTCGTCTGTTGCTGACACTCACAGCTGCAAACCTGCAGAAACAACTCTGCATCAATACTCCACAGCACATATCTGATATCACACAGAACTCCCCATCCATCCACCATTCCTGTGCATACTGATCGAGAATGCTATTGGGTCCGGCAATGCCTTTATTTAATATTCTCAAGCACGTCATTAACAGCTGCCCATAACTATCTCTCTCTGTCCAGTATACCAAGCCTTAACAGTTGTTCATATTTAAACTGATTTCCTCCATGTGTGCTCTCTCTTAGACAATGATTTTCACATCTAACACTGCCCCAGAACCACACACACATGCACATATAAAACCCCTTGTCTTGAACTGATGCATGAAGATACAGAGACATTAATTTGTGGGAGCCCATTTACTGTCACTCGCAGTGTGGGCGGTAAATTATCCCTAGTCAGTTTCGTAGTGCAAATGTAGCAGCGATATACCGACAAAGCTTTGCAATACTGCCATGCTGGGCATCTGGTCCAGCTTACTGAATAATACACTAACATAGTCTGCACAGCTCCCCATGCTGGGCAGATAGTCCACTTTACTGAGCAATACACTAGCATAGTCTGCACAGCTCCCCATTCTGGGCAGATAGACCAGTTTACTGAGCAATACACTGGGATAGTCTGTACAGCTCCCCATGCTGGGCAGATAGACCAATTTACTGAGCAATACATTGGCACAGTCTGAATAGCTCTCCACGCTGGGTTGACTACTTGTCCCAGTGTATGTTTGTTCTGTGAGGCAAATTCAGAATTTAGTGGTACGAATTTGGTCAGCTGATCTGGGAATGCTGTTATTCAATATTCTCATTCTTGTGACCTGACCTGCAAAGGTCTCACTGCTCCAGATAGACCTACTCCCTTGTTTTTTTTTATCTCATATTTCAACAACATGCTCTGTTTTTGTCTAAATTGTCCGTTTCTATCATTAATGTGAATGTCTCTGTCCATCTGTATCTTTCTCTGGCCTTGGTTTTTGGTTGTATGTTGTATCAAATGCTGGCACCATGAAGTTCAGAAATAATGAAATGGTGTGTGTCAGGCTATTGTTCACTTCCCGTTGTGTCCCATGTGTTACTCCATGGACAGGGGAGTGTGTGCTGGGCTGTTGTTCACTTCCTGGTGTGTCCCTTGAGGTGCTTCATGAAGAGGTGTGTGTGTGTGCAGGGCAGCCGTTCACTTCCCGGTGTGTCCCACGTCGTCCTCCATGTTGGACAGCGATGTGTGTGCTGGGCTTTTGTTCACTTGCTGGTGTGTCCCATGTGGTGCTTCATGGACAGGGGTTTGTGTTTCGGGTTATTGCTCACTTCCCGGTGTGTCCCAAGTTGTGCTTCATGTTGGACAGGGAGTTTCAGCATTTTTGACTCATGTCTTTAAAATTTGGTCTGTGCCTGTCGACTGAACGCCTGTGTTTGCCCCTCTCAGCTGATCACGTGGTCAGAAACACGAGGAGGACCCTGAAGTATAATTATAAAGGAGTAGATATCTCACTTTTAGTTGAGGAAAGTCTGATTGTCTCCTGTTATTGAAAAGTTAGTGGCGGGGATGGGGATGGGATGGTTTGCTGGAGGTTGTGCTGTGAGCTACCTTAGACATTCAGGGAGACCAGAGAATTTGGTGACCCAACTCTAGATGGAGCATGGAGACTGTAGTTACATCATCAGTGCCTGTAACATGAACAACAAATGGAGCAGAGGCTGCCGAACGTGGACGCTCTGAAACCACGGACTGGGTGTGTGTGGGGAAAGGGATCTGCCAAATCTGTCTGTGTCTTAACGTGAGCACAGACTCTCACACTCATCCTTAAACATACACACACACACACACTCTTTCGCTCACACACATGGAAACAAACATACACGTCATCTCTCTCTCACTCGCACGCCACCCCACCGCCCCACCTCACACACACACACACACACACACACACACACACACTCCGCATCTCTCGCACAGACACACCTATAAATCTGGGCGTGGCTAATTTGTATTTGCAGATTGATATTTGTGGATAGATTGTATTTTGTTCAAAATAACATTTAATCTTTACGCAGCCAAACATTGTGGCATTTTATAAAGTCCTGCTTTGGAAATAAAACCAGTATGACTCCAGGGTAAAACAAGTCAGACTCCACACAAGACCTTCCATGGTTTGTGCAGGGAAGGTTACATCTTACAAACGTAATAGAATTCATTGAGGAATGACAAAGTTGATAGTGGTGAAAGGGCTGCAGATATCAAATACATGGTCTTCTGTAAGGTGTTTGATGAGATAGACTGATGGAGAAGGTGGAGTCGCAGGGGTCCATGGTGTACGAGCTAGATGGATTAGAGAACTGGCTGGGCAACAGTAGACAGAGAGTAGTAATGGAAGGGAGTTTCTCAAAATGGAAAACTCTTCTGTGTGGTGTTTCACAAGGATCCCTGCTGGGATCACTGTTTGTTGTGATATATTTACATGATCTGAAGGAAGGTATAGGTGGTCTGATTAGCAAGTTTGCAGATGACACTAAGATTGGTAGAGTAGCAGAAAATGAGGGGACTGTCAGAGAACACAGGTGAATGTAGATATATTGGAGAGTTGGGTGGAGAAAAGGCAGATGAGGTGATGCATTTTGGAAGATCCAATTCGAGAACTGGAGAAAGCCCTGGGGAAAATTGATGTGCAGGGAGATCTGGATGTTCAGGTCCATTGTTCGCTGAAAGTGGCAGGTCGATAGAATGATCAAGAAGGCATACCGCATAGTTCCTTCCTGCATTCTAAAGTGGAGAACCCCAGTGGTTAACTCGTCACTAACAGGAGGGAATCTGTTGGGAATCTATTGCGTACAAGAGTAGGCAGGTCGTACTACAGTTGTCTAGGACTTTGGTTGGGTCACATTCAGAATACTGCGGACAGTTCTGGTTGCAACATTACTGAAAGGATCTGGATACTTTGGAAAGAGGGTAGAGGATTTTCACCAGAATGTTGCCTAGTATGGAGAGAACGAGAGGTTTGGTAGATTAGGATTATTTTCATTAGCAAGATGGAGGTTGAGGGAGGACGTGATTGAGGTCTACAAAATCTTGAGAGATGGAAACAGGGTGGATAGCAAGAAGCTTATTCCCAGAGTGGGGGACTCAGTTACTGGGGGTCAAGAATTCAAGATGAAAGGGGAAAACTTTATTGGAGATTTGCTCGAAAAGTTCTTTGCGCAGAGGGTGGTGGGTGGCTGGAATGCGTTGCCAGCTGAGGTAGTAGAGGCGGGGACGATAGCGTCATTAAATATGAGGAAGCAGAGGTATACAGATCCTTAGAAAATAGGCGACAGATTTAAACAGAGGATCTGGATACACACATGCTTGGAGGGCTGAAAGGCCTGTTCCTGTGCGGTGATTTTCTTTGTTAATTGTAAATACTGGCGAAAAGAATCTGTTGATACTTAAAGGAAAATGAAATCAAGATCAAATGTGGCACAGCGAATGTGTAGATACGAGAATTTTTTGTGGAGAACAGAAAAATGACAAGGAGTCGAAACAGTCACATTGCATCTGTCTTCAAAGAGGAAGATCCAGAAAATCTCCCAGAAATACCAAGCCATCACGGGACCTTTGTAACTAAAGACTAAAATAATTCATACACAGTTACGAGGTAGTATTTGGAAACAGAACCGGGATGAGAATTGATCAGTCTGACAAACCAGATAAAATTCAAACTGAAATTTCAGAGAAAAGAGCAATACACATGTTGATTACAAAAGGAGCCACTGTATTTCTCTGTATTCACTTCGGAAGGTAATAAATGCATTCTAATGATTTACGAAGGGAAGAAGTGGGAGAGTGGAGGACTACAGGCCAGTTAGTTGTCATCCACAGTAGGGAATCTGTTGCAACCTATTGTAACAAAGATCTTATTGGACACTGAGAAACTAACAGCAAATTTCAAGTGAATTGTTCTGCATTTATGAAAGGGAAGTTACAATTTACAAAATATTTCTTGAATGTATCTCTTGTATTTGTAAACAATGGCGAAACAGTGAATATGGTACAGTCAGATATTCAAGAGGAGTTTTAATCAGAACACACAGTAAGTTAGCAGAAAACATTAAAGCAAAGTGTATTGGGAGGAACATATACAAACAGGGGAAGGTAAGCAATAGAGAAACTATTGGAGAACATAGGTGGTGGTAGAAGGCTGTTTGTGTGACTGCAGACTGGTGTACGCTGGTGTGCCACAGGTTTCAGTGCTGTGTCCTTTTAAACGCCTTCATTTAAAGGGAATCAGAATATAGACGATGAAGTATCAATTAGACTTAAAGTGTTAGCTTGCTCTCTCTTTACGGATGCTGTCTGACGAACTGTGATCTTCAGCATGTGTTGGTTTCAGTACAGATTCTGCTTCTGCAGTGACTTGCTCCCACTAGAAGTAAAGACATTTTGCAGAGTAACACAGAGAGTTGGGAAGACTGTGCCTGTACAATTTTGACGTCGTGATCTAAGTAAAATATACTGATCACATATATTGAATGGGCTTTCTCAAGATTAATCCCTCAGATGGCCCGATGGTCTGCTGAGGAGACTTGGGGGAAATTTGTGCGTGAAACTGGCGACTCTGATTGATTGTTATATGAGACCTTCACGTCTGTTTTACTTGGGAAAAGGAGTAGGCAAGTACAGAATTCAAGAAGTTGGACTGGGAAGCTCTTGAATAGATTGATGTAAGATGTGAGCAGGGATTGATGTATTGGCTGGTATAAAATTGGACCAATGCCCATGTCCAGATCAGTTACATCTCAGACTGCTGTTAGAGAGAAGGGATGAAAGACTCTGATGTAAATGTTTAAACAGAATCTGGTCACAGGTGAGGTGCCCGAGGACAGGAGAACACTCTTTATAGGAAGGGTTGTAGATATAGAGCAGGGACCTATAGACTAGTGTGTTTCAGATCAGTGTTAAAGAAAATTTTGCACTAAATAGGTGGTGTTAGAAGGCTTTTTGTGTGACTGGAGACCGGTGTCCCCTAGTATACCACAGTGATCAGTGCTGTGTCCCTTATTACTTGTGGTATTCATAAATGGTGCAGATGTGAATGTAGAGGGGGAGCGAGAGTGTGATAGGTAAGTCTGCGTTTGATACAAAGATTGACCGGGTGGTTGGCAGTGAGGAGGAAGGTTTTATGTTACAGTAAGATACAGATGGAATGGTCAGATGGGTGGATCAATGGCAGATGGAATGTAACTCTGATTACTATGAGGTGATGCACTTTGGAAGAAGGAACTAAATGGGGAATACGCACTGAATTGTAGCACACAAGAAAGCTCATAGCGAGCTTTTCCACACATTCTTGAATGTGACGCGGGAGAATAAAAGGTTACATAAGAATTCAATGGAAGCAGTAGGTATAACCTTTACACATCGAGGCATAGATTACAAGATCTATGTAGCACTTTGGTGAGGCCAATATGGAATACTGTGTGGAGTTCTGGGAGCCACATTACAGGAAGTATTTGATTATTCTGGAGGGGGTGCAAATGTTCACCTGGATGTTTCAATGATGGAGCATATCAGATATGGAGAGAGGCTGGATAAGCTCGGGTTGTTTAGTTTGCATGAGAGAAGGCTGAGGGGGACGTGATTCAGAAGTATAAGATTATGAGGGACATGGAGAGGGTAGATAGACAGCAGCTGTTCCTTTTAGTCAAATGGTCAAGAACAGAGGAGCACACTTTTAAAGGGAAGGATTTGAGGTTTAGAGATGATTCAGGGATTGTTTTTCACCCAGAAGGTCATGGGATCCGAATGCACTTCCTAAGGGGGACAGTTATCACGGGTCATCTCACAACCATTAAAAATTATTTGGACGAGCACTTGAAGTGTCATACCATTCATGGCTACGGGACTGATGTAGGAAATTTGGAATAATATAAATCGTGCTCTATTTTGATGGTACAGAGTCTATGCTTCTGTGATTGTATGGCTGTGGAAGGTCAATCATTGAACAGCTTAAGACAGGAACTAATGGGCTTTGAAGAGTACATGAACAAGCGTGAAATGTAAAATCTTCTCAACATACAATATACCAAAGTGAAATGTTGGAGAAGATAATTGTAGCTTCCTTACAGTCCAAAACCAACGAATGGAGAAGAGGAAAATGGCAGATAAGAAGCATCTACTTCCGTTCTGCCTTCATGATAGGATATTAAAGAAATGTTTCCAAACAATTCGAGGTCTACTGAGAAAGAAAGGTTATACAATCAAATCACTAAGTAAGCAGTTTTGGAGAAATTATTTGGACTGAAATCTGATAAATCCCCATGGAATGATAATCTATATCTCTGATTCCTAAAGGAGGTAGCCATGGGAATAATGGATACTCTGCTTGCCGTCTTCCAAATTCCAGGTGATTGAATTGACAGATTTGAGAGCAGCAAATGTAACCCCAATATTCCTAAAGGAGGCAGGGAGACAGCAGGAAATTACCGTCTGCTTAGCACCAGAGAAGCAGTCAGGAGAATACAAGAGTCTGTTAGAAAGAATGCTTTGCCAGTGAACTTTGAGAATTATGTTAATTTGAAAGTAATGAACATGGATCAAGTCAATACCAAATTATTAATGGAGAATCATATTTAAGATTCCGACTGCGAAATAAATTATGGCGAAGCAATACACGCAGTGAATTTGAATTTTCAGAAACATTTTTGGTGATGTCCCAAGTGTAGTGTTGTGACAATGCTACTCCTTTAACAAGGTTATGCTGTCTTTGTTTTTCTTTCATAGCAGTCTTAAAAGCAGCGAATCCGAAGAGTCTGGGTTTGACAATTTGGGAATGCTTTCAAGTCGAAAATGAAAACACGTACAATGAGGAGCGAGCTATGCTAGATCCGATCCTGTGGAATGAGACAGGAATAATTAATGACCTCTTAGTTAGGAATCAACTTGGAAGGAATGATGACAGTATGGTTGAATTTAAAACACAGATGGAGAGTGAAGATAAAATTTAATACGAGGGTTCTGTACTTAAACGAAGGAGACTACAACAGAATGGAGGAAGCACTTGGCAAAAGTCAACTGGAAACAAATACTTTATGGTGAGAGTTGACGAGCAGTGGAGGATTTTCAAAGGATTTTTTCAAAGTTCAAAGCAAATGTATATTCAGTGAAAAGGAAAGACTCTAAGAAAAGGGGAAGTCTGCCGTGGGTGTCTAAGCAAATACGCAAGGCTATCAAATTGATAGAGATGGAATGCAAAGTGGCCAAGAACAGCAGGAAACTAGAAGATTGGGAAAAGTTTAAAGGTCAACAGAAAGCCACGAATAAAGCTATAAAGTAAAATAGGATAGAACACGAGGGAAAAAAAACACTAGGACAGAATATGAAGACAGATACCAGATGATTCCCTAAATATATACAATGAAAATGAGTGGCTAACTTAAATGTTGGTCCTTGTGAGGATAAGAAGGAGCATTTAGTTATAGGATATGATGAAATGGCTGAGGCATTGAACAGGTATTTTGTATCAGTCTTCATAATGAATGACACGAATAACATGCCAGTGATCGACGAAGAGATGAAGATTCTAGATTAGAGTGGTATTGGTAAAGCACAGCAGTTCAGGCAGCATCTGAGGAGCAGAAAAATCGACGTTTCGAGCAAAAGTCTTTCTCTCTAATATTGAGGTTATTCCATCTTGTCCTAGTTTCACCTGCCAGTGGAACCATCCTCTCTACCTTTTTCTTACGTCATGCCTTAATAATATTTTTTGTGCTTTACCAGCACCACTCTAGAATCTGGTTTCCAGCATCTGCAGTCCTTGTTTTTACCAAAGCGATGAAGGTAGGTGAGGACTTGTGAACAATCATTATTACAGAGCAGGTAGCATTGGGCAAGCTAATGGAGTAATGGAGCTAAGGTTAGACGAAACCCCTGGCCCTGATGTAATGTATCCCAGGGTACTAAAAAGTAGCGGGAAAAATAACAAATGCACTTGTGGCAATTTTCTAAAATTTGCTGAACTCTGGGGCATCCGTGCAGTTTGAAAAACAGCAAATGGGACGCCATTGTTTAAAAAGGCAGGTAGATAAAAGTTGGGAAATTATAAACCAGTTAGCTTAATCTGAGTAGTGGAGAAGATGCCTTGACGGTATTATCAAGGAACAAATAGCAAGGCATTTTGATAGAAAACGGCCCATTGCACAGATGCAGCGAGGATGCATGAAGGGCAGATCATGCTTAACAAGTCTTTTGGAAATCTACGAAGACATTACGAGCAAGGTAAACAACGAGGCCGCAGTGGATGTGGTGTATCTAGGTTTCAAAAAGGTTTTGACAGGGTGCCACATAGTAGGCTGCTGCATAAGATAAGGATGGATGGCGTTACGGCTGAAGTATTAACATGGATGAAAGATTGGTTGACTAACGGGAAGCAAAGTGTGGGTATAAATGAGTGCTATCCTGGCTGGCAATCAGTGCTGAGTGGTGCCCCTCAGGGATCAGTGTTGGGGTGGCAATTATTCACAATTTAGATAGATGATTTGGAGTTGGGAGCTTGCGCAGTTGGTCAAAGTTTGCAGATGGCACGAAGATGAGCGGCAGAGCAAAGTGTGCAGAGTACTGTGAAACTTTGCAGAGGAATATAGTTATATTGCATGAATGGGTAAAGGTCTGGCAGATGGAATACAATGTTAATAAATATGAAGTAATCTATTTTGTTAGGAGTACCAGTAAAAAGGATGATTACTTGAATTGTAAAAAGATGCAGCATGCTGCTGTGCAGAGGGACCTGTGTGTCCTTGTGCATGAATCACAGAATGTTGATCAGCAGGTACATCAAGTAATTAGGAAGGTAAATGGTATTTTGTTCTTCATTGCAAAAGGGGTTGAATTTAAAAGCAGGAAGATTTTGTTATAGCTGTACAGGGTGCTGGTGAGGTCATACCTGGAGTATTGTGAGCAGTTTTGGCCTCCTTACTTGCAAAGCGATGTACTGGCAGTGGAGGTGCTGCAGAGGAGATTCTCTCTGGTGAATCTGGAATTGAGCGGGTTGTCTTATGAGGAGAGGCAGAGTAGATCAGCATTATATTCATTGGAATTTAGAAGAATGAGGGGAGGATCTTATAGAAACATAAAAAATATTATTAAGGGATGACGTAAGAAAAAGGTAGAGAGGATGGTTCCACTGACAGGTGAAACTAGGACAAGATGGAATAACCTCAATATTAGAGGGAGCAGATTGAGGATTGAATTGGGAAAGAACCCTTTCACCCAGAGGCTTGTAATTCTATGGAATTCTCTGCCCAGTGAAGTAGTTGACGCTACTTCAGATAATGTTTTTCAAGCTGAGATAGATATGTTTTGAACAATGAAGTAAATAACGGATATGGAGAGAGTGCGGGTAAGTGGATATGAGTCCACGAGTAGATCAGCCTTGATGTTAAAGAATGGCTGAGCAGGTTAGAAGGACCAGATGGCCTGTACCTGCTCCTAGTTCTTCTGTTCTTATGAAAGGGGAGTGGTCAGTTCTCTCATCGCAGACCGTCTGCCTGGATTTGTTTGGGCTGATCGTTCTCAGACTGGCTGTTTTCTGAAAGGAGGCAGCCAGTTGTGAAGCTATCAGGCCAAAGAAGTAGGTCCATGCTGATCCACCACCCCCCCCCCCACTCCTCTCTGTCCTGGAAGAACCTGGGTTTGATGTTCCCTTTCTAATTTTCAACGGGGTGTTTATGGGGATTGTTTCAAGTACATCGAACAACACCTTAGACTATTTAGATACAGATTACTCACAGTGTGGAAACAGGCCCTTTGGCCCAACAAGTCCACACTGACCCCCAAAGAGCAACCCATCCAGATCAATTTGCCTACATTTACCACTTCGTTCTGCGCAATTTAGCATGGCCAAGTCAGCTAACTGGCGCATTTTTGGACTGTGCGAGGAAACCCACGCAGACACGGGGAGAATGTGCAAACTCCACACAGACAGTTGCCAGAGACGGGAATTGAACCAGGGTCCCTAGCGCTGTGAGGCACGAGTGCTCACCACTATGCCACGGTACCAGCCAATGGCTTTCAACCATTTTCAGATTCTCAGTTGAGAAGTGGAGTGTTACTGAAGACTAGAAAGCTTCACCTGGAAGATTTGTTGAGTAGCCAACATTTAATATATTTATTTTTTTAATAAACTTTAAAATGACAAAAGCTAGGAATAGTCACTTTAGTTCTACTTACTGTGGAACTAGTAGCATGGCTATGCCTTCTAATTGGCTGTCTCTTGATCTTGTCATCCCTAATCATGTTATAAAGTAATGCCCTACATTTTTGTAGGCTGGATTGAAAGTCAGTTCTTGGTCTTCCCATGTACCCACGCCTAATGAATTTAATTTGCTAACATCATTAAGTTAGGATAATCTGTTGGGTTTTCGGATAGGTTGGTATTCTGCATGCTATTCTCTTCTGTTTGTGTTTCATTCCATAACCTTGAAAATAAATTCTGTTTTATTTAAAACTAAGTGGCTTGACCAGCTGCGTCACTCCTGGAATATCCGCCTTACACCTACTTAAAGCAACAATCAAAGTTTGAGTCTGTACTACTTCCTTGAAGTGACTTGAGGTGGTCAGTCCTGGCCCATAACAGTGTGCCACAGCGAGATCTAATATACTGGCATGGGTTGAGAATGGGAGAGAACTGAAAGAAAAAGTGAGTCACAATAAGCAGCTCCTTTTTTGGAGTGGAAAGCAATTACGAATAGGATGATCCCGGAATTGATGTTTGGCACCCATCTATTCAGCAAGCAGATTAAACATCTGCCCTGGGGTACTAAATGTAATGTTTCAAAATCTGCTGATGGCACCAAACTGAGAATTGATTGGGTGAGGCGGATGTAAAGAAGTTCAAGGTAATTGAGACACGTGGAGGGAATGGGCAAATACTTGGCAGATGAACAGCAATGTGGATGAACGTAACACTGAACATTTTGGTTGGAAAAATATAATATCAGGCTAGCATTTCAAAAGGAATTGATGTGAAAATGTTGATCTGTGAAGATACTAACGTGCATACTTTTGTTGACTTCTTCACTGAACTCTGAGGTCCATTCACAGCAGTGCATTCTGAAGCCAGATGTCAATACTGGGATTGGCACTGGAACGCTGCCCCATGTACATAGACCCACCAATTGGGTATATGTAACATTGAAAAGGATTTCGATCTCCCTGTACACCAGTCACTCAAAGCATTATTGGAGCAACTGAAAGTAGTTAGGAAGGTAAATGATGTGTTGACTTTCATTTCCGGGGAATTTGAGTTCAGGAATAATAGTATCTTATTACAGCTGTACATGACCTTGGTGAGACCCCATCTGAACATTGTGCAGTATTGTGTGTAGTTTTGGTGTCCTAACCTAACAAAGGACAAACCTGACATTGAGGGAGAGCGGCAAAGAATGACCAGACTCATCTCTAGGATGACAAACTTGTTGTGGGAGCAGAGTTTGGTGCGACTGAGTCTATATTGCATATGGTTTAGGAAAATGAGGGAGATCTCAGTGAGATATATAATACTCTGACAGGGCGAGATATATTGGAAGCAGGGATGATAATTCACCTGGCTGGGACGTCTAATACAAGCGGCCACAGTATTAGGTACGGTCAGGGGACTCTGCATTGTCATGAGAATAAACGTCTGAACTCAGAGACTGGTGAATCTGGGAATTCTATGCAACACAAGCCTGTGGAAGCCAAGGCACTGAATTTCGTTAAGTATTTCTTGACACTTAAGGCACAAGGTTGCAGCAGAAGTTTGATGTGGGGAGAAAGGATCAACCATCATTAAACTGAATGGGAAAGCAAAATTGATGGACCGAAGTTCCTAATTCATATTGTTCCAATAATTAATCACTTCAAAGGATATACAGTATGCAGTGTTTGTGAAAAAAAAAAGTTGAAGAGATGTTAGACCAAAAACTAGAATGAGGGAGGTTTAATGTGTTGAATGACGTACTCCTTTCCCGATGTTTCTGTGCTGTCTGTGGGAAAACTCTGTAAATATGTCACAAGCTCTCAGCTGTTAGGAAGGAGGCATCTGCTGGATCAACAGGACTGTGTTTCCCATTACCTTTTCTGATACCGAGACTGGTGCTGGGTATTCTGTCCAATTTTATCCATTAAGGGCTCGGAACAGTTTGATACAATAGAATGTCTTGCTTGGAATTTTAGAGACCGTTGAAGTGTTTGCCACATGTCTGTCGTCTGGAGGCACTTTTCGGCCAGAACAGGAAAGCAGGGGAGATTCACTGCCTGAAAGTACATTGGGAAGGCAAGTGGTGTTTACAATCGACATTGGCTTCAAGGTCACTGTTACTGTCGGCAGATTTTCGATTTCGATATCTTATTAATTGATATTAACTTCCACCAGCTGCCAGAACATTTGCCTGTTCGGGATTGGGAACAGAAATTTCCGGAGAAACTCAGCAGGTCTGGCAGCATCTGTCCAGACAGAGAAACAGAGATAGCGTTTCAAGTCCAGCGTGGCCCTCGTTCAGAACTGAAAAGGGCTGCTTAATGCCTTGACAAAAGTGGACGAGCGATGATAGGAAACAGAGCATTTGGAGGTGCAATGGCACAGAGGAATGGGCTTTTAATTGTGCTGAAAAAGAAACAGATATAAAATTGGTGTAAATTAAAGTGTAGATGGCAGACATGGGTTGTCTCTATTGAGTGCAGGATAAACAAGACACAGATGGGATCATTGGGAGGCCAGGAAGTACAATACTTGAAAAATGGAGGACAGCCATAACGGAGTCAGGCTGTGAATTTGGAATTGTGTATTAACTCCTGCAGGCTGTAATACATCAAAGTGTAAAGTGAGGTGTTACTCGAGCTTGGGTGGTGTTTCATTGGAACATTTCAGCAGCTCAGGAATGAAATCTTAGGATGAGCACAAGGTCGGTTATTGAAATGAGAAGCAATGAGAGGCTCAGGGTCATTTTAACAGAGTGGAAGTGGTCCTCGAACAAGTCTCTGTTTGGTCTCTCCAATGTAAAGGAGACAGCATTGTGAGCAGCAATGACAGGAGACCGGATTGATAGAGTAAAAGTGAAATGCTCCTTCACCTGGAAGGTGTGTTTGGGGTATTGGACAGTGGGGATGGAAGAGGTGAATGGGCATGTTTTGCAGCTTCTGTAATTGCATGGGAAGGTGTCATGGGGAGTTGGGAAGTGTTCGGGATGTTGGAGGGTGTTACAGAAGAAATGGCCCCTGCGAAATGCTGTCAGTGGTCGCGACAGGAAGATGTGTTTGATAGTGCTGTCCCATTGCAGATGGTGGAATGGTGGAAGATGATTCTGTGAATGTGGATTCTAGTACAGTAGAAGTGAGGATGAGGGGAGATCTATCATTGTTCTGGTGAGGAGGGGACGGAGTGAAGACAGAAGCGTGGGAGATGTGATAGTCACAGCTAAAGGCCCTGTCCACCGGAATTAGCTGATTTCTGATTTGAAGAAAAAGGAGGACACATCACAGGCAATTCACTGGAATGTGGCGTCATCAAACGGAAACAACAGAGATGGAGAAACTGGGAGAATGGAGTCAGCCTCCGCTGATCATGTGTACAGCTACATGCAGAAGTCCCCCCTGAATGATTGAAATGAACCAGACATCTAAATTGATGCTTTCTGTCTCACATCTGATTTAAGCGGGATGTGGAAGTAGACCCAGAGGAAGGTCAGTGGGTATACCTGGGCAGACATTCAAGCAGATATCCAATAACGCTCAGAAATTGTTGTTTCTGTTCAAAAAGAAGGACTCGATTAGAAGATGTACCACCCATGGTTGACAAGGATACTATGGTGAGCATTAGAGTAGGGCCAGATTTAGGATGTTTATTTCAGGGATCATAAGCAGATGCTGGGCATGACTTTCAACTGTGCTTCCTGAATGCCCCCAGAAATCCCTGCCATTTCTGTTCCATCCTCTTCCCTGCTCCTCTCCCCTTCCTGATTCCAGGTTCTCCATCTCAAATTACAGAGCACATTCTCTCACATTATGGTCCCTCCCCACTTCACCTGAAGCTCTTTGATCAAGTCTACCTTCCCTGCGCTAGCATTAATCTGCGTTTTGTGCTGCCAACTTGCCTCTTGTCTGAGTGTGGCTCGGCCTCTCCTTTCATGCTGTTTTAGACCTCCCACTCACATCTCACTCCGGAAAGATTCATTGTTGAAGTAAACCGTATTGAAAACACCATTCTCCCTTTGCACTGAATTCACATTGTGATCCACATCCAAACAGTACACCCAGCCTTCATCTCACTCTGCTAAAGATGTGTGCTTTTTTTTTTACATAGAACTGGCTAAAGATACGTTTTCCCTGTAGAGATCTTCACCCCCTTTAAACAAAGGAATTTGTTTGCTTGACGTCTTATTAGCACTAGTAAGAGTTTCCTGCTGCCGTAGTATTGTAACATGGAGAAAAACAAATCACATTATGAAGTTTCGGCTGAGTGTTGTTTTCCTGTCAATTTCAATACTGTTACAAATTTGCAGTGCTTATCTTTAAATGCTTACTCTTGAATCTAGAATGAGATGGTGTGTTGAGGGGTGACATTCTAGAAGTTTTAATATCATGGGAGTCATGGATAGGGTGAATAGCCAAGGTCTTTTTGAGAGGATAGGAGAGTCCAAACATAGATGACGTAGCTTTATGGTTGAAAGGAGGAAATTTAAAAGGGACAAATGGACAACGTTTTCACACAGAGGGTAATATGCTTATGGAATGAGCTGCCAGAGGAAGATGCAAGTACAGCTACAACATTCAAAAGACATTTGGATAAACATATAAATGGGAAATGTTCAGAAGCATATGTGCCAAATGCAAGCAGATGAGACTAGTTTAGTTTGGAAAACCTGGTCAGCATGGACAAGTTGGACCAAAGGGTTTGTTCGTGCACGATATGACTTTATGTATCTAGAAAGCAAGGAAAAAGGGGAAGAAAAGATATGATGTAAGAAAACTGGCAAAAAATATAAAAGCAAGCAGCGCAAGCTTTTCTGTGTATATAAAGAAAGTTTAAGATGAATGTATGCCCTTTGGTAGAAATGAAGTCAAGAAAATATATTGAGGGCGTTTGGAGTGTATGCCTGGACAGAACAGACAGATAATTTACACCAGAATTTTATATCATTCCTCACATTAGAAGGCACTGTAAGTATTTCAATGATATAATCAAAATAGCAATAGGCAGGAAGATCTTGAACTGCCTCTAACAAAAGGAACAAGGCTTTTTAATAAACAGATAAGAGTAAGGGTACGCAGGTCAGCAGTAATTCACAGTTGGTTTTAAAAGCGGCGGTTACAGAGTGACTGGTGTTCCTGTGAGAAATATTTCATTGGATTTCCTTGGATTTCAGGATAGTTCCAGTGAAACTGGAGACCCTACAATGTGGCGCCACTTTTCAAGAAAACAGCGAGACTGAAAGCAGTAACCATTGAGCCTCAACATTATTGTTGGGAATCTGCTAGAGTCTATTATTAAGGAAGGAATTGCAGGGCATTTAGAAAAGCCTCACGCAAAGTCAGCATGGTTTTGTGAAAGGCGATCTATATTTTGCCTGTCAAATCATGCAAAGTTTTTTTTTCTGGAGATGCCTGAGAATGTAACAAGCAGACATGATAAAGGGGATCTGGTAGACACGAGGCTTTCTCGCGATTTTTCATAAGGTTTCACGAAATAAAACTTGTTACACAAGACAGAAGCTCATAATTTGACAGCTAATATATTAGCATGGGATTACGGTTGGTAAACACATAGAAATCGGACTGTTAGGGTTAATGGATATTCCTGATGAAATATATCTGTATCACAAATATCAGTCCAATGCAAGGTTTAGTTACAATCCATACTGAAAGCCGGAGCTGAGTGCAATATATATCCCCGTTTGAGAATTACACTGAGAACCGAATGGAGAGGACACCCACAAAAGGAACAGTACAAACGGATGGGATTGTTTTTTGTGTCTGAAACATAAAGTCAGCATGCTGATGCAGCAAGTAACTAGGTTGGTTCATTAGGCCGGTTCCTGGAATGAAAGGGTTGAATTATTGAGTACATCTAAAATGGTGAGGCGTTTATCCATTGTGGTTGAAATGAATGTGGATGATATTACTGAAACGGACAAGATGAAGAGGGGCTTGACAAGGTAGCTTTCGAGAATGTGGATCAATTCCAGGGCAGAGAGTCGAACTCACGGTTGTAGATACAGAATAAGGGATATCCATTTCAAACTGAGATACAAAGAAACGTCTTCTTTCAGAAGGTAGTGAACGCCTGGAATTCCCTAACCCAGAGGTTGTGGAGACTGGGTCACTGAATGTATTTACAGACTGGCTGGTTTTGGGTTTTGACATATCAGCGAGTTGAGGGATGCAAGGGGTTAGCGGGAAAGTGGAGTTAAGACCTGAAGTAGATCAGCCATGTTCTTATTAAATAACAGTGCAGGCTTGAGGGGCCGAATAGTCTGCTCCTGTTTCTATTTCTTACGTTCTTCTGTTATTCTTCTGGAAAGTAGTTGGTTATTTTCCTGAAAATGGTGTTATACAATGTTGCATTAAGGGAGAGCAGAGGATTTCTTTGAGCTAATGCTGGATGCGGGTACAGGGCTGTATTCACAGCGAATCTGGATCTGTAACATGATCCACATTTGGAGCAGAAGACACAGAGATGGGAAACCTGAAAAGAGAGATTGGGGTGTGGATCAAAACCTGGCTCAGCCTGGATTTTCCAATTACATATCCTAAACTACATGTAACCATCGGGGTGGCCTCGATATGCCCCTGTGTATCAGGTCCGAAGGGCTGAATGGAACATCAGAACATAGGGCTGGGGGACACGAGTGGGACATTCGGGCCTTTGACATTATTCCACCAGTTAATAAGGTCGTGGCTCATCTCATAGTGGTCCCAGCTGCACTTTTCTCTCCATGCAGCATTATCCCTTATTCACCTGTCTATGGAAAATCAGATAAAGACAGCCTCGATATAATATAAAGCTTCAGCCATCCCATACTTCTGGGAAGGAGAATTCCTACGTGAATAAATTCCCACTTTGTGAATTTCTCCTCACTCCGGTTCTGATGAGGTTGGAGGGTGTCACTGTTTCCTTTTCTCGTCCCACTCCTTCACTACTCACATCACATTTTAAATGTGACCAGATTGCTGATATGGCCGATGATAAAAGTCTTAGACTGGGTCTGGTTCAGTGATAAGAACAAGTCAAGCAGATTTCTTTAGTCAGACACAAGTAATGTGTATAACTAATGGAGGAGCATGGTTGATCTATGTTTCACACTGCTGCCTCACATCTCCAAGGAGCTGGGTTCAATTTCAACCTCGGGTGTCGTTTATGTGGAGTTTGAACATTCTCCCTGTGTCTGTGTGGGTTTCCTCCCAGTGTTCCAGTTTCCTTCCACAGTCCAAAAATGTGTAGGTAGAGTGGATTGGCCATGCTAATTTGCCCAAAGTGCCCAGGGATGTGTATATTAGGTGAGTTAGTCTTGCGAAATGCAGGGTTACATGGATAGGATAGGGGGCAGGTCTGGCTAGGATGCTGTTCGTTGGGTCAGTGTGGATTTGATGGGTAGAATTCCCACGGTTGAGGTTCTAGAACAATGGCAAGAAGTTTGGACTATACAAGTATACAGTCGATATCTACCTGATACACTCTGCTGAAGGTTTTGTATGTTTCAGTAAGATCACCTCTCTTTCTATGAGTAACCATAATATAAGGCCTTCATCCTGGAATACATGAAGTGAAACATCGCTGAACTGCTTCTAATATAATTATATCTAACCTCAGGGAAATAGGCAAACATTAACCTCACACCCCAGGTGAGGCATTTTTTTTTTGTTTTCTCAGTGCTATGAGTGTTTGGAACACTCTTCCCCGCAGACCATTGGAGGCAGAGATATTGAATATCGTTGAGGCACAGATGGAAGATTCATAAGTAACAACAGAGTCAAGGATTTTCAGGGAATGGGCTGGAATGTGCAGCATGGGGAAATATTGACAATCGTACAAAATGACACTGCTTCACAAAATCCGGCAAAACGAGATGGTAATCTCGAAAACATTTTAAAATGCTAACAGTGATAGAACAGAGTTCCAAGGGACCATCGGACTGCTCTGTCATTAGAGAGAGACCACTTGCGGTTGTTTAAGCTGAGGGTCACCACGCCTCGGGTGATGGTTGAGGGTGAGACAGCTTCCCTTTCATGGTAACCCCTGTCAGTGTGGTGAATTGAACAGGCGCTGTTGGCCTCCATCTTCATCGCAAACCAGCCATCCAGCCAACTGAGTGGGAGACAGTGTAAATGTTACAGACAGAAACAGTCACAGGCAAAGGGCAAGAGAAACTTTCATAACAAGGAAAAAGGTACAATTCAGATAACAGTCAAAATAACGACTGAGGGTAAAAACGTTGTCTGCTAGAAATTGTATTTTATAATGCGACAAGTATTTCAAATCTGTCTTTGGCTGAATACGGTAAGTTGAGACAACTGAAATAACCAGAATTATGAAGTGTGATTGGATATCGATAACCATAAAATCCGTGTAGATTTTTGATTGCTCTGTGTAAAATGTGTTTACCATTACATTGATGGAGAAAGCTGATGGAATATATTGTTGGGAGAGTGCGGCCCCTTGGGAAATGCCCTCGAGCAGGCGCTTGAAGAAAACCGGGGTAAAAGTGCCTGAGTGTTGTCTGCTCAGTGACAGGAGCCCAGGGGGTTGAATGACTGAAAATTCATGTAACATGGAACTGAGAAAAGCATCAGATCAGCCACAATCTTCTTAAATGCTAGAATACGTCTGAAGGGCTGAATGGCCTCATGGTTGATTTGAATTGCATGTGATTTGAAAACTGTACAACTTTGTTCCTTCCCCTTCTGTGTTACATGCTGGGGCATTGACATTTTCCTGAAAATGGGAATTATTTGTAACACTAACTTGAACATTCCAAAATCAGCATTCTTCAGAATATTCTATCAACATGTGGGAATATTGCAAAGGTGAGAGAGAGAGAGAGAGAGAGATAGAGAGAGAGAGAGAGAGAGAGAGAGAGAGAGAGAGAGAGAGAGAGAGAGAGAGAGAGAGAGAGAGAGAGAGAGAGAGAGAGATAGAGAGAGAGATAGATAGACAGAGAGAGAGAGAAAGAGAGAGAGAGAGAGAGAGAGAGTGTGTGTGTGTGTGTGTGTGTGTGTGTGTAAGAGAGAAGGCTTTGCATGCAATAGTGAGAGTAGTGGACCATGAATCGTGTGCGGCTGTCGGTGCTATAACAGATATACAGTGAGTGTGAGGGAGCAGGGAGAATACAGTGACCCTTATCCTGACAGAGTGGGGAAGGTTATTGATGCTTGCCCTGTAATTGCTGAACATTTCTTCAGACCGCAGATGCTGCACTGAGCTGGTTGGTGAGCTCAGACTATGCTTGGTGGGTCTGGTGGTGTGGCCCCTCTGGGAAGAGAATGCTCCCCCTCTGTACTAGCCCATCCACCAGGAGTTCCGTGTCCCTGTCGACAATCCGTGGTGTAATTGCCCCATATCTGCCATGCTCGGGGTAAACTGTGCAGGGCAGCTCCAAACTGAGAGAGCTCAATCGTGTGTCCATTAGCTTTAAAAGATGGCACCAGTGCCAGGGATCATGGAATATCGGGGCATCCGGGCGATCGTGAGTACCTCCAGCCATGATGGGTGGGATCACGCAGGCATTGAATGACAGGGACACCATGCGGTGGCTGGGGAGTTAATGAGGTGAGTTCGATACGGTAGTATCAGGAAACTAGCTCAGCCTCGTGCAGACAAACCAATTGTCACACTCAGTGAAAATCACACAAAGATAAATTAGTGTTATATTCAGCCCAATGAGTCAAAGACTGTGCTGTGCCCACTTTCAGATACAGAGCTGTAGAACAAATGCTCATTCAAAAGTGTCCATCATCTGAACTCACACCAATATCCGGTTCACCCATCAATCCTGGGAATACTGGCTCATGTTGCAGGGTACTGTCGAAATAACTTCATATCAGCATGCTGAAACGTGTGATCTTCAATGAAATATTCTCTCAATCTCCCTCTCTCTTTTTCCTAAAATTCTTTTATTTGTTGTTATTTAAACTGACTTCCCCACCATCTCTTCTGGCAGTGATTTTCATATCCACAGCACCCGTTGTCATGGCACAATGGAGATATGGAGCTGTAAATCGATGGGAGCTGCACATCCTTTCACTTCCAGTATGGGCTGCAAATTTCCCCACGCTGGGCAGTGATCTAACACAGTATTACTGAAAAATGCACTGGGGTAGTGTGCACAGCTCTACATGATGGGAGGGCAACTGCTCCCGGTTTACAGACCAATTCACTGCTTGTCACTGTACAGCTACGCATACTGAACAGAAACCTGTTTATAAAGCAAGACACTGGTGTGGGCTGCATATCACCCCATACTGGACAGACCGTTTCATCTGGGTTACTGAATCCATGCACCTGTGTGGTCAGTGCTGGTCCCCATGTTGGACAGATAGCCAGTGACCTGGTGAGACTTATTCAGTTTTCCATCCTGGAGAGATTGCTGGGTTGTACTGGCCTCGTCTGCACAGTGCTCCATCCTAGACAAATTGCTGGGTTGTCCTGAGCCGGGTCTGTACAATGCTCCATCCTGGACAGATTGCTGAGTTGTTCAGAGACTGGTCTGCACGGTGCTCCGTGCTGAACAGGTATCTCATCTAGGTTTATACGTGTCTGGGCTGGATCTGTGAGGTGGATTGAGTATCCGGTATAATTCTTTATCGAGCTATCACCCCTCCAGCTCGGCGCAGTCCGCTGTTAAACCCCGTCTTTCTGCAACCTGTTGTCCATTAAGTAATAATCAAATTAAAACATGAATATCTGTCCTTCTTGCGATGCACATGAGCTGACATACCTGAAAATATATGAGGAAGGTTGTCTCAACCCGAACGTTTTCTTATTTTAAAGGTAAGTATGAGATGCTCTGTTTCAGATGCAATTCGTTTGGTCAAAATATTCGACATTCATCAAAATACAATTTATTCAAACACCGTCGATAACATACAAGAAAAGCAGGAGCAACTTGTAATAACTTAATTCTATTGGAAAACATAGCAGAATAATAGATTATTTAACTACTATAAAGTAACTACTCCAAAATGGCAGCATCCAATAAACACCCACTTTTCATAAAACTAATTCAGGAAACAGATTGTCTCACATGCAGTTCTCCAATCCAGAAGGAACCAACATCAAAAGACAATTCTGAGAGAAATCTCAGAGCGAGAGTGCAGCAATCGGGAGAGATTTCCTGCCTTCCAACCCTACTGAAATCCCAGCAATAGCTGGCAAAAGATAAAACTATAAATCCTGCTTCTATGAAAGCTTGGTCATCACTCCACAGGACCAGGCTGCAGCTTCAAAGACCACAAGAAATGGAGTGTATCTGCGCCATCTATGGCACTGCAGGAGCCTCTCAAAAAAGCCTAATCCCTCTGAAGCCGTTAAATGATGGTAAGATAAATGTCAAAGTTAAACATAAATAAATAAAACGAAAGTATGCAGCAGGCCTGGTGATCAGTCATAGACGGTCTGGGGAACCCAGCAATTCCTACCCTGCCAAAACACAGTAGAATCATCGAGCTTGTGAAGAGAAAGCATCATCTCTCTCCGTCACCTCGAACTTTACAATTGGAGATGTGCCATTCACCCAATAGTCAGCGATGTCAATACCCCACCTAGACTAAGTATTCTTGTGATCTTCAGGGGAGGCAGTGAAATGGTTTAACTTGAGCTGTTTGTTCAGTGACTATGATTGATGTCAGTCTCCATGGACCCTAACTGTGTCACTGGGGAGTTTCCCTCGTCCATAATTAAGGGGCTTCTTTGAACCTGTTGTCCAGTAGTATCAGGGGCAGCATGATCCTCAACATGATAGGGATCAGCAGCTCCAGAGAGAGGGAGAGGAAGTGAATCAGAACAATAAACTGAAATGTTCCAGCAATGGATCAAAATCTGAGAATATTACATTGGAATATCACTACAACGAACAGGAGTTTATCTTTGGGTTTTTGCTGGCTTTCTCAGGATTGGCCATCGTTAGAGTTGCGGATCGAAGCCGTACTGAGGATTATTCAAGCTGGTTACTACCCCATACTCGCTATTCTTGGTATTCCTGGTAAGTCTATCCCTGTCAATTCTATAAACTATGATGAAAATCATTGCTAATTCTGTTATTTATATTTCACAAAGACGCAGAGTATTTTATTCAGTTTCAGTCACAAACTCCACTTCCTTTAAATTAATTTCAGACTCTTCACTCATAAACATCTCAGAAGGAACATGACTGTTCACAACCTCAACCTGACTTTTGCCCTGAACTGTTCTATGTCTCTGTATTTCCTCTGTCATCGAATCTGCCCACACCCATCTCAATAATATCCCCAGTCTTGACCTCTGCCTCAATGCTGTTGCTGAATTAATATATCATCTAGCCCTTTGTTAACTTCGGAATTTATGGCTCCCGTTGTCTTCTGACCTCTCTACCAGTGACAAGTATTTTGACCACAAACTTGTTGCCATCACTACAGGTACTTCACAACAGGTACTCTATGAGACTCATAATGTCACTGCACGTGTAATTCAGAGGCAAAAGTGATGACTCTAAAGGCATTGCTTGAAATCCTACCAGAGCTGATGACTTTACTTCAAGTCGAATGACAAAAATTGGAATAAAATTTCACTGATGGAAAAAAAACAATCAGGACTTCCTTTAATATTTCACTGATAGTCTTTGGTAAAGAAACTTAACATTGTTGCCCGGTCTGGACTAAGGGCGACTTCAGTTCCACAATAAAATGGTTGTCTCCATGTGGTCTTGACAAATGGCCTCACAGTCAAGGGTAGTTAGGATGGACAACACATGCTGCCCTTGCCAGTGATGCTGAACATACCATGAAACAACAACATTAAAGGTGAAATAAACCAAGGAACAGTGGATAATGGAGATCTGAAATAAAATTCTCCAGTGTCCAGAGAGAGAGAGAGAAATGAAAAGAAAACAAAAGAATTGCTGATGATGGCCTGGAAGGAAAATAGAATGACAAGTTATTCTAACATTCCTGACTTTCCCACATTCTCAAATATCACGTCCATTTAGGTATGTCACTGATTAAAGTGAGTTATGTTCCCTCCGTCTCTCTTCTCTGAGTGTGATGATCTATTCCATTGGCAATACTGGTGCTACCCTTACAGTTGCAGAGATACAGAGAAAGGTAATGTTACAGAGTCAGCTGCTTCTTTGGAGAGAGGAACTGTTACTGTGGGGCTTTACGGAGATGGAACGGCTTTCTCAGACAGGAAGAGAAACTAAGGAGAGGGAGGCATTTTCAACACTGAATGGGTGCACCATGTGTGTGGGACATTGACTTGCTGCTGTCATTAGAAAGTCAGTGGAGTTTTTGTGGATGGTGTTCTCAGGTTTGTTTTGTCAGCTGCTGAGTTCATTCAGGGAGAGCCGAGGGTCTGGTGACCGCACTCTGGACACTGCATTTACAGCGTGTCTGGGTCCATGGTAAACAAATGGAGCGAAGATTACACAGAAGGGAAGCTCTGGAAACAAGGAGGAGCAAAGCACTGCACTTTCCTTCCTGAGATTTCCAGGAACATTTGTCTAAGCTGGACCCATTCAGGTGTAAAGTGTGAAACCAGCTAGTTTCAAAAATGAGGTGCTGACTGAGCTGTGTCCTTCCTTCAGTATAACCTGTAGCCTCACACCAGGGACAGGACTGTGCTGACTCTCACTATGAATTTACCTGTTTTAATTCTGGAACTTTCCAGGCAGGAGTGGGTAATGTATCCACGATCTCTGAAGTGTAGTCCTCCGCTGTATAACGAGCTGACAGAAGCAACCTGCCTGCTGAGAGGAACGCATTGATTCCACCTCCACAGGGGAAGCTACAGAAACCAACTTCCAGATATACTAGAGAGAAGGGGGACTGGTGAAAATGAGGAAATGCAGGAAATGAGAATTAATGCAGGGTATCCTTTTGGAAATCTAATTGAACTGAAGTTTCATAAGTTGCTGCATCTGATGAGTTACATCCCAGAGTATTGAGGAGATGAAAACAGAGCTAGTGAAAAAAATACTGATTATTCTTCAATGCTAGTTAGATTCTGGAAAGGTTCCTGCAGACTGGAAAGCAGCTATTGGAAACATAAATATTTAAAACAGAACGAAGAGGGAAAACATAAAACTAAATAGCTTGATGTTAGCTGTGAGAAAAAAAAATCATTGGAACCTTTTATAAGGAATGTGACAACTAGACACTTGGAAAATAATGATATGATTTGGTAGAATCGGCCTAGATTCAGGAAAGGGAAATAGTCGTCAATAAACCTTTTTGTGGAGATTGTGCATTGTGACATCGACAATTGAGAACCAATGGGAGTGGATTATTTGAGTTTTTCGAAGACGTTTGACCTGTTTGAATACAGGTGAGTGGGGAATGTGAGAGTCCATGGGTATGTCGGGGAGGAATATATACCATATGGATTAAACATTGGGAATTGAGATACGAGAAGAATACTGTTTTTCTCTGGACTGAAGGCTTGATGGTTGGCAGTAGGATCAGTGTTTGGGCAATATCCGTTCACAAGGTATAAAAATAATTCAGATGTGAACAACAAATATCATCATGTACATTTATATTTATTTAGTGGTGAGAGATTGGGAAGAGCTATTGTTGAAAAGGACCTGGATTTCCTTGGTCATAATTCGCAAACAGAATTCTTATGGGGCAGGTAGTAAGTGATATGTGGCTCTTCATGGAAAATAATTGAAGCACCAGAGTTAGAACATCTTTCCCGTTGGTCGTGTTTGGTTGAGCGAGTATTTTTTTGGTCTGCTTTATAGATAATGATCTCTTTGTCTCCGAGACAGGACAAAAGAGTTTTACCAGACTAACCCTGGCATGATCGGACCATGAGGAGTGAGTGCAGTGACTATGTGTTTAATCTATAGGGATCTGAGAAAATAAGAAGCTGAAACCTGATGATTATGGACGGACATTCATTATGTCCAAAACAGCAAAATAGTGTGAAAATTCCATACTTTTCATTGGATGATTGATTCCCGATAGTTTACATGCATTTGCAGAGCCCCGTGTCGATTGACAGAGAGCTACAGGCTCTGAATGAACTCGGGACACTTGAATGCACAGTTCGTGTTTGACACTGCATTGAATGTCACTTTGTGCACAATCCTGTCAGCCGCTATGATAACTTCATTTTGAAAGAGTTAGTCATTGCTCACCAGCTTCTGACCTCTATGGAGATCATGGCTCTGCCTTCTTGGAGATTGAAAACAATTGTTTGGAAAATACTTTAAAAAGGTTGGCTTCATTTCGAATGCCAGAAAACCATGTTGAAGTAATACTTATATACTATGAGTAATTAAGTCATGTGGATCAATTTGGAGCAGTCTATCTGTGCAGCCCCTGCTCCATTTGTTTGCAACATTAAAACATCTCTGACCTTTTCCTGTTCCTGTGTTACTGGCTTGAGAAGCTGAATGACCTCTTTCTGCGCGTTTTTAATGACACCGGGAGTGAAATGGTCTCTTTATGATCCTTTGTAAGTGGATGTGGGAGTGAGCAGATTCCTTCTCTTCCTGTTTTATAGGCAGGAGGGACTGAATGGTCTTTCCCTCTTTTTGATCAGTAGTTTTGATGGGCTGAATGGCTTCCTCATATTCTTGTGAAACCAGATTGAAGTGCTCAATGTGCTCCTCGTTTTACTGTGGAAATGTACAGAGCTGTAACATGAATGTTACCCAGATTTTAATAGCACAACCTGCTTCAAGAGCTGAAGAGGGACAACTTGTTCTAAACATTATGTAAACTTCAGTGAATATCCCCACTTCTGCTAAGTTTTGACTCAATGAGCTGAAAGGCCTCCTGCCAAACTGCAGGATTCCCCGCTGACAAATAGAAGATGCCTGGGCTGAGGGAGCTACCTTGTAGACCTCCTGCAGAGATGCCCCATGGCCGAGATGATTGATGCCCACCAATGGTAATCATCTTCCCTTGTGCCGTGAATGACTTCAAACAGTGGAGAGGTCACAATCGGTTCTCATTAAGTGTGATTTTCCTCAGGCTCCTTGATCTCATCCTCAGTCAAATACTGCCTTGTGTTCAGGGCCAGTCTCTCTTACCTGAGCCCATGTGTTCCCTCTTTTTCTCATATCAATAGGTCATGATGTAGAAGCAGAGAATGTTTTCTTCAAACAGAGGGTAGTGAATGTCAGGAATTCTCTTACACGGAGAGTTAGGGGAGCTAGATCACTGAAAGGGACCGGTGTCGTTCTGCATGGAGCGGCTCTCGGACCCTTACTCTTTGTTATTTCTATAAGTGACTTGGATGGGGGTGTGGAATAGTGGGCTAGCAAGTTTGTTTATGACACAAAGTTTGTTGGAGTGGTACAGAATGCAGGCTTTTGTAGGTTGCAACGGGATATTGACAGGATGCAGAGCTGGGCTGAGAAGTAGCAGAGGGAGTACAAACTGGAAAAGTGTGAAGTGAACCCTTTGCAAGCTCGACTGTGAATGCAGAATACATGGCTAAAGACAGGATTCTTGGCAGTGTGGAGGAACAGAGCGACCTTGGTGTCCGTGTCCACGGATCCATCAAATATTCTCCCCAAGTTGATGGTGTGGTTAAGAAGGCATATGGTGTGTTGGCTTTCATTTGCAGGGGGTTTGAGATTAAGAGCTGTGAGGTTATGCTGAAGCTCTATAGAGCCCTGGATACACCACACTTGGAATATTGTGTTCAGTTCTGGTCACGCCATTCTAGGAAGAATGTGGAAGCTTTAGACCGGAAATTTACCAAGATGCTGCCTGGACTGGAGGGCAAGTTTTATGAAGAAAGCTTAAGGGAGCAAGGGCATTTCTCATTGGAGGAAAGAAAGATGACAGGTGACTTGATAGAGGTGTGCAAAATGATGAGAGGTATAGACAGAGTGAATAGCTAGCGACTGTTTCCTAGGGCAGAAATATCTATCACAAGGGGTCATAATTATAAGGTAATTGGAGGAAGGTTTAGGGGAGATAGCCGAGGTTAGTTCTTTAGACAGAGAGTGGTGGGTGTGTGGAATGCACTGCCAACAGTGGAAGTAGAGTCAATTACGTGAGGGAAACTTAAGAGAATCTTGGATAGGCATATGGAAGAACGTGAACGGAAGCATGTAGGATAGTCTGATCATAGAGTAGGATAAACGGGTGGTACAACATCAAGAGTCGAATGTCCTGTACTGTGCTCCACTGTTCTTTGTTCTGTGTTCTATGGAAGTGCTCATAGACGTTGGAGACGGATTTTGATGTATCAGAGAGGTGAGCGCTATGAAACCATGATCTTAGGGAAAGACAAGGCAGGCTTGGGAGGTGAACGACCGGCCTTTGTTTCTGATATTCTCACATTCTGTTATTGGAAAATTAGATTAGATTAGATTAGATAATCTTAGATTAGATTAGATTAGATTAAATTAGATTACTTCCAGGAAGGTACCCTGAAGGACTTTTATGGAATGTTGCAGTCAAGGAGCACAGAGGACGTTGTGACCATCTCTGGGTGAGGTATGTGGGCTGTATTCACAGTGAATCTGGGTCTACCCACAAATGGAGCACAAGTTGCAGAGAGGGGAAGCTCCGTAAAGAGAAATGACGGACCGCTTTCATATCCATCCTGGGTTTTCCAATTACATTTTCCAAATCTCCCAAACCGTGTGTGACAGTCATGAGGGAGTGAATGTTCTCCTCTGTTTCTGTGTACCAGGTGAGAGCAGTAAGTGGCCTCCAACTGCTCAGATCCAGCAGGTTTGAGGGTCTAAATGGAACACAGAAACAGGGGACTGACGAGTAGGAGTGGGTCCTGAGATACTTTGAGCCTTCTCCACCAGACACTAAGATGGTGACTGATCAGGTTTGGTTTCAGCCCCACTTTCTTGTCTGTATCCGATTAGCCATGTCGCAGTCTCTGTGAAATCTTTAACGAACTCAACTGTGAATACTTGTAATCAGAGAGGCACCTCAAACTTTTGGGGAAGAGAATTCCCATTCAAAATCCCTTTTAGCATTTTTACACATACCTGTGATAGAGTAGGAGAGTCATACAGCATGGAAACACATCCTTCTGTCCAAATTCTCCATGGCGATCAGGCATCCTATCCTGACCTAGTCCTAATCCCTGCCTTTGGTCCGTATCCCTCTGAACCATTTCTATTTATGGATCTATCCAGATATATTTTAAACGTGTAATTGTACCCGCTTTTACCACAGCACTTTCCGTGCACCCACAAGTCTCTGCATGAAGCAGTTTCCCCTCAGGTTCCGTCTAAATCTTTCCCCTGTCATCTTCAACCTCTGCCGTCTAGTTCTGGAAGTCCCTACACTGAGAAAAAAAGATGTTGGCCATTGAGACTATAAATGGCCCTCAGGATTTTATAAGCCTCTGTCATGTCACTATTCAGACTCCAACAGTCCAGGGGGAAAAGCCTCCAACTTGTTCATCCACACCTACAGCTCAATTTCTCAGGTTCCAGAAAATCGTTGTAAATCTTTTCTGCACCCAATCAAGCTTAGCAACATCCATCCTTTAGCAGTGCCAACTGAATTGCACGCAGTATTCTTAACGTTGCCTCACCAACGTCCTGTAGAAGCATAATATGCAAACCCCATCTCCTCTACTCAATGTTCTGACTGAACATTAAAATTCTGTCTACCTGATATTCCACTTTCAAGTAACTATGAACCTGCATCTGTAGGTCACTTTGTTCAGCAACATTCCCCAGGGTAGGACCCTGTTTTAACTTACCAAAATGCAAAACCACACAATTGTCTGCATTAAATTCTATCTGACAGTCCTTGGCCCTTTTTTTGTCAAGGATGCCGTTGTACTCTGAAATAATCATCACTGTCCACTGCCCCACTTTTTTTATGCTACCTGTAAACCTACTAACCATGCCTCCGATAATCACATACAAGTTGTGTATATACATAATAAAAAGCACTGAGCTCAGCACTGATTCTTTCAGTCACCCCGGCCGACAGGCCTACAGTCTGGAAAACAATGCGTTACCTTCAATCCAATTTTGTATACAATTGGTTCGCCTTTCCTGAATTCCATATGACCTAACGTCTGTATTCTGTCTCCGATGAGGAACTTTATTAAATTCCTTGCTGAAGTCTGCGTGAACAATGTATATCACAGTGCTTTCTTCAATCTTCTTCGTCACTTTTTCAAAATACCAATCACATTAATGAGACATGATTTCCATTGTATTCCTCATAAGTCCTCGTCTTTCTAAATGCATGTAAATCCTATCCCTCAGAATCTCCTCCAACAATATCCTCTACACTGGCATTAGGTTGACTGGGTCAATAATTTCTTGTGTTTTTGGATCTCTGTTCCCTTTTCTAGTCCCACTCGTCCACCAGCCACAAAAAAAATAACTAGATTGGTGATATGGCCAATGATATAGTTCTCAGAGTGTCTCAGGGTCAGTGTTCGGAATAAGTCAGACAGATTTCTTTAATCTGTTAAAACAACATGTATATGACCACAGAAAAGTTGCTCAAACTATGATGGAAAAAAGAATGACGAGTGGATATTACAAATATGTACATTGGTATTTCCCTTTGAAAAATACTGCGGAACACACTTACACACACACACACACACACGTATGTTGGATATCAAACTGAAAAGGAAAATCTCTGCAAAGTTATCTTGAAAGAACGTTATCCAAGTATTATTCAATCTCATGACCAAAGGAAGAATGGGAGTTTGTCCCAAATGCTACTCTACTTATGGAGTCATCAAGTCCTACAGCATGGAGAGAGGCCCTTTGGCCCAAACTGGTCCATGCTGACACAAATATCCATTCACATCAACCACTTTTCCCAGCACATGTCACTTGTCGTCCTTTCCTGTCCATGTACTTGTCCAAATGCTGTTGAAATATTGTTAATATAAATGCTTCAACCACTTCCGCTGGCAGCTCATTCCCTTTGTGTACGACTCTCTGTGTAAAACAGTTTCCATCAGTTCCCTTTTATTCCTTCCCATCTCACCTTAAATTGATGCTCTCTAGTCCTCAATTCCCCATCTCTGGAAAAAAAAGGTTCAGTCCATTCACCCTATCCATGCCTCTCATAATTTTGTACACTTCTATAAGATCCCCCTCAGTCTCCTACGGTCTAAAGAAAAAAAGTTCTCGCTTGTCCAACCTCTTCCTATAATTCATACTATTGAGTCCTGGCAACATCATTGTAAATTCCGTCTGCATACATTTCAATTTAAAAACATCCTTCTGATCGCAACGTGACCAAAACTGAACACAACACTACAAGTGCAGTCTCACCGAAATCCTGCATAACTGCAACATAACTTACCAACTTCTCTCCTCCATGTCCTGACCGTTGACTGCCAGTGAGCCAAAAGCCTTCTTCACTGCCCATGTCTACCTGTGACTCCACTTTCAGAGAACGGTGGACCTGAACTTCATGGTCCCTCTGCTCAACGACACTTGAATATTCTGGAACCTAACCTGCGGCTAACGATGATGCAAAAATATCACGCAGGTCCCCGTAGTTTCTTCTGTACCCTCTTGCAGTATTCTTGGATGCATCTGTTTAGGACAAGGAGATTTATCCACCTTCATACATTCTAATGCATCCAACACGTCCTCTCCTGTGATATTGACTAACCCCAAGATATCATCACTACCTTTGTTAACCTCCCAAGTCTTCTTGTATTTCTCCACAGTAAAGATAGAGGAGAAATATCCATTGAGAATCCCACACATATCCTATGTTTCTAGACATGCATGTCCACTTTGGACCTTGAGGGGTCATATTCTCATGTAGTTATTCATTTAACTTTAATATACTGAAAGTACCTCTTTGGATTCACCCTAATCTTCTCAGACAATGCTATCGTGTGCGCCCTTTTCGCCCTTCTGATTTCCTTCTTCGGTAAACTCCTGTATTCCCTGTACACCACCAGGGATTCCCTTGATCCCAGCTGCATGGACCACAGCCACACCTCCTTTTTCCCTGTCAAAGCCTCAATATCTCCTTACATCCAGGGTTCCCTCTTCCTGCCAACCTTGCCTTTTACCCTCACGGGAACATATAGACCTTGAACTCCAGCCATTTCACTTTTAAAGGCCTCCCACTAGCCGGAGGTCCCTTCGCCTCGAAACAAATTCCTCCAACTAACCCCGACAAGCTCCTATCTAATTCCATCAACATTCGCTTTCCCCCAATTTAGAAATTTATCTCACAAGCCAGTTTTGTCCTTCTCCATAAGTATTTTAAATCTAAGGTCACTGGTCCCTGCGTGCTCCCCTATTGTCACCTCAGTCACCTGTCCTGCCCTATTTCTTAGAGTAGGTCAAGTTTTACCCCTTCCCGAATTGCACACTCTCCATACTGCTTGAGGAAACGTTTCTGAACACACTTAATAGATACACCCCATCTCAGTCCATAATTCTATGTAATTCTCAGTCAATGTTAGGAAAATTAAAATCTATGACTATGGAAATCCTATTGGCCCTGCAAGTCTTCCCAATCTCTCTACATATTTTAATTATTCTAAGTCCCGTTTACTATTAGGGGGCCTATAGTACAACCAAAATAATATCATAATTCCCTTTTTATTTCTTAGCTTCCCCCACAAATCCTCACTGGATGATCCATCAGTTATTTTATCTCTGATTACTGCTGTGGTACTCGCCTTAATCAAAAATGAAAACCCCCACACCTCCTTCCACCAACTCTGTCTCGCATAAAGCACCTGTACCTTGGTACATTAAGCTGCCAGTCCTGTCCCTCCCTTAGCCATGTTTCCGTAATAGCTATAATATCGCAGTCCCACGTACCTCTCCACGCACTGAGTTCATCGGTCTTATCTGTCAGCCATCTTACATTGAGACAGATGCAATTTAATCCAACAGGCATTCCATGCTCCCTGTCGTGTTCCTGCCTAACCTATCTCTGCACTTTACTGTTGGTGATTATGGTATCTCCTTCCAGCCTCGCACTTGCAACCCTGCTGTTGAGGATCCCACGCCGCCCCCACGCCAGCCAATCTCCTTGAAACCCTCCCTTGTAGCACTAGCAAACCTGCCTGCCAGGATATTAGTCCCCTTCCAATTCAGGTACAACCCGTCCTTCCTGAACACGTCACTTCTGCCCCACAAAAGATCCGAGTGATCTAAAAATCTGAATCGCGACCACCTGTACCAATTATTTAGCCACGCATTCCTCTGCCATGTCCGCCTGTTCTTACCCTCACAAGCACGGAACACTGGATATTACCACTGTCGTGATACTGTCTTTTACCCTTTCCCTCGCTCTCTATAATCACTCTGCATGACCACATCACCACTTCTACCTGTGTCATTTGTACCAATGTGCACAATGACTTCTGGCTGCTCCCCCACCACGATGAGAACGTTCTGCAGCCGCTCTGAGGCATCCTGGACCCTGGCACGGAGAAGGCGATACATCATCTTGGATTCCCATTTGCAGCTACAGAATCTCTTGTCTGATCCCCTCACATATCGAGTCTGAATAATTACTTCTGAAGTTATTCGTCACGCATAACCTTCTGACAATGGGATTTCTTCATGAAACAAGTGGATTTGGCTGAATTACTTTGCTTCACGCAGTGGGGAGATTCCAATGAATCATCATCAGGAATCCTCCATGAGTGGAAAAGACGACGAGGCTTTTTTTTCACTCCCACACAGTGCTGTGTTGAGCGGCAGGGAAACAGAAAAGGGGTAATAGGGTGTTCCTTCACAGATAGGCTACATTTTTCTATCAGTAAGTTAAATCAGTAACGTTATCAGGCCCCAAACGGGACCATGTGAGCTCTCCTTGAACATTGTCCGAACTATATGACTCCATCACGTTCTCGACTCCAGGTCAGTGCATTATTGCTTTTGTCATACACCGAATCAATTCATTAACTATAAATGGCCCGACTTGTTTTGAAGATGTGTTAATATGTGCCTGTATAATATAAACATAAGCGTTTGATTACTTCACAATATCTGTGTTAAGATGAATATGTTTTATTCTTAAACAAATGCAGAAATTGCTGGAAAAGCTCAGCCTGTCTGGCATCAGATATGAAGAGAAATCAGAGTTCAATTTTTCGGTCCAATGACTTTTCCTTTGAACCTGAATTATTCTTAAATTATTTCCCCAATTTTATTCTCCCACATATGAATAAATATCCATCCGGTATTCACCAACCACACTCTTCTCAAGATGTTATATGGTCAATAAAAAATCTCTCATTCTCAGGTCGAACTGTTCCTTCTTCATAACGTAATCCCTTCATCCCAAGAATGAGTAAAGAGAAAAATCTTTGAAACGTTTCGAAAGCAATTTTGTTTTTATCAGTTAAGGCAATTATAACGATACATAATACATCAGATGTGATCTCAGCAATGCCCTGTACTGATGCAGAAAAACATCGCTGAGATCAAACACAACACCCCTTACACACAACAGAATAATTCCATTTACTTCCAAATCATCAGCTGCATCTTCAGAGTAATTTGATATTAATCATATACTTAGACTCACAGATCCCTCAATACCACTAAGTTCTGCATTTTCCTTGCATTCAAATAATTTTCTGCTGTTTTGTATTTTCCTCAAAACAGAAAATTCCCATCACAGAAATGTTGTACTCTTTTTTTCTGCTAAAGGTTTGTTCAAAACTGTCCTCTGTCTGTATGCTATTGCTGGATGCTCTGCCCCTCCCCCTGTCTGTATCCCATTGCAGACGCTCTTCCCTCCTCCTTTCTGTATCCGATTGCAGATGCTCTGCCGTCCCCTGTCTGTATCCCATTGCAGACGCTCTGTCCTCCCCCTGTCTGTATCCCATTGCAGACGCTCTGCCCTCCCCGTCTGTATCCCATTGCAGACGTGCAGCCCTCCCCCTGTCTGTGTCCCATTGCAGACGCTCTGCATTCCCCTTTCTGTGTCCCATTGCAGACGCGCAGCCCTCCCCCTGTCTGTATCCCACTGCAGACGCTCTGCCCTCCCCCGTCAGCATCATATTGTAGACGGTCTGCCCTTCCCCTCTCTGCATTCCACTGTAGACGCTCTGCCTTCCGCGTCTGTATCCCATTGCAGACGTGCAGCCCTCCCGCTGTCTGTGTCCCATTGCAGATGCTCTGCCCTCACCCTGTGTGTATCCCATTGCAGACGCTCTGCCCTCCCCCTGTCTGTATCCCACTGCAGACGCTCTGCCCTCCCCCGTCAGCATCATATTGTAGACGGTCTGCCCTTCCCCTCTCTGCATTCCACTGGAGACGCTCTGCCTTCCGCGTCTGTATCCCATTGCAGACGTGCAGCCCTCCCCCTGTCTGTGTCCCATTGCAGATGCTCTGCCGTCCCCTGTCTGTCTCCCATTGCAGATGCTCTGCCCTCCCCTGTATGTATCCCATTGAAGACGCTCTGCCTTCCCCCTGTCTGTATCACATTGGAGACTCTCTGTCTCCAGTTGACATCTTATTGATTGACTATCCTGATGTATGAGTAAACTGAGTTCCATCCTCTTCATTCAACTCATTGGTGTGGATCGTAATTTGTTGATGACTTCACACAGATCGCTGAGGAATTCCACTAGTTACAGCTTGCCAAACACAAAATGAGTAACGATCTCTTCTCTGTATATCCTGATGCTGCCCAAGGCGCCCCTGCTCCTATGTAACAGCCTGGGATGGTTCATGGCATCCTCCTGTGCTGTGTAATTTACTGAAATGATTTGAATACTTCATTCTATTCCTGTATAACCCCATAGAGGTGCATTATGGCCTGCCCCAGCTGTATTATCACGATGCTGACTGGCTGAATGGGATCTTTCTCTCCCTCTGTAACAGCCTTGGGGGTGAATTGACAGAACAACGGATGAGGTAGGAGCAGCAGTTGGTCATTCGTCCTCTCCAACTTGCTGCTCAGTTTAGAAACATTATGGCTGGTCTGATTGTAACTGAATACCCCTTTCCTGTCAGTTCCCAATAAATATTGACCCTCCTGTCCATCAACGGTCAGTCAAGTTCAACCTTGAATATCCTCAATGACCCAGACTTCACTGTTCTTGGGGTATGAGAACGCCACAGAACACACAATCCAAAGTAGAAAGGAGCAACGTTATCTCAAATGGAAATGGGAGACCCCTTTTATATTCAAGCGTGTTAAGCTCACATCAAATCACCTCCTCTTTTCAAAAACAAGGGCACAGCAAATAGGAACAAACATATACCATTCAGCCCCTCAAACGTATCCCACAATCCCATTGACTGTTCAGTCAAGTATTTATCAAACTTAGCTTCTACTGCACCCTTGGAAAATAATCCTGACACCTTAAGGCCACAGATCATAGGGAATTGGAATTAGTCCATTTGGCCCATCAAGTCTACTTTGCTATTTGATCCTGTCGGTTGTGTTTCTCAACACATCTTTCTCACCTTCTCACTGTAACTCTTGATCGTGGTTTTATTCTAACCTTTGACTTAAAGATATAGTTGCGTCGGTGTCTCTGTATGTGTGTGTGATTGCCTGTGTGTTTCTGTGTATATCTGTTTAATGGCGGGAGACAGGGTGGTGGTGGATGGTTGTTTTTTGAAATGGAGCCTGTGGGCAGCGATGATCCAGAGGCAATATTTTGGGTCCACTTTCGTTTGTCATTTATATAAATGATTTAGATGAAAGTTATAGAAGGTATATTTCGCAAATTTGCGGACGATATCAAGTTTTGGTGTACAGTGGACAGTGTTTGTATAATGATGAACAACTGAAGATTACAAAGAGGCCTTCATTAATTAAATCAATGATTCATAGAGATATACAACAGGGAAACATAAACTTCAACTTGTTCATGCCATCCAAATATTCTAAATTAATCCACTCCCATTTGCCAGCATTTGGCCCATGTACCACTAATCATAAAGCCATCCAGTTGCCTTTTAAATGCTGTATTTGTTCCAGACTCCACCAGTTTCTCTGGCAGTTTATTCCATAGAAGCACCACCCTCCGCAGGGAAAAAAAAAGTTGTTCTTCATTGTCTTTCAAATATTTCTCTTCCCACCTTCAACATATGCCTTCTAGTTTTAGACTCTCCTGTAGTCTATCGTCTCAAATTCAGTATTCGTACCTCTTTCTCCATCAAGGCACGACTCCAAAAAAGTGTAACCAACCTGTTCAGACATATTATGAAACAGTTCTGTGGGATTTGTAACTAGAATTTTCGGCGCAGTGATAGGGACACTACCATCATTCAGCATTAGCCCCAAAAGCTGCAACACGATGCTCCTGTGTGTTTGTTCATCAGCCTGTTGTAACATGCTGTGACACGCCTCCACAGGACATGACGCCACTCCACCTTCTCCAGAGATAGGGGCACTATCAGACAGTCATGGACTAGAATCGAATACAGAGCTCTGGTTCAGAAATTTGGGCACCCATCCATTAAACAAGGCCTCAATCATGCCCAGATTTCGGGTCATATTTAAAGTGTATGGATTTATTACATTCTGGTTAACATTACAAAATTATACAGGGGACATTTCTAATTGAAGAAAAGGTACAAGTTATTAGCCTCAACTAAAGAATGTTGAGTGCATTCGCTGTGCCATTGAGATAACCAATGAACATCTTCAATTGCTTGGCAATGATTTCCGGTTTAAATAGCTATTACCAGCAGTCTGCTATATTAGGGAAAGAAATCCTACAGATACACTCCACACTATGAAGGATCTCGAGTAGATATCAATACTGAACGCCAGAGAGGAGAAAGGAGCACAATTCTGAGCCCAAAACACCGGAACAATTTCAAATCCCGTGGCTTCCCTCTTCCTAAAATCATTCATTGATACAAGGCAACTGTTTCCTTTCCAGCTTTTGCTTTCCGACTCCTCCCTCTGCCTGCGCAAGGCAAACCAAGTTCAGGGTCTTTGGGAAACTCAAGGCTGGTGTTTGTTGTCCTTATGGACAGGGGATTGCCGTTTAATCCGAAGGGGGAGTGTGAGGGGGCAGTAATATCACTCACTGGGCTAAGGTGTGGCAGATGGAGTTTAACATGGATGCATGTGAGGCATTGCATTTTGATAAAACAAACAAGGGGAGGGCTTATACAATTAATGGTGGGCTTTGGTCGTTATATAGTAAGGAGTGACCCAGGGACGCAGGTATAATTCTTTGAAGTTTGTGACGCAGGGTGTTTAAGGTTACTTCATTGCTCATACTTTTGAGCTTAGAAGTTGGGAAGTCATGCTGAGATTGTGCAGGATATTGATACAGCCTCTTCTGAAGTACTGTGTGCAGTTCTGTGATAGGAAGGAGATTATTAAGCTGGAGATGGTTGAGAAGAGATTTATCAGGATGTTACCAGTAACACCTCACCTTCTTCCTCGGAAGACACAAACACACGGCATGAGCATTGGATTCACTGATTGACAAATCTCCCCTGGCCAACCCAGATCCCAGATCCAACCCCCGGACTCACATCTGCCCTTTCGAGGAGACCTAATGTCCATCTTCCTTCCCACCATCTCCTCCACACTCCCGACCGATCTATCACTATCACCTCCTACCTTCACTCACCTATCACTGATCTTTCCCCCAGCATCACCACATCACCCATTTTCTCTTAGCCCCTTCTCCCTCCCCAGTCCTGACGAAAGGTCCTGCCTGAAACGTCGACTCTCTTGCTCCTAGGATGTTGCCTGGCTTACTGTGCCTTTTCCACCTCCATGCTTTACCTGCACTGAATTATCCAATATCTGTAGTCCCCATTATCTCTTAGATACAATTCCCTTTTAACATAGCCATGTCGCAGTCTGTTATCACCGCATGTAGTCTTCGGGATATTTTCTTATCAGATCATGGACGATAAAAGTTCTCTCAACGTCTTCCTGATATTGCAGTGCCTGTTCAGTAGATACAGAATGTATGTTTCAATTGATAAACGAAGAAGCACGCTTGTATTCTGATAACCCTCTGGCATTGCTCCCATATCCAAGGCAGATTGAATGCTTACACATGATTGATCTACCAGACCCAACATTTGTTCCCTCAGTCACCCCCACATATCCCATCCAGAATATGTAAATTTTAATCATAATTTTGAATTTTGATAAAAAGTATTGAATTGAAATGGGTTAACGGGAGGTATTTGTTCAGTGACTGTGAGTGATGTCAGTCTCCATGCATCCTAAATATGTCACTGGAGGGCTTTCCTCTTGTATTAATTAGGGACTCGGTTCAATGTATTATCCCATAGTATCAGCGGGAGCATCACCGACAGCATTAACAGGCATTAGCAGACCTCGAGAGAGTGGAAGGAGAGATCACAATCTGAGAGCATTAGACTGGAATGTTCCAACAATGGGTCAGAATCTGAGAACATTCGACTCAAATGTTCCAACATTGGACAGGAGTTTATCCGAGGTTCTTTACTGTCTGTCTCGGCCTTGGATCTCATTAGTTTTGTGGATGTATGATGTACTGATGGTTGTTCAAGCTGGTTACTATCCCATCCTCGCTAAGTTGGTGTTCCTGGTAATTTATACTATCTGTTCATTAAGCCAGGTTGGACTGAATTGCGGCACGTATTATTTAAAATTTAGAAAGGTGGATGTCAACATTTTCAATTCCAATGAACTATTTCTTTCCTCACAAATTGCATCGAGCAAATTAGTCATGACAAATTACTCACCAAATTGTGAGGAGAACCAGACTGTTCTCAAACTCCATAATCCGTCTAGCTCTGCACAAATCTACATTTCTTTATCCTCCCCACTCACTAATCCAGTCCAATAATCAAATCATGATATCCCCGACTCCTCCTCTGCCTCAGTGCATCTTCTGAATAAACCATCAATTGTGTCTTTGTTAAATCTGGATACAATTTATCAAGTCCCTTGTAACCACACGTCAATTACAGAATAATTGTTCTTGAGTATGTTGAACTTGTTTACTGCACAGATTCTGTCAGACGGGCAGACACTGCATGCTTCTTAAATCATTGACACATAATCTAGAGGCACAGAATAATAATCTGTCGATATTTTATGAAGGAAATTGATGCAATTGAACTGAAACGAGCATCATTTGGGAGAAAAGGCCCATCTGCTTGCATCATGTCCTTCAGAGAAGTCAAGTCGTTATCCTTCCCCAGTCATGTCTGGGCAAACCCACAGCAATGTGTTTTACTCTTGACTGTCCTGTGCAACAGCTGAACCAGTCACTCAGTTCAAGCTCAGCATAACATTCTGGCCTGACCGTGACTGCACACATCCCGTGAGAGAAGAATAAAGGTAAAGTTATCTCCCTTCCTCTGCCTGTTTTCCTTATTTCTACACTTCATTTCCATTCAGGTATGTGACCATTCCCTATTTCAAGTGCAATCTTTCTGACTGAGTCTCTCCCCAAGAGTGATGTTCATCTCCACAGGCACCTCTGGTGCTGAGTTTACTGATGCTGACATGCAGATGTAAGGAACTTTTAAATTCCACAACAGTGGCAGTGCATAGAGAAGGAATGGGTTTTTATGTCATAATAAAGATACGGAGACCAATAAGTGAGGGAAAGGAATTATTGTGATCGTCACTATGAGTGTAGTTGAGGTAGTATTTGGGGTATTATGGACAGATTTTTCGCCTTTAGAAGGAATTATGTCATTACAATAGAGGCAGTGTAAAGGAATTTCATGAGACTAATCCCTGGGCTGATGGTAAAAGAGGAGGGAGTGAAGGTTAATCTGTAGCACAGTCAGAGAATAAGAGGTCATTGCATTGAAACTTGATGGTGATGGACAATCACTCGTTATGTTCTCTACAGTCACCGAGAAGGTGATAAATTCCATGATTTGTATTTTTATTTTTAATCGGGATGCATGATTCTGGGTATTTAAGTGCCTCTGTGGATAAAAACTTCAGTCAAATCCTGCCTTGTTATCAGGGTCAATACCTCTTACCTAAGCAGGTCAGTTAAACACTTTTGCTAATGTTAATACGTGATGGTATCTGTGTGGAAAGTATTTTCTTCTCATAGAGGGTAGTGAATGTCAGAAATTCTCAGGTCTAGAAAGTTAGGGGGTTGATATTACTCCAAGAGGAGGTAGATGGATTTTTGACCTGTCAGAGAGCTGAGGGGTGTGAAGAATTGCGCATTAAAGAAGAGTTAATGCCAATGGTAGGTCAGCCATGATCGCATACAATGGTGTGAGCATCCCAATTACTACTCCTGTTTTTATGTTCTCATATCCTGTTTTTGGAAAGTTAATGGTTTTAATTTTCCTGGAAAAGTTGTTATTGAATGTTGAGGACAGTGAGAGAAAAGCATTTTGTGAGCAATCTCTGAGAGAGGTATGGGCCCGATATTCACATGAATCTGGGGCTACAATATGACCAACATACGAAACACCACTTGCAGAGAGGAGACACTCTTCAAAGAGGTGGGAGACCACTTTCATACACAGCTTAGATTTCCCATCACATTTTCCAACCCATAGCAAACCACACAGTGTTGAGGGACTGAATGATATCCTGTAAGACTGCGGACCAGGTATTTGGAGCAAGTGGTCTCTATCTGCTCCTATACAAGTGGTTTGAAGGACTGAATGGAACATAGGAACAGAGAACTGAGGAGCAGGAGTGGGTCATTAGACACTTTGTCATTGCTCGACTAGATAATAAGATCATGGCTGATCTGATTGTAGTCTGCGCAGCACTTTTCAGTCTGTCCACAATCTTCCTCCATTCACATGTCTTTCAAATGTGGTAAATCACAACTTTGAATAAATGCAGGCACGCAGGCACAATACTAGGAAACTGCACAAAGTCAAAGTACACAGGCAGCAGAATCCTGGAAGGAAACAGTCATTTATCTATCAGTCTTGTTCTCATTCAATTAGTTCCACTGCAGTTTATCAGTTTAGATTTGTTCATGGAATGTGGGTGTTGTTGATAGGCCAACATTTATGGACCATGTCTAATTACGCTGAAAGTGGTGGTGTTGAGCTGCCACCTTGAGCTGAAACTTCTGGGGAAGAGAATTCCCATTTGAACGGCCCGTGCGAATTTCTCATTTCTGCTCCAACAATTGTTGGAGTATCGCTGTGTCCTTTTCCAGCCCCACTTCTCCACTGATTACAACAGGTTTGAAGTCTAACCCAGCCCAGTCTCTCGAAAAATGTGATACACAGAGTCACACACGTACAGACTGAATCGCACTGTCTGAAGATGAAAAAGAATCGGAAAAGGTTTCCAGAGTTTCATAGTAGTTGAACTCATTTCAAATGGAAAAGAAATGATGCGTCCCAACTGATAGTCTGTCTCCGACATTATTCTCCTCAAACAAGCTGCTGGTATGAGACTTCTTCCTGGAATAGTTGGATTTCCTTTCCTTCAAGCAGTGGAGCGATTCCCATGAATCCCCAACAGGAATGCTCCAAGTTTGGTGAAGATGACTCAGGGATTTTTTACTCTCACATTTTGCTGTCAGAAGGGACAAAGTGAGGGGGGGGGGGGGCAATAGACTGTGGCTTACGACCATAAGATCATCGGATATAGGAACAGAAATTAGACCATTCAGCCCATCGAGTCTGATCCACTATTAAATTATGGCGAACATGTTTCTCAAAACCATTCTCCTGCTTTCTCCCTGTAACCCTTGATCTCTTTGATACTCAAGAAGCTAACTACCTCTATCTTAATTATACACAATGACCTTACCTCCACTGCCTTCTGTGAAAATGAATTCCATAGATTCTCCACTCTCTGGCTGAAGACGTTTCTCCTTACCTCCATTCTTAAAGGATTTCCCTTTACTCTATACTGTGTCCTTGGGTCCGAGAGTCTCCTACCAATGGAAGTCTTAGCAACATCCGTACTGTCCAGGCCATTTAGTATTCTGTATGTTTCAATTAGATCCCCCCCCCCACCTCCCTCTGAACCACATCAAGAACAGACCCAGAGTCCTCAAACGTTCTCATATGTTAAGCTTTTCATTCCTGAGACCATTCCCATGTACCTCCTGTGAACCCATTCCAACGTCAGCACATCCTTCCTGAGTTGTGGGGATAAAAACAGCGCACAATACTCCAAATATGGTGTGACAAGAGCCTTATAGACCCTCGGAAGTACATCCCTGCTTTTATATTCAAATCCTTTCCAAATAAATTCCATCACTGCATTTGCCTTCCTAATTACTGACTCAATCTGCAAGTTTACATTGAGAGAATCCTGGAGTTGAACTCCCAAGTCCCTTTGTACTTCAGACATCTGAATTTTCTCGGTAGTCCATGTTTTTATTCTTCCTAACAAAGTGCATGTTCCCACAATTTCCCACTTTGTACTCCACCTGCCATTTCTTTGCTCATATTCCTAACCTATCCAAATCCTTCGTGATCCTCCTTGCCTCTTCAATGTTACCTGTCCCTATACCAATTTTTGTTTCATCTTCAAACGTAGATAGAATGCCTTCAGATCCTTCATCTGGATCGTTCATGAATAAAGTGAAAAGTTGTGATCCCAACACTGAGCCTGAAGGAACGCCACTTGTCACCGACTGTCAACCTGAGAGGGACACGTTTATCGATATTCTTTGCTTCCTGCCAGACACCCAAACTTCTATCCATGCTAGCACCTTGCCTCTAACACCATGAACCCGTGCCTTATTCAGTAGCCTCCTGTCGGCACATTGTCAAAGATTTTCTGGATGTCCAGGTGGATGACATCCATTGGCTCTCCTTGTTCTAAGCTGATCATTACGTCCTCAAGGATTTCTAGCCGATTTTCCAGGCATGACCTCCCCTTTATGAAACCATTGTAACTTTGTCCTACTTTACCGTCCACATCCAAGTATTCAGAAATCTCATCCTTCACAATGGAATCCAGGATCTTACCCACAGCCAAGTTTCGATTCATCAGTCAGTAATTTTCCATTTTTTTCTTTACTTTTTTAAACGGGGGTATCACGTTAGCGATTTTCCAGTCCTCTGGGAATCTCCCTGATTCGAGAGATTCCTGAAAGATAACCAGCAACGCCTCCCCTGTCTCATCAGCTATCTGCCTTAGAAATCTGGAGTTTAGTCCATCTGGTCCAGGTGATTTACTTACCTTCAGGCCATTCAGTTTTTCCAACACCTTCTCCTAGGTGATGGCCACCTTACTCACCTTACTGTCCACTAATTCTTTTCAATGTTTGGGATATTACTCGTGTTTTCAACCATGAAGACTGACAAAAAGTAATTTTTCAGCTCCTCAGTCATTTCCTTGTTCCACATTACTATCTCTACTGCGTCAATTTCTAGCGATCAGATGCCCATTTTTGACTCTCGTTTGCCCTTTATGTATCGAAAGAAGCTCTTACAGTCTTTCTTTACATGACTGGCTTGCTTCTCTCATATTTAACTTTCTCACTCCTTATATCATTTTTTTTTTGCTCTCTGTTGGTCTTTGCAAGTGTTACGATATGGGGGTGAACGCCTCTTAATTAAACCAAACACCCAGGAAAGCTCACCTAACCTGTCATCTATTAGAATATGAATGATAGAGAACTCCCAAATTCCACTATTTAAAGAAACTAACGCCAATTTATTTTTAACTGTAAAAATGAACATTATGCCACAACTAGTTACAACTTTAAACAACCCACCCCCCACAACTGCCCCCAAATTTCTAACAATATACTGATTCAATAAGACACTTATGAAGATTACATCAACTTAATTTCAAAACCACACAGCCACTGCCGTCCTCTGTGATGTTACTCTCCTGGCTGCTGAATTCCCTGGGTCGTCGTATTTCTGTTTACTGTGAATAGGTTTCATATGAAAAAATACATATGATTAGTGAGTATTTCTTAATTTCTTGCAAAGCAAGATGGTTGATGCCCAGGCTTCTTCCGTCTCGATGGCATCTGCTGTCTCCCTAATTTTCAAAATGTTCTCATTTTTATGTCCCCAGCATCCAATTGTCTCACTGGTTCAATGTTGGCAAAACAATAAATTCAATCTCGATTTGCTTTCAGTGACAGAGAGAGTGAAGGAAAGAGAGTGTTGCATGCAAAGGTGAGAGTGGTGTAGCAAGAGCCTTGTTCGGGGGCAGGTGCTGTAACAGATATACAGAGAGAGTGAGGGAGTAGAGAGAACAGGGAGACATTTGTCCTGGCCGAGCGGGGAAGGTTATTGTTGCTTGTCCTGTATCGATGTGCATTTCTTCAGATCATCTCAGCATCGGGGTGAGCCTCCCCAATGTCTTGTCCACGTCTACCTGTAACAACACCACAGAGCACATCCCACAGCTTCTTCAGAATCAGTTTGTATGGAACTTGCAAACAACATGGAGGAACACACATTGGTGCCTTACATATCTAAACCAAAACTGTTGTGCAACTTTGTGCATCCGATTCTCTGGAAATTAGATATGCAAATATCGTGGGTGCTGCAGTAATACTGAATGATCTAAAATTGCATCTAAACTGCGTTAACTAAATGATTGCTAATGCTGTGAAAAATCAATTTCATGTGTATATGAGGTAGGTTCAAGAGTATGTTGTGAACTAAAGTAGAGAGCAGGTTATTTTGGGCCTGGTGTTGTGTGGTCAGAAGGACTGATGACTGACCGTGCTCTGAGGCAGCTATTGGGCAATCGTGACATTAATATGTTGCATTTTACACGGCGCCTGCAAGCAATATCGAATTTTTGAACATTACACTCAAATATCATGGAAACCCGAAGGCTAGAGGGTCAAGTGAATGGAAAAATACAATATGACACTTAGTGTGAGACAAACATTGGCTGGCAGTGATAGAAATACTGTAAAGTCTGAAAAATACGTACATACCACTAAGTTACAGACACCAACGAAAGGGAAGGTGACTCATTAATGGTTTACGGAAGAAATTAATGATTGCATTAAATTGAAGCAGCTTCAGAAGAATTCCAGATATTGTGCAAACCTGAACATACAGAGAGATTTACTTTTCTGAAAATAAGGACGAAGAAAGTTTTAAGGAAATCAAAAAGAACATGAATACAAACAAACAGGAAACATAAAGACTGCTTAAATCTCTGATCCATATACCAAAGAAAACAAAAGTAAGGCCAAATGTGGAAATTTGTAAGGCATAGGAGAATTTATTGTGGGGAACAAGGAAATGGCAGAGAAACTAACCAGCTACTTTGCAAACTTCGGAATTATTTGAAGTTGTTTCTTGCAGCATAAACCACAGACAACCAGTGGAAGTAGTGTATTTGGATTTTCAGAAGTCTGGGCGGGCGGGAAAAATTTCTGGCTGGAACAGCTGCTCCTCTGCTTGAGGTATTTTAGGTGTTAGAGGTGATTTCCTCGAATTCCAGAAAGCAGCAATTACTGTTTTGTGTGCGCTTGCATTGTTTTGGAACTTTGGGAAAAAAAAGTCAAAGAAACAGCAGTTTTAAGAGGGAAAAGAACGAACAAAGGAAGCACATGGTGAGGGGAAGAAACTGACAGGACGGCGTACTGGCAGAGTTACTGCCTTTGCTGTTTGAATTCATGTATCGCTGGATATCGGAGTGCCTCTAGGAAAATTAACAAACAGTGAAATTTACAACTGGTTTGGAGGAATTGTTTGAGCAAAGTTCCCAGCCAGATAGTGAATTGTTTTAAATATGTCCTACAGAAAGTCTGCAGAAGTAAGTAGAGTGGGTTATTCCTTAATTATATATTTTTGAGATATGTCTTTTGATTAATCTTAAAATATAATCCATAAATATTAATATAACCTTGGGCAGTGTTTTGTAGAGGAATAAGACAGTTTTCTTTTTCTGGGTCTGTAGATTGTGAAGGAGCACACTTGGCCTTCGTAGAATTATATGCACTTTTTGTCAGATGTGGGAGTTTAAGGAGGATTTAAGGGTTACTGCGGATTATATCTGCAATAAATGCTTCTGGTTGCGAATCCTATCAGATCGAATGGACCGGTTGGAGAGACAGTTTAAGACAATGAAGAATTGGTAACAGCAACAGTATGTGATGGATGGCAGTTATAGGAAGGGGGGGTGGGGGGAAGTCTCAGATACAGTTACATAGGTTGGTTAACTCCAAAAAAGGCAAGATAATGAAGTAGCTAGTGCAGGAGTCTTCTGGGGCTGTCCCCATTTCAAACAAATATGCTGTTTTGGAAAATGTAGCGGGTGATGGATTCACACAGGAACGTAGCACACACAGGCAAGTTTGTGGTATGGAGACTGGCTCTAATGCAACAAGGGATACGTCGGATTCCACGTGGTCAATTGTGTTCGGGGACTTGCTAGTCTGAGGTACAGACAGACGGTTCTGTGGACAGCAGCGAAATAATCAGATTGGTGTGTTGCTTCCCTGCTGCCAGGATCAAGGATGTCTCAGAAAGGATGCAGAATGTTCTCACGGGGGAGAGGGGCCAGCAAGAGGTGATTGTCCAAATTGGAACCAACGACATAGGAAGGGAAATGTTTGAGATTATGGACGGACATTGCAGGGTGATAGGCAGAAGATTAAAAAGGAGTTTCTTGAGAGTAGTAATATCTGAATTACTCCCGGCGCTACAAGCTAGTGAGGGCAGAAATAGAGGGATAGACCAGATGAATGCATGGCTGTGGAGCTGGTGTATGGGAGAAGTATTCACATTTTTGGATCACTAGAATCTCTCTTGAGGTAGAAGGAACCTGTACCAGAAGGACGGATTGCACCTAAATTGGAAGGGGACGAATATACTGACATGGAGATTTGCAAGAGCTGCTCGGGAGGATTTAAACTAGTAAGGGGGAGGGGGGTGCTGGGGGCAGGGAGATAGTGAGGAAATAGATCAATCTGAGATTGGTACAATTGAGAACAGAAACGAGTCAAACAGTCAGGGCAGGCAGGGACAAGGTAGAACTAATAAAGTAAACCGCATTTATTTCAATGCACAGGGGCTGAACAGGGAAGGCAGATGAACTCAGGGCATGGTTAGGAACATGATACTGGGATATCATATCAATTACAGAAACATGGCTCAGGGATGGGCAAGGCTTGCAGCTAAATGTTCCAGTATACAAATGTTAAAGGAAAGATAGAAAGGGAGGCAGGACAGGAGGGGGAGTGGAGTTTTTGATTAGGGATAGCATTACAGCTGTACTGAGGGAGGATATTCGTAGAAATACATCCAGGGAAGTTATTTGGGTAGAACTGAGAAATAAGAACGGGATGATCGCCTTATTGGGATTGTATTATAGACTACCTAATAGTCAGAGGGAAACTGAGAAACAAACTTGGAAGGAGATCTCAGCTGTCTGTAAGAAAGTAGGGTGATTATGGAAGGAGATTTTTACTTTCCAAACATAGACTGGGACTGCCATAGCGTTAAGAGTCTAGATGGAGAGGAATTTATTAAGTCTGTACAAGAAAATTTTCTGATTCAGTTTGTGGATGAACCGACTAAAGAAGGTGTAAAACGTGACCAACTCTGGGGAAATAAGGCAGGGCAGGTGACTGAGGTGTCAGTGGAGGTGCACTTTGGCGCGAGCTACCATAATTATATTAGAGTTAAAATGATTATGGAAAAGGATAGACCAGATCTTAAAGTTGCAGTTCTAAATTGGACAAAAGCCAATTTTGACAGTATTTGGCAAGAACTTTCAAAACCTGATTGGTGGGAGATGTTCACAGTTAAACGGACGGCTGGAAAATGGGAAGGCTTCAGAAATGAGATAACAAGAGAAAGTATATTCCTGTTAGGATGAAAAGAAAGGCTGGTAGTATAGGGATTGCTGGCTAACTAAAGGGTTTGATTAATAAAAAGAAGGAAGCATATGTCAGGTATAGACAGGATAGATCGAACAAATCCTTAGAAGAGTATAAAGGCAGTAGGAGTATACTTAAGAGGGAAATCAGGAGGGCAAAAAGGGGACATGAGATAGCTTTAGCAAGTAGAATTAAGGAGACTCCAAAGGCTTTTTAACAAAAACATTAAGGACAAAATCATAACTAGGGAGAGAATAGAGCCCCTCAAAGATCAGCAAGGCAGTCATTGTGTGGAGCTGCAGGAAATGGGGGAGATACTAAACGAGTATTTTGCATCAGTATTTACAGTGGAAATGGATATGGAAGATATAGAATGTCAGGAAATAAATGGTTACACGTTGAAAAATGTATATATTACAGAGGAGGAAGTGCTGGATGTCTTGAAACGTGTAAACGTGGATAAATCCCCAGGACCCGAACAGGTGTACCATAGAACTCTGTGGGAAGCGAGAGAAGTGATTGCTGGGCGTCTTGCTGAGATATTTGTATCGTTGATCGTCACAGGAGAGGTGACAGAAGACTGGAGTTTGGCAAATGTGGTGCCACTGTTTTAAGAAGGGTGGTACAGACAAGTCATGGAACTATAGGCCAGTGAGGCTGATGTCGGTGGTGAGCACGTTGTTGAAGGGAATCCTGAAGGACAGGATGTACATGCATTTGGAAAGACAAGGACTGATTATGGACAGTCAACCTGGCTTTGTGCATGGGAAATCATATCTCACAATCTTGATTGAGTTTTTTGAAGCAGTAACGAAGAGGGCAGAGCAGTAGATGTGATCTATATGGACTTCAGTAATGCGTTCGACAAGATTCTCCATGGGAGATTTGTTAGCAAGTTCAGATCTCACGGAATACAGGGGCAACTAGTCATTTGGATACAGAATTGGCTCAAAGGTTGAAGACAGAGAGTGGAGGTGGAGGGTTGCTTTTCAGTCTGGAGGCCTGTGACCAGTGGAGTACCACAAGGATCAGTGCTGGGTCCTCTATTTTTTACCATTTACATAAATACTTTGGATGCGAGCGTAAGAGGTATCATTATTAAGTTTGCAGATGACAACAAAAGTGGAGGTGTAGTGGACAGCGAAGAGGGTTACCTCAGAGTACAATAGAATCTTGATCAGATGGGCCAATGGGCTGAGAAGTGACAGATGGAGTTTAATTCAAATAAATGCGAGGTGCTGCATTTTGAGAAAGCAAATTTTAGCAGGACTTATGCACTTAATGGTAAGGTCCTGGGGAGTGTTGCTGAACAAAGAGACCTTTGAGTGCAGGTTCATGGCTCCTTGAAAGTGGAGTCGCAGGTAGATGGGATAGTTAAGGCAGTGTTTGGTATGCTTTCCTTTAGTTAGAGTATTGAGTATTGGAGTTGGGAGGTCATGTTGTAGCTGTACGGGAAACTGGTTCGGCCACTGTTGGAATATTGCGTGCAATTCTCGTTTCCTTCCTATCAGAAATATGTTATGAAAATGGAAAGGGTTCAGGAAAGATTTACAAGGATGTTGACAGGGTTGGAGCATTTGAGGTATAAGGAGAGGCTTTACAGGCTGGGGCTGTTTTCCCTTGAGTGTTGGAGGCTGAAGGGTGACCTTCTCAAGATGTAAAGAATTGTTAAGGGCAAGGACAGGATAAAGGGATAAAGTCTTTTCCCTGGTGTCGCGGAGTCCAGAACTAAAGGGCATAGGTTTAGGATGAGAGGAGAAAGATGTTGGGCAGCACGGTGACACAGTGGTTAGCAATGCTCTCTCACAATGCCAGAGACTCCGGTTCAATTCCTGCTTCAGGCTGTGTGGACTCTCTATGTGGAGTTTGCGCATTCTCCCTATGTCTGCGTGGGTTTCCTCCCACAATCCAAAAATGGGCAGGCTAGGTGAATTGGCTATGCTAAATTGCCAGTAGTATTAGGTTAAGGGGTAAATGTAGGGGTTTTGGTGGGTCGGTGTGGACGTGTTTCCACTCTTAAAAAAATCTGAAAGTAAAAGAGACCTAAGGGGCAACTTTTTCATACAGATGATGGAATGAGCTGCCAGAGGATGTGGTCGAGGCTTGCACAATTGCAGCATTTAAAAGGCATTTGGATGGTGATATGAATGGGAAGGTTTCGAGGATATGGGCCAGGGGCTGGCAGGTGGGACTAGATTGGGTTGGGATATCTGCTAGACATGGACGGATTGGACTAAAGGGTTTGTTTCCATGCTGCACATCTCTATGACTCTATAACTCACAGAGTGAGTTCGTAAATGCAATTAGTGTGAATAGTATTTGGTGCAATTCATGTAATTGGAAAGTTAAAGTTAGGTTGGAGTTTGTTTAATGGACTCGGAATATAGAGGTAAAGATATCATGAAGCAGTTGCACAGAGTGTTGATGAGAGTGTACCTGAGACCTGAGGTATTGAGTGCAGTGTTGGTGACTTAATCTAAGAAAGATTACACTGATCATAGAGGACGTGCAATGGGCATTCACCAGATTAATTCCTGAGATGACAAGATTTTCTGATGGGGAGATTTGTCTTGCGACCTCTCCAATTTCAAAGCATGAGAGGTGATCGCAGTGAAATTTCAAAAATCTATGATACATGTGATGAGGTGCAAATAAACAGGATGTTTCTCGAGCTGTCTACTCTATATTTAAGACAAATAATGACAGGATACGGGATATGCCATTTAAGACCGTAATAAGGACGAAATTCTTCCCTCAGAGGGGACTGACTAACACAGGGGCACGGAAGCCTGTTGGCAGGGCAAGATTAAGGAGAATCTCCAGATATTCTTCACGTATATCAAGTGGAACAGAACAACCAGGGAACATGTAGGGCCTATTAGTGACTTGGCAAGTTGCATCCAAACTCAACTTCATGGTAAAAGGCTGTTTGTGTGACCGGAGCCCAATTTCCCCTGGTGTACCACAGAGATCAGTGCTGTGTCCCTTATTATTTTTGGTATTCAGAAGGGAAGTGAATGTGAAGTGGGTAGGGGGAGTGTGATAAATAAGTTTGTGTTTGACACAAAGATTGGCCGGGTGGTTGGCAGTGAGGAGGAAGGTCTTATGTTACAGGAAGATACAGATGGAATGGTCAGATGGTCAGATCAATGGCAGATGAAATGTAACCCTGATATATATGAGGTGATACAGTTTGGATGAAGGAACCAGACAGGGGAGTACTCAAAGAATGGCACCACACTAGGAAGCTCAGAGCGTGCCTCTCCACACATCCCTGAATGTGACTGGATATGATAATTGATGAGTTCAGCATGACTGTAGATAAAGCTTTTATTCATTGACCCGAAGGTTAAACGAGTTTTATATGGCACTTTGGTTAGGCCAAATGAGATAATGTGTGCAGTTCTGGGAGCCACATTATAGGAAGGATATGATTGTACTGGATGAGGTTCAGAGGAGATTCACCAGGATGTTCCCTACGATGGCGCATATGAGCTGTGGAGAGAGGCTGAGTAAGTTCGAGTTATTTATTTTGGAGCAGAGGAAGTTGAGTGGGTAAGTAATTCAGGTTCAAGATTACAAAAGGGGAATGAATAAGCTGAATAGACAACAGCTGTTCTTTTTAGTCGAAGTTTCAGATTCCTTTCAGTCTGAATCCAGGGAATGGAGAATGGAGAACAGAGAAACATGACACAGCTACTTCATTTCTGTCTTCACAGAAGAATACATAAACAAAGCCTTCACAGCAATAGGAGAAAACCTGAGTCTGATGTGAAAATGATGTCGAATGAAATTAGTAATCAAACTAATTTGGAGAAATCATTAGAACTGAAAATAATGGGCATAGAAAAAAAATCAACACGCATTGATGAAATTGGAAACATATTTGAGAAACTGACTGGTAGATTAAATACAGGAAAAAAAATAGAGGCATTGAACTTGGATTTTCAGCAAGAATTTTAATAGAGTCCCAAGCCTAGTGTGCAAAGTAAAAACACATGGGGTAGGGGGTAATATATGAACATCGTGTTAAAATGGGAGTGTTGACAGGAAACAATGAGTAGGAATAAATGGATGTTTTTCAGTTTGGAAGGCTCATGAGGCATCGCAATGTTTGGTGCTGGGGCGTCAGATATTCACAATACATCCCAAATATCTCGTTGAGGGAATCAAATGCAAAGTTTCCAAGTCTGCTGATGGAATTGGATTTTGAAAATTGAGGAGGATGTGAAAAAAACTTTAAGGTGATTGAAACAAATGGAGTGAATGACTAAATACGTGGCAGATGAAGAACATTTGGATAGATGTGATTTTGTCCACTTTGTTGGGAAACACTAAAATGCCAGCCAACCATTGGAAAAGGAAGTGGTTGAGAAATGTCGATCTATAAAGGGAACTGTACTTTTCTCCTGTTATTGTTTGGACAAACCTCTGAGTTCCATGCAGGGCAGTGAGTTCTGAAGACAGAAGCCAATACTGGGAATACATTGGCACACAGACCAGTTTACGCAGACCCACCAAGTGGGGAGCTGTAACATTGAAAATGATCTCGGATCTCCCTCTACATCAGTCACTGAAAGCAAGATTGCAGGAGCAGAAAGCAGTCAGGAAGATAAATGGGGTGTTGACCCTTATTTCAGGTGGGCTTGAGTCCAGCAGTAAGGGTGTTTTCAGTGCAGTTGTACAGGCCCTTGGTTAGACCTCAACTCGAACATTGTGCAGTGTTGTGTGCAGTTTTGGTCTCCGTACCAAGGACAAACCTGACATTGAGGAAGTGCAGCGAAGGATGACCAGACGGATCTCTGGGATGACAGACATTTTGTGGGAGCAGAGTTTGGGGCGACTGAGTCTAGACACTGAAAGGATGGGGGAGAGAGCAGGAGTAGAAATAAAGGATCGGCCAACATTGTATTGAATCAGTTAGCAAACTCGACAGACCAAAGGGACTACCGCAGTTCCTATTTTGTAGTTTCACAAGGTTAATCACATTAAGGGATGTGTACAGTGTGTGGGGAAAGTGCATTGAGGAGATGTTCAGACATTAACTAGAATGGGGCAGGCTCAATGTGCTGTATGGCCTATTACATTCCCGATGTTTCTGTGCGGTCTGTGGGAAAGCTCTGTAAATGTAGTCACAAGTTCACAGATGTTAGGAAGGAGGTCTCTGCAGGGTCAACAGGACTGTGTTTCCCGTTCCCTTTTCAATACTGAGGCTGGGGCTAGATGTTCTGTCCATGTTTATCCTTTAATACCTCGGAGCAGTTTGATACAATAGAGTGTCTTGCTTGGCCTTTTCAGAGACCATTGAAGAGTTTATCACATGTCTGTCTGTCTGGAGTCACGTTTAGGCCAGACCAGGAAAGCACGGGAGATTCACTTCCTGAAAGTACATTGGAAAAGCAAATTGGTGTTTACAATCGACATTGGCTTCAGGCTCACTGTTACTGACACCAGATTTGAGATCTGGATAATTTATTAATTGTTTTTAATTTCCACCAGCTGCCAGAGCATTAGCCAGGTCTGGATTAGTAATCCAGTGACTATTCCAAAACAGCACCATCTCCACATGGGGACCTATCAGAAACCACACTGAGAAAGTTTTGTCTGTGCTGCTTGGCAGCTTTATCAAAAAGAACTCCTAATTTGACTATCGTGATGAGACTGAGGGGTTGTAATTGGTCAGATTGTAATTATTCCCCTTTAGGAACTGAACATAGCTGAGCAATTTTCCACATTGCCAGGGTGATGTCAGAGTTGGAGCTGCAATGAAACAGCTTCCCCAGGGACACGGCTTGTTGTGCAGCACACGTCTTCAGTCCTATTGCAGGAATGGGGTCAGGGCCCACTGCCTTTGTCGGGTCTACTGTGTTCAGCTGTTTCTTCATGTCACGGGCAGCGAATCGAATTGGTTGAACACTGCCATCTGTGATGCTGTGGGCATCATGATGACAGTGAGTTGAATCATCGATTCAACACCCTAGCTAGGATTGTACAGATACTATTTCCTTGTTTTTTACACTGATGTGCAGAGCTGATCCATTGATAGAATGGGAATAATTGTGGAGCCCACTACACCAGTTAGTTGTTTAATCGTTTATCACGATTTTTGGCCGGATGTGGCAGGCTGCAGAGGTTTAATCTGGGTGTGTTGACACTGTGACAATTTCTCTCTCTCGATCATATGATTTGGTTTAATTTGATTTGATAGGATTCATTGTCGAATGTATCTAAGTAGAGTGAAACTCTTTGTTTATACACAGTTCTAGAAGATCACAGTTGGAACTGCTTTTTTTTTAGAGACATGGAGTGGCCAAAATTTAAAAGTCTTCTTCAGCTGTCTGTTTTTGAAGAGATTGCTTCAGCATTAGTGAAAGAAAGTACCTTTGAGAAGGAAATAATTCCAAAGGCCAAAGAAAGGATAATCTGACTCGCAAGATTCTGAAACATGCCAACATAGTGATAAAGAAAGTTCTTGCTTTGAAAAATTGATGATTTCTAACAGAACACAGATGAAATAATGAAATTGTAGCACAAAAACTTTGAAGAATCACTACAAAAGGTAACTTATTCTGATCTCAGTAAGGATTCTTTTCATCCACAAAAACAGCAAATCAAGTTATCTTTCAGAAGCAAGCTGCACCTTTGGAAGTGTTGACAATAGTAATAAGTTCTAGTTAAATATTTGGTAAATAATTATGGACACAGATTTCAACGTAATTATAAAACATAACGAGATGCCTGGCATGTCTTGTCTAATTCGCTAATAAAAAGGTTAACAGTAGAAATAATAATAATATTACGAATTTTGTATCAGAATCAACTTTTTACTGTAAAATGTGATAATGGAATTTGATAAGAGATAGCCTGCCCATTGGAGAATAGAATTTATGCAATCCTTCAAAGTAAACAATGAGGGGTATGACTAAAAAGAGCACAGCCCCGAACTTTGGAATGCATTATAGAAAGATCCCAAGGCCTAGAGATAACAACAATCGTTAAACGTCCGAAACAAATAAGAACCTCGGACTGTCCATGCGACTGACCATCATTGATCAGTTGTTTTACAAGATTGGTTCTGCAGAAGGGGAGTGGAGGGTACACTGACAAAGTTGTGTATGATCATTGCAACACAGAACGTATAAAAATACTGTCATTTTACTGCAAAATCGAAGTGTGTCATTGATTTGCCTTCTGATCTGATCTAAAGATTAAGAAAACAATCGTCTTCTCATGTAAAATCTAGTTTCGAGGAAGATCCTTTGGTATTCTCCCAGCATTAACCAGGTTTTGCTTGAATTAAAGTCCATTCCGTGCCTGTGTCCTGTCTGCCTCCAGATTCTTTGACCCTTGCTGGGGAATCTCGCTCCTACAATAAGCAAGGACATACAGATCATAGGGTGAAGGAAAAACTTAGACTGAGGCATACAGGCTACACAAGAATGGGCATGGAATAGGCAACATTATTGTGAGCAAGATCAGCATTATTTGAAGTTAGAGAGTCCATTCCTCAGTTTAATAATGGGCTGGGACGATGCTGTTCATGAGCCGCTGGTTTGTGTGTTCAAGATTCTGTGTTGTCTGCATGATGGAAGAGATTGTCGGAGATCCAGGGTGCGCTGGGTCTTTGATCATGTTGTCAGCCTTTCTGCGGCAGTGAGCTGTGTAAATGGAGACAATGGATGGGACATTGGTTTCCGTGATGGCATGGGCTGTGCACACAACCTTCTGTCATTTCTCTTACTGTCCTGGGCACGGCTGTGGCCACACCAGGTCATTATGCACCCAGATAGTTTGCTCTCAGTGGTGCATTTGTAGACATTGGTGAGGGTCCTTGTGGACATGTCAAATGTCCTGAGCTGCCAGAGAAAGAAGAGGCGTTGTTGTGCCATCTCTGCTGTCACATACACATGGGAGGTCGGTTATCATCACTCCAAGCAACTTAATGCTTTCCACTCTTTCAACTTCAGTTCCATTGATGGAGATGGGGGCATGGTCTCCTCATTTCTTTCTGAAGTCATTGATCAGTTGCTTAGTTCTGCCAATGTTGAAAGAGAGGATGGTCTCAGTGCAGCACATCACCAAGTCCTCTATTTCCGTTCTGTATTTTGACTTGCCATCATTACATACCTGTCCTACTATGATTCTGTCATCAGTGAACATGCAGATGGCATTCGTTCCAAATTTGTCAACTTAAACGGGGGGTACAGGGAGTATAGTAGGGGGCTGAGGAAACATCCTTTGGGACTTCAGTGGAGAATATTATCATGGAAGAGACACACTTGCCTATTTACACTGATTGTGCACTGTGAGTAAGAAAGCTGAGGATCCAATTTCAGAGGGCAGAGCCAAGACTAAGGTCAGGGAGTCTTGTGATTAGTCTGAAGGGAATTATTATGGTGTTGCAGTTGAACCTATAGTCAATGAGCAGGAATCGGACGTGGGTGTTCTTGTTGTCCAGCTGTTCCAGGGATTTGGCACCTGCTATGGACCCATTCCACGTGTAGGGAAATTGTAGGGGATCGAGGCAGGCTGAGAGACTGGAACTGATGTGGGCCATGACTAGCTTCTCGAAGCACTTCATGCCCCTCTCAGTCTCCTGCGCTCTAAAGAGAAATGTCCCAGCTTCTCCAACCTCTCCCTATGACTCAGACCCTTAAGTCCTGGCAACATCCTTGTAAAGTTCAAGTTTAATACCATCCTTCCTAGAGCAAGGTGACCAAAACTGAACACAATTCTGAACTTGGAAATATTTGGAACTGTAAGTTTTACTCTGCAGCCAATTATTATGCTGCTGTGATATTATTTTATTTTTTTGTCTTATTCTGAATTCTTATTATTCATTGAATCCTCTGACGGCAATCCCCTCGGGTGATCGTCCTCCTGACTGCTTGAATTTGAATCAATCTATTTTGTTTGGACTGATATTTTGAGGCCTCTGTATATCAGAGAACAGGAAGAGATGATGGATGACTGTGCAGTGTGTGTCCTTTACTGGACCAGCTTGTCTCTCCAGGCACCTAAGGCTTTTATTGTGGTCAGAGTACCTCAGAATCGTTACATCACAGAAGGAAGCTATTTAGCCCATTGTAGGTTCATGCACACAGAACATTACAGCTCAGTACCTACAACATCCTTCAGCACTGCCGACAGATACACCGACCTGACTGTCAACCGTAAATTTACTAACTCATCCTTCTATACCCTCATTAAGGGCATTTTCAAAAGGACAAACAAAAATCACTCCAAAGCAGATCCTTGCAGTATACCACTAGTAACTAAACTCCAGGATGAACATTCCCCATCAACTACAACCTTCTGTCTGCTTTCAGCGCGTCGATTTGTGATCCAAACGCTAAATCACCCACAATTCCACGTCTCCATATTTTCTGGGAGAAAGTAAGGACTGCAGATGTTTGAGATCGGAGTCGAGATTGTGGCGCTGGAAACGCACAGCAGGTCAGGCAACATCCGAGGAGCGAGGAAAAAATGAAGACTGCAGATGCTGCAGATCAAAAAACTGATTCCTGATGAAGGGCTTACAAGAGAAACATCAGCGTGCATGCATCTTGTACGCTGCCTCATCTGTTCTGCTTTTCCAACACCACACTCTCTTTATTTTCTTCAATAGCCTACCATGGGGGACCTTATCAAACGATTCACTGAATGCCATATACCTCACTTTACCCTCACCCACCTGTTTGGTCACCTTCTCAATGAACTCGGTAAGATTTGTGAGGCATGACATACCCTTCACAAAACCTTGTTGACTATTCCTAATCAAATGATTCCTTTCTAGATGATAGTAAATCCTATCTCTTATAATCCTTTCCAACACTTTACCCACAACCGAAGTTCGACAGGTATATAATTATCAGGGTTGTCTCTTCTCCATTTCTTGAGCAAGGGGACAATGTTTGCTGTCCTCCAGTCTTCTGGCACTGTTCCTGTAGACGATGTAAGAATCTGAACAAATGGTTGTATAAACTCCTCCCTAGCTTCTCAGAGAATCCTAGGATAAATCCCATCTGGCCCAGGGGTCTTATCTATTTTCACACTCTCTGGAACTGCTAACATCTCCACGTTACGAACTTCAATCCCGTCTAGTCTAATAGCCTGTATCTCAGTATTGGTCTTGAAAGCATTTTCTTTTTCCATTGTGAATACTGATTCAAATTTTAATTTACAGCCTGTCCTATCTCCTCAGTCTCCACACACAACTTAACACTACTGTCCTTGGTTGCCATTAATCTTCATTTGGTCATTCTTTTATTCGTGACATATTGATAGAAAGCTTGAGGGTTTTCCTCGATCCGACTTGCCAAAGACTTTTCGTGCTCTCTCCTGGCTATTCTTAGCTTTTTTAAAGTCCTTCCAGGCTAACTTGTAACTGTCAAGCATCCGAACTGAGCCTTCACGTTTCATCTTTACATAAGCCTCCTTCTTCCTCTGAGCAAGTGATTCAACTTCTTCAGTAAACCACAGCAGCCTCACTCGACCACTTCCTCCTTTCCTGACAGGTATAAACTTATCAAGGACACACAGTAGCTGTTGTTTGAAAAAGCTCCACTCTTAAATTGTACCCATCCTCTGCAGTTTCCTTCCCCATCCTATGCATCCTAAAACCTTTCCTAATCGCATCATAATTGCCTTTCCCCCAGCTATAACTCTTGTCCTGCTGTATACACCTGTCCCTTTCCATCTCTAAGGTAAACATAACTGAATTGTGGTCACCATCAGCAAAGTGTTCACCTACCTCCAAATCTAACACCTGGTCTGGTTCATTACTCAGTACCAAATCCAATTTGGCCTCGGCCCTTGTTGGCCTATCTACATACAGTGTCAGGAAAACGTTCTGCGCACATTGGACAAAAACTGACCCATATAAAGTAATTGAACTGTAGCATTTCGAGTTAATATTTGGAAAGTTAAATTCTTCCATAACAATTACTCTGTTATTTTCGCTCCTATCCAGTATAATCTTTGTAATCCTTTCCTCTACATCTCTGGAACTTTTCAGACGGCAATAGAGAACTTTCAACAGGGTGACCTCTCCGTTTTTGTTTCTAACCTCTTCCCATACGACCTCACTAGACGAGTCCTTATCAAGCATCCTTTCTACCAACGTAATGCTGTCTTTGATTTTCAATGCCATCCCACCCTCCCCCACCCCAACCCCCATCCCCGCCCTACTTTTAGTACCTTCCTTGTTCTTATTGAAGCATCTAAACCGCGGACAATACAATAATCAGTCCTGTCCCTGATCTATCCATTTCTCCAAAATGGTCAAAACAACAAGCTTTTCAAATGCACAATTTGGAAACAGCGATGTTAAACGAGGGTGAGTTGGATAGATCAGAAGACGGCATGAGGGGTGATAGACAGGAACAGACAGAAAATGGAAGTTTTATTTAGAAATTCTCACGGACAGCAAGGCCTTTATCTATTGCCATACCGTTTGAGCACTGTGCGGATACTGGCTGTGGTCCCAGAGCATTTATCGCCAATAATATCACAGAGCTGAGTTTCTGACAGTTAAACAGAGTCCAAAAGGCCAAGTGATTTTTTTTTCCCTACAGTGAGAAGGTGCTTTAATTTAAATAGACTGGGTGAACAGCAGCAGGAACTGAGAACCCCGTCAATACTGAGATACTGTGCCAGAGATTCTCAATGAGGTGGATCACTGACAAAGGGGAAATCAGCATCTCAGCTGTGGGCCAAATAATGATTGATAAAGATTACACACCACTTCCGAGGTTTTGTAATCCACATTTTAATTTATGTAGCTCAATATCATGAGTGTATCTTATTTCTTTGTACTTCCCACAATTTAGTACGGACAGAAAATTATTTTGTCCCCGTATTTTGTGTTCAATGAACAAATTTTACTCCTCATTCCTCACTTTTAATGTATCCTTGAATCTGTTCTTCATATGAGTTATAAAGTGTGACATTCCAATACTGATGACTGGGGAATATTATTGTCCCTCCCTCCAGTCTGAACTGCCATGTCCCACAATTCTCTCTGTTCCCTGCCTCCTGCACAATGCCATAATCACACTGTAATTGAAGTCCAGTAAATGACATTTCATCACAGTTCACTAACATCGATAACATCAATAGCACAGGCCTCATCTGTCTCTCTAAACCTGGAATAACAATCTGAATTGCATTTGTCACGTTCAAGTCTCTGTTAACATATCCATGCTACTTGTCTGTTACAACCCCACGTTTCTCAGACGCACATTCGCATCAGATCATGAACTATAAAAATTGTCTCAATGTTTTATTGAAATTATGATGCTTGATCAATAGTTCCAGGATGTATGTTTCCATTTATAATCAGAGACGCATGTTTACGTTTTGATAAACTTTTGGAATTACTCCTGCATCCAAGACAGATTGAATGGTTACACTCAATTGATCTACCGGCCTCAAGATTTGTTCCATCAGTCACCCTCACACAGCCCATCCAGAAAATGACAGTTTGAATCATTGTTTTGAAATTGAATAAAACAATATTGAATTGACAGGCGTTGGCTGGAGCTATTTGTTCAGTGACTGTGATTGATGTCAGTCTCCGTGGATCCGAGATGGGTCACTGGAGGTATTGCCGCTTCTATTAATTAAGGACTCGGTTCAATGTGTTATCCCAGTATGGGCAGGAGCATTAATGACTAGACTAACAGGGATCAGCAGCTCTAGAGACAGGGGGAGGAGAGATCAGAATCTGAGAACATTAGACTGGAATATTACAACAGACAGGAGTTTATCCTTGGGTCTTTTCTACCTTTCTCAGCCTTGGATATCATTAGCATCACGGGTCAAAGATATACTTTGGATTATTCAAGGTGGTCACTATCCCATCCTTGCTATAGTTGGTGTTCCTGGTAAGTCATTCCATCTGACCATTAAACTGAATTGAACTGAATTGCTGTTCATATTCAAATTTTAAAATTTGGAGGTCATCATTTTCAGATCCAGTCAAAAATTTTATTCCTTACTGATTATACCTAGCAAATTACTATTTACAACTTACTCAACAATACGCAAGGAGAAACCAGACTGTTCCTGATCTCCATGATCTTTTTTCTTCATTCATATTTACATTTCTACATATTTTCCCCACTCACTAATCCTGCCCAAGGCCACTATCAGGATATTTCAGTCTCCTTCTCAGCCTCAATGCAACTGCTGAATAATCCATCGTTTGTGCCTTTGGTCGATCCAGATATAACCGTTTCAAGTCCCTTCTAACTATGCTTACGTCACAAAATATTTGCACTTGAGATGGTTAATTTGTCCTCTCCACAGATTCTGTCAGATGGACAGACAGTGCATGGTGGTCAAATCATTGACTCATCATCAAACGGCACAGAATAGTAATCTGTTGGTATCTCATGAAGGAAGTTGATGGAATGCAAATGAAATCATCACCACTAGTTTTCAACAGAAGCATATCTATTTGCTTTAGAGAGGGCAATGGGTTATCCTTCCATGTTCAGGACTCTGTGTGACTGTAAACTCACAGCAATGGGGTTTACTCTTTATTATCCTGTGCAACAGCTGAATCAGCCACTCAGTTCAAGATCAGCATAACATGCTGGCCTGACCAGGGCTGCAGACATCCCGTGAGGGAAAAAAAAAGGAAAGATAGCCCCCTTTCTCTGCCTGATTTCCATTCTCCTGTAAGACATTTCCATTCAGGTCGGTGACCATTCCCTGTTTCAAGTGAATTCTTTCTGATTGAGTCTCCCTCTGAACGTGATATACATCTCCCTCGGGACCTCTGGTGATGACTGACGCACAGATGCAAGAAACTTCAAAATTCCACATCATTCACAGTGCAGAGAGAAAGAATGGCTTTTGATACCACCGGAAAGAAGCTGAGACAGCTCAGTGAGGGAACAGAATTATTGTGATCAACCCTAGAGTGTTGTTGAGATAATATTTGAAGTATTGTGCACAGATTTTCTCTCCTCTATAAGGAATAATCCTCTAGGCAGAAAGAGTATAAAGGAGTTTCGCCTGACTAATTGTTGGGATGATTGTACCATCGGGCGTGCATGAGGATTATTCTGTAGCGCTTTGAAGAATAAGAGGCGATTGCATTGAAACGAAAGGTGATGGACAGTCATTCATTATATTCCAAACAGAACTAATACGGTGATAAATTCCATGTATTTTTAACTTGGTTTACATGATTCTCGAGGGCAGAAAAGACTCTGAGAACCTTCCTCTCACTCCATGCCACTCCCCATTTCGATTGAGAGAGAGAGAGCCAGTCTTTAACTAAGCTCTTCCAACATTAATACAGTGCATTTGGTGTGTGATCATCCATAGGACTTCACGTTATTCACCATCGCAACAGGAGCCACAATACCTTCATTCTAAAACAGTTAACTATCCCCACCAGCTTCTGACCCCAACGGAGAACATGGATCTGTCTTCTTGGAGATGGAAGATGCCTCCTTGAGGCTTGGCACAAAACATTTGGCTTCCTTCCTCACTGCCGGCAAAACACGTTAAAGTATCATTTGTACCACAGGCAATGGAGCCACGAGGAACATTGTGAGCAGTCTATGAGTGCAGTCTCTGCTCTATTCGTTTTCCAGGTTGGAGCATCAATGACACCCTCCTATTCCTGTATAAGTGTCTCGAGGGGTGAATGGTCTCCTCCTGGTTCCATAGAACAGGTTTAGGGGTCTTACTGGACTCTGCCTGTTTCTGTTTAACAGCTCAATGTACTGACCAGACGCCTCCTCCTCCTGTGGAACAGGCAGGAGGATTGAATGGGCTGTCCCTCTTCTTGATCAGTCATTTCGATGGGCTGAATAGTTTCCACATATCCGGGTGTAACCAGCTTGAGATGCTGAATGAGCTCCTCTTTTAACTGTGGCAATATGCAGTGCCTGGCCGTTCTGTTACATGAATGTTACCGACACCTTAACAGCACAAACGTGAATGTTGTTTGGGTCTTGCTGAATATGGACACAGACCTGTTCAGGAGCTGAGTGGTGACAAAATGTTCTGAATATTGTGTGATCTTCAGTGATCACTCCACTTTTGATCTTGGGATAGATGAGGGGCGACGGGAATGGGGGCACATAGACGTTGACGAAGGAGCTGAAGATGTTTATGCAGAGGAAGTTAATCTGAGGATCTCCTGAAGAGACGTCCCGGGACTGAGAAGATTGTTGGCCACCGACTACAAACATAGACCCCCAACCAGTGAGGAGGTTAGACATGATTCTCATTAAGCTCAAAAAATTAGGTGGTCCCGATGACATCCTCAGTCAACTACTGCCTTGATATCAAGGCCATTCACTCTTTCCTGAGCCCCTGTGTTCACCTCTTGTTCACATCAATAGGTAACGGTGTATGTGGAGAGAGTGTTTTCCTCTCACAGAGGGTAATCAATGTCAGGAATTATCTGGACTAGAGAGTTAAGGGAGCTACATCACTGAAAGTATGTAAAGAGGTGGTACATGAATCTTTGACCTGTCAGAGAGCTGTGGAGTGTGAAGAACTGGGCATTATGGAGGAGTTAATGCGAACAGGAGATCAGACATGATCATATACAATGGCTTGATCGTCCGAATCACCTATTCTTGTTCCTTATGTTTTCATTTTCTGTAATTTCAAAGTAAACGGCTGTAATTTTCCTGGATGTACTGTATTTGTATGTTGCAATCAGAGAGAGCAAAGCATTTTTGAGTCATCTCTGAGTGAGGTATGAAGCTTTATTCATAACAAATCCTGGTCTGGACCAAGACCAACAAATGAAGCACAAGGTGTAGAGAGGGGGCACTCTGTAAACAGACCAAAGGCGTCTTTCAAAACCAGCCTGGATTTCCAAATAACATTTTCCAACCCATCCCAATCTGAGTGTACCAGTTGTGAGTGATTAAATGAAACCCTGTGTTACTGTGGAGCATTGGCCCCATCTGCACCTTGCAGGAGCTGTGAGAGGCCGAATGCACCATAGTAACACGGGACTGTGGAGCAAGAGTGGGTCATCAGACACTTTGTCACGGCTCTACCATGTACTATGATCTGATGAAGGTCTCAGCAGCAATTTTCTGTCAGTACCATTTCCCTACATTCATTTGTCTTTCAAATGTCTTACATAGACAACTTTGAACAAATGGAAATATCCAAGCATCACAATCTTCTGTGGAAGGGAATTCACACCTTAAAAACCTTTTGAGAATCTCTTGTTTGTGTTCTGACCAATGTTGGAGGGTCACGCATGTCTTTTCCCACTCCTCTATTGGTGAAAGCAAATTTTAAATGTAACCAGTTGAGTGCTGTGCCCAATGATGTAGGTATCGGACTGGGTAATTTTCTAGAAAAATCTGAGACACAGAAAGTTGAACTGTGAACAAATGCTAAAATGATAGAGTGTCTCAAATATGTTTCTGACTTTGAATTTATTCTGCTAACACTACTGTCTGGGAATGCGGATTTCTTCCCGGAACAGATGGATTTAGATTTGTCTGAATTCCCTTTGCTCGAGCTGTACACAGATTCCTATGAATCCTCATCAGGAATCCTCCACGAGTGGTAAAGATGACTCAGGGATTTTCTGCTCTTACACCTTGTTTTCAGGCAGAACAAAGTAAGAGAGAGAGAGACCAATTGGCTGCTGCTTCTGAAGCAAGTAATATTTTTCTCCGTCTCTGTGTGGAAAAATACAAGAATGTCAACTGAACACCAAACGGGACCATGTGCTCTCTCCATGTACATTCTCTGGAATGGATGATAATAGACTATATGCTGTATGCAGCATCATTGCTGTTGTTGTGCACAGTGCCTTGCATTAGCAAAAGAAAATAATGTGCCCGTTTTATGATTTGATGAGATGCTTATATGCATCTGTGTAATTTTTAAAAATGGGTTGATATCTTCATAATATTTGTGTTAATACCAATGCATCTCATTCAAAAAAAATTATCTAGCTTTAGTCTTCTTAACAAGAGAAAATATGTATCCAGCTGAAAGACTTCTCTGAAAATCGTGGTTCAGTAAGATTTCTCATCTCAGATCTAAACCGATAATCCCCCATAACAAAAGGCCTTCATTTCAGGAATGAGTAAAGGGAAGCATCTTTGAACATCTTTGAAAGGAATTGAATCCTTTTTTTTAGTTTAGAGGATCAGAACTGCACCCAGTGTTTCTGATGTGGTCTCAGCAATCCTTGCACAGATACAGTGAAATATTCCTAATTAAACCTAATACCCGTTGCCACAAACAGCATCATTCCACTTACCTTCCGAATCACTTGCTACATCTGCAGACAGACGTCATATGATTCATGTACCAAGAATTTGAAAAACATCTGCATCACAGAGTTCTACGATCTCTCTCCATTTAAATTGTTCCCGACTGCAATAGACAACTCAAATTATATTATTACTGCTGAGGGTATGCTCACTAACCTTCCCTGTCTACATCATAATGCAGATTCACTCCCTCCATTTGAAGATCTATTGAATGATCATTTTGGTGTACAAGATAGTTCAGCTTTGATCCATTCAGTCCCTTCATCCAGATATTTTACATAGATTATTGATCATTGATGACCCTACAGTGATCTCTGAGTCAAAACTAGTTAGTTTTATTTTTAAAAATCATATGTCATGACTGTCTATTTCCTGTTAGTGACAAAATCCCTGTTCCTGTGCAGCAGTTCAGGCAGGTTGAATGGCCTCGTCCTGGGCTGTGTAATGTGCTCAACAAGCTGATTACTTCATCCTATATTCCTGTGTAACTCCTTAGAGGGGCAGAATGGTCTCCACCCATCTCATTGTAACGATCCAGTCTGGCTGAATGGGATGGTCCTCTACCCTGTAATCGCACTGCGGGGTGGATTGGGGTAGGCTCAGCAGTATATCTCTGTAACTGCTTTGAGGGGTGGATTGAGGGAACAACACATGAGGTAGGGGTAACAGTATATTTCTGTAACAGCATCGATGAGTTGATTAAGGGAACAACACATGGGGTAAGGGCAGCAGTCTATCTCTGTAATGGCCGGGAGCGTGGATTGAGGGAACAACACATGGGATAGGGGCAGCAGTATATTCCAGTAATGGCCGGGAGGGTGGATTGAGGGAACAACAGATTGGAAAGGGACAGCAGTTGGCCATTCGGCTGTCCCATTCAGAACGCTCATGGCTGATCCGAGTGTGTCTGACCATCCGTCTCCCGTCTGTTCCCAATAAACATTGACTCTCCTGTCCGGCAAACATCAGTCAAGCTCAAACTAAAATATCTAAATTAACCGAGTCTTCACTGCTCCCTGAGGATGAGGACACCACAGATAGCACAACAGGAAAGGGAAAGGGACATCCTTCTTTCATTGTGGGACACATTTTAAAAAAAAAACGATGTTAACCTCATATCAAATCACTGCCCCTTTTCGGATATAGTGGTACAATAACTAGGAATAGACATTAACCATTCTGCCCTCCAATCGTTTCCCACATTACCACTGACTGTTTCCAATCAAATATGATGCTGCTGTTGTCTCAGGAAGAGAATACCTGATAGCATAACACCACACGAGCATTAAAAAAGGAGCAGAATGAGACCATTTGGTCCATCGAGTCTGATATACCATTCAGTCATTTCTAATATGTTCCTCAACATCATTCTCCTACATTCTCCCTAGAATCCTTGATCTCCTTATAAATCAAAAACTTATTTATTCGTGTCTTAATGGCACTCGTGTCTGTGGTCTTAAAATGCATTTATGTGTCTGTGTGTCTATTTGCTTGCTATTTTTGTATTTGTGTGACTATGTCTGTCTGTCTTTGTATCAGCTTGTGTGTTTCTATCTGTGTTTGTGTCTATTTGTGTGTGACGTTTTATGTCTTTATGTGCTTCTCCGTGTGTGCATGCTTATCTCCTTGCATGCATTGTGCATGTTAGTATATTGGGGTATTTACCAATACGTCTGTGCATATCAATGCCTGCGTCTCTGTGCAATGGGGTATCTGTTCTTCTGCGAGTGAGACAGATGAGGTTGGAACTGACAGCAGGTTTGAATTGAGAATTGCTCTTTACTGAACACTGCTCCTTATTCGGTTGGTGGGACGTGGAAGTTTCAGATACTCGACACAAGGCCTCTTGGTCCTCTCCGGAGCTCTCCAGGATCCTCCCACATATCAGGGTAGGGGGATGAGGGAACAAATATCCGGCGCTCCACCACCCGGGTTGGCACTTTCTGTCCCATTCCAGGCTGGTTCTCGTGGAATGGGAGAAAGGGAGGGAATGATTGAGGGTGGGAGTGGATGGCCCTGCTGTTAGTGCTGTGGTAGGTGAGGTGTGACGTGGTGAGGTGGCCGGAGGGAGTCTGTCCATAGTGTTGTATGCATGTAGTGCTATTAGTGTGCGGGGCTATGACATCAGGGACACAAAATGTGGGGGAGGGAAGGTGCTGAATTCAACAGTGAGTGTGGTCGTGCTTGAGCCTTATTGGAGTTAGAGTGTGAGCCTTGGTCGGGGGGAGGTGCTATAACAGATATACAGTGAGTGTGAGGGAGAAGTGAGAATATACGGTGACACTTATCCTGACAGAGCGGAATGGATATTGATGCTTGTCCTGTATTGCTGGACATGTCTGCAGATCATCTCAGCATCGAGGTGAGCGTCCCAGAATGTCTTATCCAAGTCTATCACAAATAACGACACAGGCTCTGTCCCTCAGATTCCAAAGAATGGGTTTGGGTGGGTCTTACAAATAGCAAGGAGAAACAAACTTGTTGTGTTATATATCGGAACCAAAACTGTCGCGCAAATATTTTGCATCATATGCTCTGGAAATTATATATGCAACTATATGCAAAGGGAAGCTATGACATACTGATATTATCGCTGGGCTCTTAACCCAGAGACCCAGGTAATGTTCTGGGGACATAGTCTCAAATCCTGCCATAGCAGATTGTGGAATTTGAATTCAATAAGTATCTGGAATCAAGGGTTTATGATGATCAGGAATCCATTCCTGATTGTTGGAAAAACTCATCTGGTTCACTAATGTCCTTTAGGGAAGGAAACGACTGTTCTTATCTGGTCTGGCCTGCATGTCACTCCAGATCCAAGGCAACGCTGTTGACTCTTAACTGCGGTCTTGCATGGCCAGTAAATGCTGGTTATCCAGCTAAGCCCTCATTCTCTGAATGAGTAACAAATACTCGTGGGTTCTGCAGTAATAATGCATGGTGTCAAGTTGCATCGAAACTGAGTTAACTAAGTGACTGCTAATGTTGTGAAAAATGAATTCCTTTAGTGTATATCAGGTAGGTTGAAGAGTAAGTTGTGAACCAAACTAGAGATCAGATTATTTCGGATTTGGTGTTGTGTGATACTGATTAAGGATGATCAGCCATGATCATATTGAATGGTGGTGCAGGCTCGAAGGGCAGAATGGCCTACTCCTGCACCTATTGTCTATTGTCTATTGTCTATTGTGTGGTCGGAAACACTAATTACTAACCTTGCTCTGAAGCAGCTTTGGAGGAATAGTGACATTAATATGTTGTATTTTACACGGCGTCTGTATTCAATGTGGAATGTGTGAACATTCTGGTCAAACATCATGGAAGCCCAGAGGTTAGAGGGTCAAGTTCACTCCAGTGAATTGGGAAAGTACCATATAACATTCAGTAGGAGAACAATGGTTGTTGGACCCATATAGTCTTACAGCACGGAGACTGGCCATTCGGCCCAAACTGGTCCATTCTGAACAAAATGTCCATTCACACTAACCCCATTTCCCCGCCATTTCCCTGTATCCTTCTAATCCTTTCCTACCTGTATATTTGTCCAAATGTATTTTAAATTTTGTGAATGTACCCGCCTCAACCACTTCTGCTGTCAGCTAATCCCATATGCATACCACCCTGTGTGTAAAAGAAATTGCCCCTCAGGTTCCCTTTTACTCTTTCCCCTCTGACCTTAAATTGATGCCCTCTAGTCCGTGATTGCCCAATCCTGGGGAAAAAAAGACTGAGTGCATTGACTCTATCCATGTTTCCCATGATCTTATACAATACTATCAGATCCCCCTCAACCTCATACATCCTAAAGTAAAAACTCCTAGCTTGTTCAACCTCTCACTATAACTCAGACCATTGAGTCTTGGCAACATCCTTGTAAGTTTCTTCTGCACTCTTTCCAGTTTAATAACATCCTTCCTCGAGCAAAGTGAACAAAACTGAACATGACGCTACAAGTATGGACTTGCCAACATCTTGTATAACTGCAACATAACTCCCTAATTTCAATACTCAGTGCTCTAACTGATGAAGGCCAGTGAGTCAAAAGCCTTTTTCAGTGCCTTGTCTACCTGGGACTCCACTTACAGAGAACCGTGCACCTGAATTCCAAGGTCACTCTATTCCCCTGCACTCCTTAAGGCCCTGACATTCACCATGAAACTCCTGCCTTGATTTGAGTTTCTAAAATGCAAGAACTTACACTTATCTGAATTAAACTCAATTTGCCATTTCACGGCCCAATTCCCCACCTGATCAAGGTACTGCTGTAATTTCTGAAATTTCTGATAACCTTCTTCACTGTTCACGATACCACCTATTTTAGTGTCACCTTGATACTTACAAGTCATGCTTGCACATTCTCATCTAAATCATAGATATGTGTAATATATGAATATATGGCCCCAGCACAGACCCCTGAGGCATTCCACTCATCACAGGCCTCCAGTCTGACAACCATCCTTCCACGATTACCCTCTTCTTCCTATCATCAAGCTAATGTTGGCCCAAATTTGCCAATTCTCCCTCAATTCCATGTGATGTAACCTTCCAGAGCAGCGTACCATGTGGAACCTTATTGAAAGCCTGACTGAAATCTATATATACAACCATGCCCTTCCCAAAGTTACTGGTCACTTCATCAAAGCAGTCTAACAAATTTTTGAGCCATAATCCCCCATTCACAAGACCCTGTCTTTCCACAAGCATGCATATCTTCTCCCTCAGTATCTAGTCAAGTAACTTACCTGCCACAGATTTTAGGTTTATTGGTCGATATTTCCCCGTTTTTTATTTGTAGCCCTTCATGAATAACGGCACAGCATTCACTACCCTCCAGCCCTCCAGGACGTCACCCATTGGTTACCGATGATGCAAAAGTACCAACCAGGTCCCCCGCTATTTCTTTCCTGTCCTCCTGCAGTGTACCTGAATATATATGGTCAGGACCAGGAGATTTATAGAAATACTACAAAGTCTGAAAAATACGTCTATTTATTTCAGGTAAATCACGCACGAGTGAGAAAGTGAGTTAACAATGATTAGCAAAATAAATTAAAGATTACATTAATCACAGGAAGTGACTTCAGAAAAATTCCACACATTGTGGAATCCTGAGAATTCTCAGAAATTTACGACCCAGAAAAGGAGGGCCATGAAACAGGTAAGGAAATCAAAAAGCGAACATACATACAAACAAACAGGATCACAAAGACTGCATAAATCTATGTTCTATATTTCAAAGGAAAGAGAAAAGCAAAGTCAAATGTGGAAATCTGCAATCAGGAGAGACGAGCTTATTATGGATAACAGGGAAATGGCCTACTAAATAAACACTTACGTTGCATCTGTCTTCATGGAGGAAGATCCAGAAAATCACCCAGAAATACGACGTCTTCATAGAGGACTTGTGGATCGAAAGACATAAAGTCAATTTATATCAGTAACAAGGCTCTACTTGAACATACAGCTGGATTGAGCATTGATAACCTTGACAAACCAGATGTACTTCATACCAAAATCTTCAGAAATAAACCACTAATAGAAGTATTAGTTGCACTGTCGATGACTGTGTTCTATTACGAAGTGCATTCTGCATAGTCCGGATCCAAGCACTATAGATGTAAGGTAGTGATCCAAGTATCTACAAAGGGAAGAAGAGATAGTGTGGAGAACTGCAAACCAATTAACTTGACATTTGTGGGGAAACTGTTGGAGTCTATTATATAGGATGTGATATTCGTTATTTAGAAATTAACAACAACATTGGAGAGAATCAGTCTGTATTTCTGAAAGGGAAATCATACTTGACAAGCATTGGAATTGTTTGAAGTTGATTCTTACAGCATCGATCATGGGGAACCAGTACAATTGGCACATTTTAGATTATCAGAAGGCTTTCTATAAGAACTCACATAATGAGTTTGTAAATGCAATGAATGTGAAGGGTATTTGGAGGAATATATGCAAGTGTTCAGTTAAAGTTCGGATTGCCTTCCTTTAAGGGAGTCAGAATATAGATGTAAAGACATGTTGAAGCAGTTTAACAGCGTGTTGGTGAGTACGGTACCTGGAATATTGAGTTCAGTTTTGGTCACCACATCTGAGAAAGAATATACTGACCACAGAGGAAGTTCAGTGGACATTCCCCAGATTAATCCCTCACTTGGCGAGATTGCGTGATCAGAAAACTCGGCATGTGTTCTCTAGAGTTTCAAAGAATGAGAGATGGGTCACTGTGAAATGTATAAAATTCACAAAACATGTGACAAGTTGGAAATTAACAGGATGTTTCTCCGGCTGCCTAATCCACATTCAAGGGAAATAATGGCAGGATAAAGGACAGACCATTTAAGACTGCAATAAGGATGGAATTCTGCACGCGTAGGGGACGAACTAACACAGGGGCATGGAAACCTGCTGGCAGGGCAAGATTAGGGAGAATTCCCACATATTCTACAAGTGTGTCCAGCGGAACAGAATAACCAGGGAACAGGTAGGACTCATTAGTGACTTGCCAAATTGCATCCAAATGAAGTTTAGTGGGAGGAGACACAAGGTGGTGTCTGCTTGTGTGACTGGAGGCCAGTGTCCAATGGTATACTACAGGGATCAGTGCTGTGTCCCTTATCATTTGTGATTCGGAGATGCTGGTGTTGGACTGGGTGGACAATGCTAAAAATCGCATAAAAACAGATTATAGTCCAACAGGTTTATTCGGCGGCGCTAACTTTGAAAGTGCTGCTTCTTCATCAAAGCTCACAATCGCCTGATGAAGAAGTAGAGCTTCGAAAGCTAGTGACTCCGAATAAACCTGTTGGACTCTAACCTGATGTTGTGTGATTTTCAACTTTAATATTTGTGTTACTCATAAATGATGTCGCTGTGAATATGGATGAGGTGTGGGGCGTGTGAGAAGTAAGTTTGTGTTTGATATGCAGATTGGCCGGTTGGTTGGCAGTGAGGAGGAATGCCTTAAGTTACGGGAAGATACAGATGGAATGGTCAGCTGGGAAGTTCAATGGCAGATGGAATGTAACCCTGATAAATATGAGGTGATACACTTTGGAAGAAGGAACCAGACAGGGGATGACTCAATGAATGGCATCACACTAGGATGGTCAGAGGGTCCTTCTCCACACATCACTGAACGTGATGTCCAGGTTAATAAACAATTTGGGAAAGCATAGGGGACTGTAAACATAACCTTGATTCATTGAGGCACAGATTATAAGAGGTATGCGGAACTTTGGTGATGCCAAGATGGAATACTGTGTGTAGTTCTGGAAATCACATTACAGGAAGGATGTGACTGCACTGGAGGGGGTACAAAGGAGATTCATCAGGATGTTCCCTGGAATTGAGCACATCAGCTATGGAGAGAGGCTGGATAAGCTTGGGTTGTTTAGTTTGGAGGAGAGGAGGCTGAGGGGGACGTGATTCTGAAGGATAGGATTACGAGGAGCATGGACAGGGTGGATGGACAGCAGCTGTTCCTTTTAGTCAAAGGGCCACACTTTTAAAGTGAAGAGTTTGGGGTTTAGTGAGGATTTGAGGATTGCCTTTCACCCAGAGTGTGTTGGGGTCTGAAATGTCTTTCTTGAGAGGCGAGTTGTCAAGGTAACCTCAAAACCATTAGAAAATACATGGTAGAGCACTTGAAATGCCTTAAGATTCACGGCTACGGTTATTGTGTTGCGAAGTGGGTCTAATGTAGACTGTGCTGTATTTCTGATAGTACAGAGTCTTTGCTTCAGTGATTGTATGGCTGTGGAAGGCCAATCACTGAGTACCTTAAAATAGGAATAGATAGGTTTCTGAAGAATATCTTAACAACGTTTTTACACAGAACTTGTAATATTTTCTGAAAATATGTCAATGGCAAAATTAGGGGAAAAAATGTGCAGCTTTCCTACAGTTTGATACCAGATAATTGAGGACCGGGAAATAGCAGAACTATGGAGCAAATACTTCAGTTACGCCGTTAGAGAAGAAAGCAAAACAAAAAAGAAAACTTCCTAGCAATACGAGAGAACTTTAGTCTGGTGAAAAAAGGGAATAGAATTAAATTATCAACTAAACAGTTTAGAGAAAGTATCGGACTGAAATTAATGGGAATAGACAAAATCAACAGAGATTTATGAAATAGGAATCATATTTGAAAAAGTGGATTTTAGCAAAATTATGTAGAAGCTATCAATGCAATACGATTGGAATTTCAGAAAGATTTTTGATAAAGCCCCAAGCCTATTGTGCAAATTTGAATCCTGTGGGACTGGGGCTAATACATGGACATGGTTCTCGAAGGACAGAGCTGGCAGGAAACAGTGAGGTGGAATAAAACAACGTTTTTTTTTAATGGAAGGCTAGGGATATTTAGCAAGGATCGTGTCTTGCGCACTAGCTATTGCCAATGCACATCATATATTTGGTTGAGTGTCTCAAATGCAATATTCCCAAGTTTTCTGACAGCACTAAACAATGTCAGCTTGTGAGTGGGTGAGGAGGATGTAACAAAGCTCCAAGGTGACTGCGACAAGTGAAATGACTGGGCAAATACATGGCGGATGGAGAACAATGGGAGAGAGGAGATGTTATGTATATTTTGATGGGAATAATAGAATGGCAGCCTATCATTTGAAAAGGGAGTGGTTGAAAAATGTTGCTCTATAAAGGAACTGAAGCTGCATTTTTGTTTATTTCTGTGCAGCCCCCGAGTCCATGTAAGGCAGTGAGTACTGAATCCAGGAGTCAATACTGGGAATGGCATTGGCACGCTGACCAGTGTATATAGACCCAGCAAGTGGGGAGCTGTAACATTGAAAGCAATCTGGATCTCCCTGTACACCAGTCACTGAAAGCAATATTTCAGGAGCAGTAAGTAGGGAGGAAGATATATACTGTATTCACCTTCATTTCAGGGGATATTTGAGTACAGGTGTAAGAGTATCTTACTGTAGCTGTACAGGGCCTTGATGGGACACCATCTAGAACATTGTGCAGCATTGTGTGCAGTTTTGGTCTCTGTTCCTAATAGAGAACAAACCTGACATTGAGAGACAGCAGTAAAGGATGACCAGACTGATCTCTGGGATGACAGACTTGCTATGGGATCTGAGTTTTGGGAGACTGGACTTGTGTTCCATGCGATTTAGAAAAATGAGTGGAGATCTCAGTGAAATATATAACACTCTGATTGGGCGAGACAGATTGGAAGCAGGGTTGGTAATTCCCCAAGCTCGGATGTCTGAAGCAAGGGGCCACAGTATCAGGTACAGACAGGCCGCTTTGCATTGAGGTGAGAATAAATGTCTGCACTCTGAGACTGGCGAACCAGGGGTACTCTCTCCCAGATCAGGCTGTGGACGTCATGACGCTGAATATAAATAAGGATTTCTGGAAATTAAAGGAATAGGGATAGAGCAGGAGTACGGTGTGAAGATAGAAGATCAGGTATCAGTCCAGGTTGTTCTCCAATAATACGGTAACTGTGTTTCTGAGCAACGCTGCGTTGTCGAAAATCGTGCAATATTAATCATGGGGTCTATGGAAAAAAAAGGGTAAGGGGCGAACCCCAAAATGTATCAGTAAATACCAAATATTAAGTTTAGTCTAACACATACACTAGTTCAGTCTAAATAAATCGTTAAATCACATGTTGTAATAGAACAGTGCCATAACTGTAACACTTTCACTCTACAGTCACTCACTGGAGCACTGAACCTTTCACCAGAAAGCACGTGGGAGCTGAATGACTACGTCATGCCGATGGGGAATTCCGGGTCTCCTCAAGATTCTCTCCACAGTTTGAAATAAAGTTCTTTCTAAATGTAGTCTGCAATTTCCAGTTTCAGGCTCAGTTTCAAGGCTTCCTGAGCGCATTGCATTCCTGTTTTAGCTGACCACATTATTTGTACATTTTGCAGAGAGAGGATCCTGAGGCAGGGTTTTGCTGTTCAGCTGGTGCCCGGCAAGGAATCGCGTCACAGTGAACGGGAAATCACTTTATAGAAAAAAGATTCACGAATCACTTTGCAGCCAAATTGTATTTAATCAACACGTGTTATCAGAGAACTGCCTGTATATTGAATGGAGGAGCAAAACTGATGAGCTGAAGGCACTACAACAGTTCTCATTTTATATTTCACAATATTTAAACATATTAAGGGATATGATTATTGTATGGGGAAAACTGCACTGAGGAGATGTTCGGCCATTACCTATCATAGGGAAAGCTCAATGTGTTGTATGACCTACTCCAGTCACAATGTTTCTGTGCAGTGTGTGGGAAAGCTCTGCAAATATTGTCACAAGCTCTCAACTGTTAGGAAAGAGGTCTCTGCAGGGTCGACAGGATTGTGTTTCCCATTCCCTTTTCTACTAAAGAGGCTGGGGCCTGGTACGGGTACGGATTTATCATTTAAGACCTCAGTGCAGTTTGATATAATAGAGTGTCCTGCTTGGCCGATTCAGAGATCATTGAAGAGTTTATCACTTGTCTCTGTGTCTGGAGTCACTTTTAGGCCAGACCAGGAAAGCACGGGAGATTCACTTCCTGAAAGTCCATTGGGGAAGGAAATCGAAGTTTACAACTGATATTGAACACACGATCATTGTTACTGACACCAGTTTTTTTATCTTGATATTTTATTAATTGTTTTTAATTTGCACCAGCTGCCAGAGCATCAACCTGGTCTAGGTTAGTAATCCAGTGACACTTCCACAACGGCACCATCTCCACATGGGGACCTATCGGAAACCACACTGAGCAGATTATTTCTGTGTTGCTGACAGCTCTGTCAAATTTGAACTCCCACCAATTTAACTGTCGTGATGGGACTGAAGGACTATAAAGAGTCAGCTTGCATTAATCCTCCTCTTAGTGGATTGGATATAGTTGAGTAATTTTCCACATTGCCAGGGAGATGTCGGAGTTGGAGCTGGAATGAAACAGCTTCCCCAGGGGCACGGCTTGTTGTGCAGCACAAGTCTTCACTCCTATTGCAGGAATGGTGTCAGGGCCCACTGCATTAGTTGTATCTCCAGTGTCCACCTGTTTTTTTTTTCATGTCACGTGCAGTGAATTGAATTGGTGAAGACTGCCATCTGTGATTCTGTGGGCAACATGGTGAGGGTGAGGTGGATAATCGACTCAACACTTTTGGCTAAGGATGGTGCAGATACTGCATCTTTTACACTGACGTACAGGGCTGTTCCATTATTTAGGGTGCGGATATTTGTGGAGTCCTCTCTTCCAGTAAGTTGGTTTATGGTCCATCGACTTTTCTGCATGGACTTGACAGTACGACAGAGCTTAGATCTGATTTGTTAGTCTTAGGATCATCTCTCTCTCTGTATCAGATGTTAGTCCTGCTGTTTGTAGTGAAACCAGTCAAGTGCGATAGCTTTAATGGGTTATAATCAGGTTTAATTGCACGTGATTATGACCCGACAATGTTCACCCACACTCGTCACTGACCCATGGATCAGCTTGATGATAATGGTAGATGGATGGACTATCCAGGGGGAAAAATTACAGATTGTCATTGAAATCTACCGCAGCAGAAGATAACCCAGTTTTAGCTGCAATACCTACAATTCAATTCTACTGACTGCCCCCAGTTCATACCGAGACCTATTCACCCATCAGCCCAGTACTCAGTGACCTACTCTGGTTTCTGATGCGGAAATACTTCCACTTTCATGTTCTCATTCTGCTGGAAGTCTTAACTTGGTGTCACGCCTCCAATTTGTTACATAAACAATACCCATTTAATGTAATATTCTGAATCTTTTCCTTTCAGTAATGCCATCCTCTGTATTTAAAATGAATGTGTTTCCTTCGGTTTTTTTCCCTTAACCATGATTCAGAGCTCTGCAGTGTCAGTGATGCCAGCCTTATGCAGTTTCAGAGTCAAGGAACTTGTCACCATACATTACTGTTCAGTTCCCAGTGTACGGCGCTCCATGTTGGACAGGATGTTTGGGTATTTTTGATAATATGTCTTTGGAAATTGTTCAACAAACAGAAATTGCTGAAAAAATTGCTAAAAGTGTTGCAGAATTTTCTGGAGTGAATGCAGAGTTAAATTTTCATGTCCAGTGAACCTTCTACAAAGGTTTTTGTATTTTCGTTTCCAGTATCCATAGTTATTTGTTTAATTGAAGATTTGTTCTGTGCCTATTCATTTATAGAGAAACTGAGCAGGTCTGTCAACATCTGCAGAGATAGAGAAACAGTGTTAGCGTTTCCAGTCCAGTGTGACAATTCATCAAAACTGAATACAATTGCAAAATGGTCTTTTAATCCCTTGCCAGAAGTGGAGGATGGGTGGCAGGGAAAAGAGGGTGTGGCAAAAGAAAAACGGGCTTTTAGCAGTGGTGAACGAGAAGATTCTGCATAACGGGTCGAATTTAAGGTGTGAATGGGGGTAAGGGGTTCTCTCTAATGAATGCAAGATAAAGAAGACACAACCACACAAAGTCACACGGAGGCCAGGAGGGAGAATGTTGACCATGTGGTATAAGACCATAAGACATAGGAGTGGAAGTAAGGACATTCGCCCCATCGAGTCCACTCCGCCATTTAATCATGGCTGATGGGCATTTCAACTCCACTTACCCGCATTCTCCCCATAGCCCTTAATTCCTTGTGAAATCAAGCATTTATCAATCCCTGCCTTGAAGACATTTAGCGTCCCGGCCTCCACTGCACTCTGTGGCAATGAATTCCACAGGCCCACCACTCTCTGGCTGATGAAATGTCTCTGCATTTCTGTTCTGAATTTACCCCCTCTAATTCTAAGGCTGTGCCCAAGGGTCCTAGTCTCCTCGCCTAACTGAAACAATTTCCGAGCGTCCATCCTTTCCAAGCCTTGTATTATCTTGTAAGTTTCTATTAGATCTCCCCTTAACCTTCTAAACTCCAATGAATACATTCCTCGGGTCCTCAGTCGTTCCTCGTATGTTAGACCAACCATTCCAGGGATGATCCGTGTGAATCTCCGCTGGACACGCTTCAGTGCCAGTATGTCCTTCCTGCGGTGTGGGGCCCAAAACTGGACACAGTACTCCAAATGGGGCCTAACCAGAGCTTTATAAAGTCTTTATTATATAAATCTGGCCACAGATACGTTTTCACTGTCGTGATCATCACCCCCTTTCGACAAAGGAATTCAGGTGCTTGACTTCTTATTGGCACTCGTAAGCGTTTCATGCTGCCTTAGTATTGTAACATGGAGAAAAACAAATCACAGCATGACATTTGGGCTGAGTGTTGGTTACCTGTCATTTTTAATATTGTTTCAATTTTGCCGTGCTTATCTTTAAACGCTTATTCTTGAAGTTAGTATCAGATGGAGTGTAGGATGCTGAGGGGTGACATTACAGAAACATATAAAATCATGAGAGGTATGGATAGGGTGAATAGCCAAGGTTTTTCCACAGGATAGATGAATCCAAACATAGAGGGAATAGGTTTAAGGTGAAAGAGGGTAGATTTAAAAGGGACTAAGGGGCAGCTTTTTTACACAGAGGGCGGTGTGAGTATGGAATGAGCTTCCAGAGGAAGAGTGGGAGATGTAAGGAGAGCTACAACATTTAAAACTCATTTGCACAAACATATGAATGGGAAACATTTAGAGGCCTATGGGCCAAATGAAAGCAGATGGGACTAGTATAGTTTGGAAAAACTGGCAAACATGGACATTTAGAAAAGCTTCACGCAGAGTCAGAGTGGTTTTGTGAAAGGAAAATTATATTTTGTCCGGTAAAATCATGCAAAGTATTTCTGGATATGCCTGAAAATGTAACAAGCGGACTTGATAAAGGGGATCTGGTGGACACGAGGCGTTCCAGAGATTTTCCACAAGGTATTACACATTAAAAGTTAGTACACAGAACAGAAGCTCCAGGATATTGGATACGGTATAAAAATGGGATGATGATTGGTTAACACAGAAATCGGAGAGTCGGGATTAATGGATCTTTATGGTCAAGGTTTACCTGCTGGAGTACCACAAGTATCAGTCTGATGACATCAGTTATTTACAATCTATGCTGACAGCCTGAAGGAGGGGGCTGAGTGCAATATACATCCGAGTTTGAGGATGACACTGAGAATCAAAAGGCAGGCTGTTACTTAATGGGGAGGACTTCCAGAAAAGGAACAGTAAAGGCATTGGAGTCTTCCTGTGTATGAAACATAAAGTCAGCATGATGATGCAGCAAGTAACTCGGTTGGTACATTAGGCAGTTTCCTGGGAAGAAAGGGTTGTGTTATTGAGAATCTCTAAGATAGTGAGGCGATAATTCATTGGGGTTTAAATGAATGAGGAATGATACTGCTCAAACATACAAGACACAGAAGGTGTTGGAGAAGGTAGATGTTGAGAAGTTGTTTCCATTGTTGAGCAAAGTGTCGAACTCGAGGATATAGATACCGAATAAGGAACATCGGTTTCAATCTGAGATGCAGAGTAATGTCTTCTCTCCGAAGGTAGTGAATGTCTGGCATTCCCTAACCCAGAGAGGTGTGGAGGGATACAAGGAGTCGGCAAGAGAGTGGAGTTGAGCCCTGGAGTAGATCAGCCATGTTCTTATTAAATGACAGGGTTAGCTTGAGGGGCCGATTGACCTACTCCTGTTCCTATTTATTCATTTCACATGTTATGCTTTAGGAAAGTAACGGGTTATTTTGCTGGAAATCGTGTTGTACAATGTTGCATTCAGGGAGAGCAGAGGATTTGTTGGTTTAACCCTGGGTGGGGTATGTGGCTATATTCCCAGCGTATCTGGGGCTGCAACATGACCCACATCTGGAGCAGAAGTTACAGAGAGGAGAAGCCTGGAAACAGGAATTGAGGGGTGGGGGTGTTGGTCACTTCCTGACCCAGCCTGGATTTTCCAAGTGCATTTCCAAAACTACACCTAACCATCGGAGTGGCTTCGATCGGCCCCTGTTTAGCAGATCCGAGGGCTGAATGGAACATCAGAATATAGGGCTGAGGGACAAAAGTGGGCCATTCGGCCCTTTGACACTACTCCACCTGTAAATAAGGTCATGGATCATCTCATTGTGATCCCAGCTGCACTTTTCTTTCCATGCACCATTATCCCTGATTCATCTGTCCATAGAAAATCAGAAAAAGCCAGCTTCGATATGATATAAATATCCAGCCATCTCAAACTTCTGGGAAAGAGAATTCCCACTTGACTAAAATCCCACTTTGTGAATTTCTCCTAATTCCTGTTCTGACAGAGGTTGGAAGCTGTCACTGTTTCCTTTTCTCGTCCCATTCATCCACTGCTCACACTAAAATTTAAATGTAACCAGGTTGGTGAGAGGGCCGATGATAAAGTTCACAGATTCAGTCAGGTTCAGTAACAGGTACAAGTCAGGCAGATTTCTTTAGTCAGCCACAAGTAACTAATAGAACTAATGGATGTGCATGGTGGATCTGTGGTTAGCATTGCTACCTCTCATCACCAAGTAGCTGCGTTAAATTCCAATCTCGGCCAACCCTCGGTGTGGATTTTGAACATTCTTCCCATCTCTGTGTGGGTTTCCTCTCACAGTCCAAAGATATGCAGCTTAGAGTGGATTAGCCATGCTAAATTGCCCATAGAGCCCAGGAATGTGTAGGTTAGATAGGTCAGTGATGGGAAATGCAGGGTTACGTGGATAGAGTAGGGGGGCAGGTCCGGGGGGGATACTGTTCCGATGGTCAATGTGGACTTGATGGACGGAACGTCCTGCTCCCACACTGTCGAGATTCTATAAAAACAACAAGAAGTTTGGACGATACCAATACCCAGTGGGTATCTATCTGATTACTCTCCTCTAGGTTTTGTATGTTTCAATAAGATCACCTCTCATTCCAAGAGTAACCTGTTAAAGCCTTCATAATATAAGACCCTCATCCCTGGAATGCATGAAGTGAAACATCTCCGAACTGCTTCCAATTTAATTATATCCTTTCTCAGGTAAGGAGACAAAAATAATCTCATACACAGATGAAGTTAATTTTAGTTTTCTCAATGGTGAGATTATTTGGAACTCTCTTCCCTGCAGAGCATTGAAGGCAGAGATATTGAATATGTTTGAGGCACAGACAGAAGGATCATAAAGAATAACGGAGTCAAGGATTATAGGGGAATGGCAGGAATTTGCAGTGTTGGGGAAATGCTGACAGTGGTACAAAATCACACTGCTCCAGAACATCCAATAATATAATGCAAAATGAAATGATAATATCGATAAAAGGTTAAGGGGAAATACAAGATGGTAGCAATCTGGAAGGTCTGCTTTGTTGGGCTCTGCATCACAGCTCGGGAAAATTGGTTCCCTCACCCACTCCATCCCAGCCATTTACTTAAAATGCTTAGTTTTTGAAGGTTTTGAGAGTTGATAGTTGTAGTAGTCTTAGTTTGTGTAGTTTGTAAGCTTTATGAGACTTTGTTGATTAATGATCAGTAATTCGAGTTCTTCCTCTCTCCAGATCAAATGTTGCTACAGTGTGTTCTGGGTAATGATGTGCTTAAATGGTCTACCTGGAATATTAAAGGGAGCCATTGGCCAGAAAAGAGGAAAAAGTTACTTTCTAGTCTTAAAAGGAGAAGGTGGATGTTGTCCTATTGCAGGACATACACCTTGATGACAAGGAACATTTGACATTACAGCAGGTCGGGCTTGATCGGGTTTATTTCTCGTCTTTTAATATTACGAGAAGGGGAGGAGCCATAATGGATAAAGAGAATCTTCCATTTAATCTCCTAGATTGTATTTGACACTCACGGAAGGCACATAATCCCCAAAACTTGAACTATGGTAAATAATGCAGTATTTTGAATGTTTATTGCCCCACCTTCCCTCCAGCGCACCCTCTTAAAGTCCTGGTCGATGCATTTTCCCAATTCAGTTATCTTGCATCGTGGCACATTAAAATTTCAACTGTCTTATGGTGGACAGAATGTCCAAAGTTGCCCCAATACCTTCGTTATAATGTAAGCAATTAGTGGATTTGTGTGCAGAACTAGAGCATGGATGTCTGGAGGCAGATCCACATCACTAGTCGGGATTTTATTTTCCTCTTTAACCCGCAGAAATGCCACACTAGAGTTGATATCTTCCCCATCCCTGCCACAATCTTACATTCGGTGGCATCCTGCACAATTGGGAATATTACCATTTCTGACCATGAAGCAGTATTCTTATTGATTAAGATTAAAGGCAATGTTACAGATTCGAGACACTAGCGAAGGTATCCCTCTAATCTGAAGACTAGTTCGTTTATTGTTCATTTAGATTAGATTACTTACAGTGTAGAAGCAAGCCCAACAAGTCCACACTGACCCGCCGAAGTGCAACCCAGCCAGACCCATCCCCCACAATTTACCCCTTCACCTAACGCTACGGGCAATTTAGCATGACCAATTCACCTAACCTGCACCTCTTTGGACTGTGGGAGTAAACCGGAGCACGCGGAGGAAACCCACGCAGACTCAGGGAGAATGTGAAACCTCGACACAGTCAGTCACCTGAGGCGGGAATTGAACCCGGGTCTCTGGCACTGTGAGTTAGCAGTGCTAAGAATTGTGCCACCGTGCCACCCGCTGCGATGAATTCAAATCTTTCTTAGCCATTCATTCAGATTCAACCAGTAAACCATCCACTCTATGGGATATTGCTAAGGCTTATGCCAAGGGAATAAATATTCCTCAGGATGCAGCAGAAGGGGGAGCAGGAACGATGGCTTGAGGCACAGCTGAGGGCAGCTGAGAATGTGTACTGTGTTTGACCCTCAGTGGCTAAACTGCAAAGGATTACAACGCTTCGGTCTACAGTGAATTCCACTCTCACATAGACAGCCAAAAAGGAATTTACTTTTGCAAACCAAAGGCAGTTTGAACATGGTGATAAGCCAGGCAGGTATTTATTCTATCTTGCCAGGAAAACGAGCATCCCCTCAAGCCATTACGTCAATTAGGGAAGGTTTTGGGATCCTTACCTTCAATTCCAAAAAGATTAATGTCTCCTGTCTGAGATTTTTCACCGAATTATTTCAGTTTGAGGATAGATGGATTAAGATGGAGTCATATTTCAAAAACCTGGGTCTTCCAGGAGTAACCCCTGAATAAGTGTTGTGCCTTAATGCACCATTGTCAGCGCAGGAGGGTGTGAAGCTGCTTCAGAATGAAAAGGCGCACGGTCCTGACGGATTTCCTAGAGAATTTTATAAAAATTTATAAACCTATTGTCAGGGCTGATATTTAACATGTTCTGTCACTCATACAGTCAGGAACCCTTCCCTCCATCCTTAAGAGAGGCTCATATCTCTCTGATGCTGAAGAAAGGAAGACCCTGGAAGATTGTGCTTCTTCCCCTCCAATTTCACTTTTAAATGTTGGTTTCAAAATCCTGTCTGAGACCCGTGCATTTAGGCTGGAAACTTTGCTACCTTCCGTTACCAAAGAGGACCAAACATGCTTTATAAAGGGCCGCAGATCTTCCTACAATGTGAAGAATTTACTCAATATGATCCAAGAGTGTCAACAACAATCTGTCCTGGGATTATTGATTTATTTAAATGAGAGAAGGCATTTGATTGGGTTGAGTGGCCGGATCTCTTCTGTACATTAGAACGGTGTGGTCTACGCAAAGTTTTTATCAAGTGGGTGAGGGTCTTTACCGTGATCCTCTGGCTGCGGTTCTCACTAATGGTGTGGCCACCAGTAATATTAATATTTCTCCAGGCAGCCGACAAGGCTGGCACCTTTCACTATTGTTGTTTACGTTGGGGATTGAGCAACTGGCGTAGGCTATCCGTAGGGATGCCAACATATCTGCCCCAGAAGTGGGATAGAAGTCACGTAAGATTACATTGTATGCAGATAAGGGTCTTATGTTTTTGTCAAATCCTGCTTTTTCGGTAGTTCATGTGATGCAATGCATTAATTCACCTATTAACTTTCTGGGCGATAAGATTAATTTTACAAAGTTGGAGGCCATGCCTATGGGAGGTCTTAGGGAAATACCTGATACTGAGGCCAAATCCTGGTTTCCTTTTAAATGGTCACGCGGGTGGTTTCCCTATTTCAGTATATTCATTACATTTGTCTTTGATCATTTATTTAACGTGGACTGTGTCCATTTGTTTAACAAAATTAAGCAAGACCTTCAAAAATGGGAGGCATTTCCAATATCCTGGCTAGGTCGGATAGCTGTTATTAAAATGAATATCCTTCCTCATTTGCTATACCCTGTTGTAAATGCTTCTTTTGATGCTTCCCAGACAGATATTTCGGAAACATAATGGCTGGTTTAGCTCTTTCATTTGGCACCATAAGCGATTCTATATCAAGCTAACAAAATTGCTACTGCCCCACAGATTATGGGGGGTAGATCTCCATGATTAAAAGCAATCAATTAAGTTTTTTTTCATCGTATGTGAGTGCCTGGGAGGCTGAGGACTCGGCATCAATACGGCTAGACATTGAGCCCTCTCAGACAAAGTGAAACCTTATTGCTCTGTTGTTCTTAGATAAAATGATAACATTTATGAATTATTGTCAGAAACTAATGATTATCAATACTGTTAAAACTTGAAGGACAATGCGTCAGATCGAGAGTAATGCAGCCCTCATGTTTCTTACCCTATAATTGGTATAGCAGGTTGTTAGCCGGGGATAATGGATTCCAGATTTAAACTGTGGGCAGTCAGGGGTGTACCTTGCTTGAGTGATTTAGAATTAGTAGAATCCCTACAATGTGGATACAAGCCCTTCGGCACAGCAAGTCCACTTCGACTCTCTGAAGACGCACCCCTACCTTCCTATATTTACCCTGACTAAAGCCCAAACCTACACATCCCTGAACACTACGAATGAGTTATCAACGGCCAATTCATCTAACCTGCACATCTTCGGACTGGGGCAGGAAGCCCAAACAGACACAGTTAAGAATATACGAACTCCACACAGCCAGTCACCCAGGGCTGGAACCAAACCCGTCACCCTGGTGCAGTGAGTCAGCAGTGCAAACCACTGAGCCACCACGTGTTACTTGAGGAAGAAACACTGATATCATTTGATCAAATAACTCGTAAGTATGTACTACCCAGTAGAGACTTCTTCTGTTTTTGTTCCAGATTAGAGATTCGATTAAAAAACACAATTTTAACAGACGCTTATACATCCGATACAGAGAGGCAGGTGATTATTGTAAAGAATACACTCTCTGTCAGTTCCCTGGAAAATTTGTTGGTGAGTGTCATCTCAGACAAGACTGTGCAGCTTCGTGACTTCTGTGCGAGGCAGTTGGGGGTTCAGATCTTTTCGGAGACATGGGAGGATATTTGTGAAAATGCTCAAAGGATTTTGATCTTTAATAGGACCCATTCCATGCAGTAGAAAATTCTTCACAGGTTCTATCTGACCAAAGATTTTCTCTCAAAATTCAAAGTGGGATTATCCTACAGTACATCCTAAATGCAGAATGACTACAGGCATTCATACGCATTGCATGTGGTCCTGCTGCAGGCTTTGTATGTATTGGAGCACTGTGTTAGGTGTAGTAGAGTGGGTCTTGGGGACCGAATTGGAGATCGACTCGGTTTCTCTTTTCCTAGGTCTGCCCAGAGTTTCTTACGCAGATGCACCTGGGGGAAAAAATGTCCTTACTTTCTGTGCTAGGAAAGATATTCTGTGGTTTTGGATGTCTGAAAACCCTGTGGGTCTGTTGGGTCTTTGGAAGCTCATCATGGAGAAAATCCCTTTGGACATTCTCACCAGCATGGTGTACCAAAAAAAAGAGATTAATATAAGTCATAGAGTCATAGAGATGGACAGCTTGGAAACAGACCCTTCGGTCCAACACATCCATGCTGACCACATATCCCAAACCAATCTAGTCCCACCTGCCAGCATCTGGCCCATAACCCTCAAATCCCTCTTATTCATATACCCATCCAAATGCCTCTTAAATGTTGCACTTGTACCAGCCTCCCCAGCATCCTCTGGCAGCTCATTCCATACACGTACCACCCTCTGTGTGAAATAGTTGCTCCGTAGTTCTCTCTTATATCTTTCCCCTCTCACCCTAAGCCCATACCTTCTTGTTCTGGACTTTACCAAGTTACCCGATCCATGCCCCCTCATAATTTTGTAAACATCTATAATGTCAGCCCCAGCCTCCGACGCTCCAGAGAAAACAGCCCCAGTCTGTTCAGCCTCTCTCTATAGCTCAAATCCTCCAACCATGGCAGCATCCTTGAAATATTTTCTGAACCCTTTCAATTTTCACAATATCTTTCTGATAGGAAGGAGACCAGAATTGCACGCAATATTCCAACAGTGGCCTAACCAGTGTCCTGTACAGCCGCAACATGACCTCTCAACTCCTGTACTCGGTACTCTGACCAATAAAGGAAAGCATACAAAAAGCCTTCTTCACTATCCTATCGACCTGCGACATCACTTTCATGGAGCTATGAATCTGCACTCCAACCTCTCTTTGTTCAGCAACACTCCCTGCGAACTTACCATTAAGATTATAAGTCCTGCTAAGATTTTCTTTCCCAAAATGCAGCACATTGCATTTATCAGAATTAAACTCCATCTGCCACTTCTCAGCCCATTGGCCATTTGGTCAATCTGAAGTGACCCACTTCGCTCTTCCCTACACCTCCAATTTTAGTGTCATCTGAAAACTTACTAACTGCACCTCTTATGCTCGCATCCAAATCATTTATGTCAAAGACAAAAAGTAGTGAATCCAGCACCGATCCTTGTGGCACTCCACTGGTCACAGGCCTCCAGTCTGAAAAACAACCCTCCACCACCACCCTCTGTCTTCTACCTTTGAGCCAGTTCTGTATCCAAATGGCTACTTCTCCCTGTATGACATGAGATCTAACCATGCCATTCAGTCTCCCATGGGGAACCTTATCAAAACCCTTACTGAATTCCATATAGATCACATCTATCTCTCTGCTCTCATCAATCCTCTTTTTTACTTCTGCTAAAAACTCACTCAAGTTCGTGAGACATGATTTTTCATGCACAAAACCATGTTGACTATACCTAATCAGTCCTTGCCTTTCCAAATATATGCACATCCTGTACCTCAAGATTCCCTCCAACAACTTTAGCACGACCAACGTCAGGCTCACTGGTCTATAGTTTCCTGGCTTGTCCTTAATACCCTTCTTAAACAATGGCACAACGTTAGCCAACCTCCAGTCTTCTGGCACCTCACCTGTGACTATCCATATTGCAAATACCTCAGCAAGAGTCCCAGCAATCACTTATCTAGCTTCCCACAGAGTTCTAGGGTACACCTGATCAGGTACTGGGATTTAGGCACCTTTACCGTTTCCAGACATCCAGGACTTCCTCCTTTGTAATATGGACATTTTGCAAGGTGTCACCATCTATTTCCCTACATTTTATATCTTCCATATCCTCTTCCACAGTAAACAATTGTTTGCACAATACTCATGTAATATCTCCCCCATACTTCCTGTGCTAGGAAGAATATTCTGTTGTGTCGGATGCCTGAAACCCCCCCGGGTCTGTTGGGTCGTTGTAAGCTCGTCATGGTGAATATCCCTTTGGACTTTCTCACCAGCATGATGCACCGAACTGCAAAGATGTATATAAGATATGGCAACTCTTCTTGGATTACCGCGATACAGGCTCATCTGCCACTCTAAAAAGGGCTTTTATATAGCCCTGACGATATTGTCTAATGAATCTAATATGAAGAATTATGAACGTACGAATGTGTATCAGTTAATGCTCTCGAAGAACGAGAGCTATCACTTTGTTATGATGAGCCGTATTATTTATTTTTTCTTTATTGTTTAATTTTGTTTTTCTTCTGTCCGTTTAGAGACTTTAACTTATTTTTTATGTACATGCACTTGGGTGTAATTTTGTTCAGTTATTAGAGTTGTTTTGTTATTGGTTTAATAGAATAATAAAAATATATTTTAAAATAAAAAAATGTTAAAAAATTAAAATGCTAATATTGATAGATTAGAGTCCCAAATAACTCTCCTTAGAGAGACCACTCATGGTGGTTTATGTTGAAGGTTCCCACACGGGTGAATAGGTGAGGTTGAGAGAGCATCGCCTTCATGGTAACCTCAGTCAGTGTGGGGAATTGAAACTGCGCTGGTGGCCTCCCTCTGCATCACAAACCAACCATCCAGCCAACTGAGTGGGAGACTGTGTAACTGTTACACACAGAATCAGTCACAGACAAAGGGCAAGAGAAACAATCATGACAAGGTAAAAGGTATATTTGAGATAAAAATGTTCTCTGTTAGAAATTGTATTTTATAATGAGACAAGTGTTTGGAAGCTTTCTTTGACTGAATACAATAAGGCGAGCAACTGAAATAACCAGAATGGCTAATTGTGATTGGATATCGATAACCATAACAGCCAGAAACCCGAACCACCTTACCATACATCAAAGAAGTTTCAGACATGACAGCAGGACGACTAAGATCCCTCGGAGTCCTAGTAGCACACAAACCCACCAACACTCTCAAACAAAAACTAACAAACTTAAAAGACCCAGTACAACCCATGGACAAAACCAACGTCATCTACAAAATTCCATGCAAGGACTGCCACAAGCACTACGTAGGACAAACAGGAAGAATGTTAGCCACCAGGACACACGAACACCAGTTAGCCAAAAAAAAGACACGACCCTCTCGGCCTCGTAGCCCTACACACGGATGAAAAAAAAACACCATTTCGACAGGGACAACACATCTATCCTGGGACAGGCTAAGCAAAGACATGCCAGAGAATTCCTAGAGGCCTGGTACGCTAACCACAAAGCCATAAACAAACACATAGATCTAGATAACATCGATCAACCCGTCAGAAAACGAACAGAAATGACATCACCCCAGCCCCAGGAACCCCATCCAGGAGAAAGATATAAATAGAAAGCAGGAGACAACAGCTTGGTTTCACTTGGAGGTCGCCACTGATGATGGTACCTTGCCAGGTAATGAAACGTCTGGATATCAAACCTACAGCTCAGCGAGCAAACCTACACCATAAACCTCAACCTGAGCTACAAACCTTCACAAACCTTTCATAAACATAAAATAAGTGCATGTTTTTGATTGGTCTGTGGAAAGCATGCTGACTGTTGCAAGAACTTATAAAGCAGATGAAATATATAATAAGGAGAGTCCGTCCCAATGCGAAATGCCTTCTGAACACATGCTAGAAGAAACCCAGGCTAAAAAGTGTCTGAGAACCATCTGCTCAGTAACAGGAACCTGGGGGTTAAATGACTGAAAGTTCCTGTAACATGGAGCTGAGAAAACCATCAGATCACCCCCGAACGTATTGAATGCTGGTGCATATTTGAAGTACTGAATCCTAATGATGGATTTTAATTCTGTGATTTGAAAAACGTACATCTCTACTCCGTCCTCTTACATGTTACACAGCCGTTATCCTAAAACTGGGAATAAGTTGGAACATTATATGGGACATTCCATAATTGGCATTCTCCAGAGTATTCTATAACTATGTGGGGGGCATTAGAAAGGCAAGAGAGAAAGAGAGGGAAGTAGCTGTATGGAATAGTGAGAGTGAGCATGAGCCTTGTTCGGGGGTCGGTGCTATAACACACATACACTGAGTGTGACCGAGCAGATAAAATATGGTGATCCATATTGGGGGGATGGGGGTGCATGGTGCCTCACAACGCCAGACACCCGGGTTCAATTCCCGACTCAGGCGACTGACTGTGTGGAGTTTGCACATTCTCCCTGTTTCTGCGTTCCCTCCAGGTGCGCTGGCTTCCTCCCACAGTCCAAAGATGTGCAGATCAGGTGAATTGGCCATGCTAAATTTCCCACAGTGTTAGGTGAAACGGGTAAATGTAAGGGAATGGGTGGGTTGCGGGTCGGTGTGGACTTGTTTGGCTGAAGGGCCTGTTTCGACACTAAGTAATCTAATCTTATACTGACAGATTGGGGACGATTATTGATGCTTGTCCTGTTTTGCTGGACATTTCTTCAGACCGCAGATACTGTACTGAGGTGGGTGGCGAGCTCAGACCATGCTCAGTGGTAATGTGATCCCTCTGGGAAGAGAAAGGTCCCCTTTTGTACTAACCCATCTACCAGGACCTCCGTGCTGCTGTCGACAAACCGTGGTGTAATTTTCCCTTAGCTGCCATGCTCGGGGTAAACTGTGCAGGGCAGCTCCAAACTGAGAAAGCTCAACCATGTGCACCTTGGTCTTTTAAAGATGGCCTCAGGGTCATGGATCACGGAATATCCAGAGGCATCCGGGCGATGGTGAGTGCCTCCAGTTATGATGGGTGGGAGAATCGGGCTGGCATTGAATGAGAGGGACACTATGGCGTTGGATGGGTAGTTAATGAGATGAGTTTCGTAAGATAGCACCAGGAAACTACCTCGCTCTCGTGCAGACAATCCCTCTGTCACACTCAATGAAAATGTCACTGAGACAGTTTTTTGTTAGATTCAGCCCAGTGAGGCGAAGATTCTGCTGCCCTCACTCCCAGTTACAAAGCTGCAGAACAAATGCTCATCCAAAACTCTCCATCGCCTGAACTCACAGCAATATCCCTTTCACTTATAATTCTTCATAATACTGACCCAGGTTGCATGATACTATCGAAATTCATTTCAGCATTCTCAAACCTGTGAACATATCCTTCCATGACATTTTTTCTCAGTCTCCCCCACTCTGCCTCCACCCTAAAACACACTCATTTACAGTCATACTGCACGAGACTGCCAGTATGGCTAGCCATCTGGCCCAGCGGGTACATGCCAACCAAGATGTCCATCCACACTCACCCAATTTCCCTGCCCTTGCTCTGTATCCCTCTAATCCTTATCTATCTGTGGATTTGTCCAAATGCATTTTCAATGTTGTTATTTTATCCACCTCAATCACTTCCAATGGCAGCTCAATTCATATGCATACCACACTCTGTGTAATAAAGTCGCACCTCCGTTTCCTTTTTACATTTTTTTTCCTTGCCAAACATTAATGGATGTCCTTGATTCCCCTAACTTAGGAAAAAAATTCGAAGTATTCACCCCATGCACGCCTGTCATGATTTTATAAGAATTACACTTCTGTAAGAACCCTCTCAGTTTCCTACGCTACAAAGAAATACGTTGTAACCTGTCCAACCTCTGCCTATAACCTCTGCCTATAACTGTGCCTATAACTGGGCCTTTAGCCCAGGAAACATCTTTGTAAATTTCTTCTACGCCCTTTCTCGTTCAACAATATCCTTTCGAGAGCAAGGTGAACAAAACTGAGCACAATACTTCAACTGCAGCCTTACCAACATCCTGTACAACTGCAACGTAACTTCCCAACATCTATCCTCTATATGCTGTTGAAGGCCAGTGTGCCAACAGCCTTCTGCACTGTCCTGTGTATCTGTGACTCAAATTTCAGATAACCGTGCACCTGATCTCCAACGTCCTTTTGTTCCACTACACTCCTTAAGGCACTCTCATTCGTCATTTAACTCCAACCTAGATTTGAGTTCCCAAAATGCAAGACGTCATACTTATCTATATTAAACGGCATTTGCTATTTCTCAGCCCACTTCCACAGCTGACCAGGGTAGTGCTGCAATTTCTGATAATGTTCCTCATTTAAATGATGCCTCCTAATTTAGAGTCATCTGCAAACTTACTAACCTTGCATTATGCACTCGAGTCCAAATCATTGATATAGATAACAAACAGCAATGGGCCCAGGACTGACCACTGAAGCACCCCACTAGTCACAGGCTTCGAGTCCGACAGCATACCTCCACCTTAGCCATTTGCTCATAACGTCAAGCAATTGTGTCGCCAATTAGCCAGTTTACATTGGAGTCCATGTGATCTAACCTTCCAGAGCGGCCGACCATGTGGAACCTTATCAAAGGCCTTACTGAAATACATATAGGCGATGTCCACCACCCTGTCCTTGTGAACCTTCCTGGTCACTTCCTCAAAAACTGTAGCAAAATTTGTAAGGCATGATCTGCCACGCACAAAGCTATGCTGACTGCTCCAAGTCAAACTCTGTCTTTCCAAATGCATGCATATCTTATATCTCAGAACCTTCTCAAGCGGTTTACTGAAACCAGATGTGAAGCTTACTGGTCTATATATCACAGGCTTTTCTTTGCAACCCCCCTTGAAGAAGGGCACATTTGTTACCCCGCCCACCCCCTCCCCCAGTCATCCGGGACTTTGGCCCCGAACTGTCTTCTGTCGCCTCTTGCAGTGTTCTTGGATATATCTGGTCAGGACCAAGAGGTTTATCTGACTTTATGCATTCTAATATGTCCATCAGCACCTCTACTCTGATATGGACTGTACCAAGATATGCCAACTAACCTTTCAAAGGTCACAGGTCTTCATGTCTTTCTTCATGGTAAATACAGAGGGGAAATTGAGGACTTCACGCATCTCTTGAGGTTTTACACATGCGTGCCCATTTTGGTTGTTAAGACGTCCTATGCTCTCTCTGGATATTTTTCTTTACTATTCTGAACTTGGATGAACACTAATCTGCTCAGCCAAGCCTATCTCATACCCTCTTTTCGCCCTGCTGATTTCCTTCTTCACTAAACTCCTGTATCCCCTGTGTACCTCCAAGGATTCCCCTCGTCCCAGCTGCCTGTTCCTGAGCGACGCCTCCTTTTTTTTCTGGTCAGAGCCTCAATATCTCTTGTCATCGAGGGTTCTCTCTTCCAGGCTCACTTCCCCTTCACCCGCACGGGAACATATAGACCTTGAACTCGAGCTATCTCACTTTTGAAGCCCTCCCACTTGACCGGGATCCTTTTACCTCGAAACAAACTACTCCAAACATCCCCTGAAAGCCCCTGTCTAATTCCAACAAAATACGCCTTGCCCCAGTTTAGAACTTGAATCTGTGGACCAATTCTGTCCCTACCATAACTACTTTAAAATTAATACAGCTCCAATCACTTCCTGAGTAGGACCCTCTACATGCTGCTTGTGGAAGCTTTCCTGAACACACTTAACAAATTACATTCCATCTAAGTTCTTAACCCTCTGGAAGTCCCAGTCTATTTTAGGAAAATTAAAATCACCTATTATAACAACCCTACTGCTCCTGCAAGTCTCGCCAGCCTCCCTGCATATTTGTTCCTCTAATTCCCATTGCTTATTTGGAGGCTTATAGTGCAACCACTATAACATCACCATCCCCTTCTTACGTCTTTGCACCGTTCACAAAACCTCATTGGATATTATCTCAGTTATTTCAACTTAAATACTAGAGTGATGTGCGCCTTAATCAGAACTATTGGTATTTAAATTGTTTCCATTTTCATCTCTTCCTCACAGTGATTTTTACATTTGCAGTATCCCTTGTCAAGGCACAGTGGATATATGGAGTTATAAATGGGTGGGAGCTGCACATCCTGTAACTTTCAGCATTGTTTACATGTTTCCCCACACTGGGCAGTGATCTAACACAGTGTTACCGAACAATGCAACAGCCTGGGTTTATATATGAATGAACCAGTGCGGTCTGCACAGCTCCCCACGCTGGACATTTAGCCCAGGATTAGAGATCAAGCATTGGTGTGGGCTGCACAGAGTTCCATTCTGGATATTGCTGGGTTGCATTCAGCAGTACACTAGACGGCTCTGCACAGTGCTCCATCCTGAAAGTATAATGGATGGGCTGGTTATGTGAGTTGGATTGCGAATGTGAGAGAACTAAACATCTTGCAATGCCTTTATTTTGAGTTTTCATTCTTGTCTTTGGACCCTTCAAATCCTGACTCATCCTGTTAGACCCATCCTTCTGAATGAGTCATGGTGAGTGTTGTTGCAGCATCTGAGTCTGCAACGTGACCAACAGTACCAACAAAAGGAGCAGAGGCTGCAGAGAGCGGAGTCTCCGTATAATTGAATGAGGGAATCACAATCAGATTAGCCGTGGTCTTAGTGAACGTTGGGGCAGGATTGAACTGACCACTAATGCAACTAACTCATATATTTCTGTTTGTTCCAAGCAAACTCCCCTTCTCTCCCAGTGCCCCATACTAGCGGAGAGGGAGTCACCTCCTGCTGTCCTTGCATAACAGGATGCTGGGGCCTCACTAACCTCCAGATTTCCCTGTGCCCCAGTTTTGAGCTCTGAGTGACTCCCTCCTGTTCCTGTGCCCCAGTCTCAAGCAGTTCGATTCCTGCCTCCTGTTCCTATGTCCCAGTCTCGAGCTCTGAGTGACTCCCTCCTTTCCCAGTCTCAAGCAGTTGAATGACTGCTTCCTGTTCCTGTGTCCCAGTCTTGAGCAGCTGAGTGACTGCCTCCTGATGCAAGGTTTGCGAAAGTAGATGTCCCCCTCCTACTACTGACTGACAGGTTCCAGTACCTCTCTGCTCACTTGCTGCTCCTGTGGAATGGGTCGAGGGCCTGAATGGCCTCTTCACATTACTTACAGCTTCTCTTGACTAAAAGCCTTTCTCCTCTTTCTGTAAAACACCATTAAAATCTGAATGATGTATTTTTGTATTTTACTTTCAGCAATTGAGCAAACAAGCTGACTGACAGAATTCAGAAGCTGCATAGCCTTCACCTGTTCCTGTGCTATACACTCAAGAGGCAACAGAGTCTCAGAGATGTACAGCACGGAAAAATACCTTTCAGTCTGATCGTCCATACCGACCAAATATCCTAAATAAATCTCGTTCCCCCTTACCAAACTTGACCCATCTCCCTCTAAACACTTCCCATACACGTATCCATCCAAATGCCTTTTTAATGGTGTAACTGTACCTGCCTCCACCACCGCTTTTGGCTGTTCAATCCATACACACAGCAGTCTCTGTGTGAAAATGTTGTCCCTCAAGTCCCTTTTTACATCTTTCCCTTCTCACCTTAAATCTTTGTCTTCTAAGTTTGGACTCGACTATCCTGGATAAAATACTCGTACTGTTTGCCTTATCTATTCCCCTCATGATTTTATAAACCTCTTTAAGGTCACCCATCAGCCTCAACACTTGAAAATAGCCCCAGCCTATTCAAACTCTCCCTGTAACTCTAACCCTCCAACACCTGCAACATTCTTTTAAATCTCTTCTGTACCCTTTCAGGTTTGACAACATCTTTCCGACAGCAGGGAGACCAGAATTAAAGGCAATATTACAAAAGTGGCCAAACCAATGTCTTGTACAGATGCAAAATGTCATGCAAACGCTTAGACTCAAAGCACGTGCCAATAAAGGGAAGATCACCAAGTGCCTTCTTCACTGCGCTGTCTACCTGTGACGGCACTTTCAGGGAATAAGAACCCGCACCACAAGGTGACACAGTACCTCAGTGACGAGCATTGCTGCTTCAGAGCGCAGCGATCTGGGTTTAATTCCATCCTTGAATGACTGCCTGTGTGGGGTTTGCACATTTTCCCCGTGTCTGCATGAGTTTCCTCCGGAATATATGTTTTCCTCTGACAGTGTAAAGATATACAGATAAGTGTAGATTGGCCAAGCTAAATTGCGTAAAGTGCCCAGGGATGTGTAGGCGAGGTGGATTAGCCATGGGAAATGCAGGCTCAGAGTGATATGGGAGGGGTTTGTCCAGTGGGATACTGTTTAGAGGGTCAGTGTGGCCTCGATGGGCCGAATAGGCTGTTTCCTCACTGTAGGGATTCGATAACTTCTATGAAGTTCTCCTTGATTGACAGCTTTCGAAAGGGCCCTAACTACATGTCTTGCCTTGATGTGTCTTGCTAAAATGCAACATCTTACATTTAACTCAAATAAACCCCATCTGCCACTTCTCAGTTCACCTAAGCAAAGTCCCATTATAGTCTGAGAGATATTCTTCACTGTCGACTACACCAAACAATTTGGTATTGTCTACAAACTTACTGACCATACTTCATATACTCAAATGCAAATGTTTGTATAAGTGACAAAAGGCAGTGACTCACTATTGATCTTTGCGGCACGCCACTGGTCGCAGGTCTCCAAGTTTAATGAACAAATGTCACTGTCACGGCCTATCTCCAATATTCAGGAAAATTTTGGATCTAAATGGCGAGCTCTCCCTGGATTCCAGTCAGTCTAACCTTGCTAACCGGTCTACCATGTTTTCTTAAATAATAACACTACGTTACCAGCCCTCCAGTCGTTTGACACCTCACCTGGGAAATCAATGTTACAAATGGGTCAGCAAAATGCTAACCAATCTCTTTCCTAGCTTCCCACAAACATCTAGGATACAACTGCTCATGTCCCAGGGATTTGTTCACCTTTATGTGTTTTAAAATGTCAAACACCTCCTTGTAATATAGACACTTTTCATGGTATCACTATATATTTCTTCATTCTCTCATAGTCTTGTAACCTCCTCCACATTAAATTCTGAGGAGAAATACATGTTTCATATCCCTCCAATCTCCTGTGGTTCCACACATAGGTAGCCCTACTGAACTTAAAGGGGCCCTATTCTCTCCCTAGTTAATCTTTTGCCATTAAAGGTTTTGTAGAATTTCTTGAATGCCTCGTTAACCCTATTTCTAAAGCCATCTCATGTCCACATTCTTCTGGCCCGATTTCCCCATTTACTATACACTTGTTGTCCTTATACACCTCTCGGGTTTCAGTTGATCTCAGCTCTGTTTACCTGACATATGCCTCCTGTCTTATCTTGATCAGAGCATCAATATATCTAGCCATCCAGCACTCCCTGCACCCACCAGACTTGCCCCTCCCACTAATAGAAACACGTTGGCTCTGCACTCTCTGAATCCAAGTTTTAATGGCCCTGCATTTTCCAACCATCCCTTTACCTGTGAATAGGGTATTCCAATCAGCCTTTCACAGGGCTCGCCTAACACTTTCAAAATTGGCCTTGTTCAAAGTTAGAACTTTAATGTTTACATCAGGTCTTTCCTATTCCAAAGCTAAGTTAAAACTAATATTTCTGTGTAACAGACTTGGAAGTTAAATAAACCCTTCCTGCCCCTCTGTAACAGGCTCGAGAGGCTGAATGGGCTCCTCGTGGCCCTCTGTAATAGATTGGAAAGGCTGAATGGCCTCCTCCTGTCCTTGTGTAACAGACCCGAGACATTAAATGCCACAGCAACCCGTAGATTACGAGCAGCCGTTAAACTGTATCTGATGGAGGTCCATCCCTTCCCAGTTACAGAAACGCAAACAACACAATGTAATCCAGGTGCCCTCTCAGTAACACCTCATAGAGCAGCAGCGACACCTCTCTTTGTTTTGAATGATTCTGTTGGCAAAATGTGCCAATATTCTAGATTTCCACCTTTTCAAGTAACAACAGGCTAATATGGGCTGAATGGCCTTCTCCTATCCCTCTGTAAGAGGCCCATAGGGCTTCGGCCTGTTGCTGAGCAGCAGTCTCAATGCTCTGTCGCAAGGTTATGAAAGGATTTGATAACAGGTCACTTAAAACCAGGAGGAGCCTCACACTGGTTAATAAGTATTATACTTTGGGTTAAGGTATCTAGAAACTTGCCCACCTAACTTTTTTTTTGTACAACCGATCTATTCTTTTCTAACTGCCTCCTTTCAAAAACAGAGTGGAACACATATAGACCCCTGCAGTGTCCTGTTAATGCTTTCATATGCGAGTTAAAAAAAAGATTTAAAGATTTTTGGTCCATCGCTCAGCAATCCTCATTCATTCCATCCAAACCCAGTAAATGTTCCCTTTAATAGTGATATGAAAAGTGATGTGTGGAACTGGTTAACTGAGCCTGTTTGTTTAGTCATGATTTGGAGATACCGGTCTTGGACTGGGGTGTACAAAGTTAAAAATCACACATCACCTGGTTATAGTCCAATAGGTGTAATTGGAAGCACATTAGCTTTCGGAGCACCGCTCCTTCATCAGGTGATAGTGGAGGACTCACTTCAAAAGCATAGAATATATAGCAAAAATTTACAGTGTGATGTACCGGAAATTATCCATTGAAAAATACCTTGATTGTCTGTTGAGTCTTTCATCTGTGTGAATACCATGATAGTTTCATTTCTTTCATGTGTAAATCACAAAACCATTTGCTTTTAAAGTTGTATTTTCAGATTAGCTGTAACAATGAGTGATAGCTAGCCAATATGTTGAAGGCATTCGCCCCCTGTGTTCTCTGTCTATACCATGATGCTTAGATTGATTCTAATCTGAAAAGTGAGATAACAGAGTTTTGCATGAATTCATGCAGTTTTTGAGCAAAGTACATTGTAACTCTGCAAGTACAAATTCACCTCACAAAATATACGTATGCATGTGGGTCTTTGTCTTTATGTGGGGTTGTCTTGGTTGGGGGTTGTGAGTGTGAGAGGGAGTGTCTTTGTGTGTGTAGTGATGTGGAGTGTCTTAAGTCTGTGAGGGGGTGCACGTGTGAGTGTGGGAGTGTGTAAGTGTCTGGGGTTGGGGCGAGTTGAGTATCAGTGAGAGAGTGTGTGTATGTGTGTGCATGAGTGTAGAGTGGTCTAAGTCTCTGATCGGATGCCTGTGTGAGTGTTGGTGTCTGTAAGTGGGTGTGTGTGAGTATCTGTGTGCGTGTCTATGTACATGTGTGTCCGTATGCATGTGCGTGCAGAGGAGTGTGCGCGTGTGTGTGTGTGTGTGTGTGTGTGTGTACAGTGCAATGGTGGTCACCTGTAATGTGACATGAACCCAAGGTCCCGGTTGATGCCCTCCCTATGTGTCCCGAAATTAGTTATCAGCCTCTGCTCGGCCACTGTTCACTGCTGCCTGTCTTGAAGTCCGCCTTGGAGGATGGTCACCAGAAGGTGCGAGGTTGAATGTCCTGGACCACTGAAGTGTTCCCCAACTGGAAGCGAACACTCCTGTCTGTTGATTTTTGTGTGGATTTCATCCGTTGTCGTAGCCTTTTCTAATTCTCCCAGTGTTTGTTCAGTGACTGTGATTAATGCCAGTCTCCATGGATTCTAATTATCCCAGTGGAGAGTTTCCATCTTTTAATGATAAATGGACGCCGTTCAATGTGTTATCCCAAAGTGTGAGCGGGAGCATCACCGACAGCAATGACAGGGATCTGCAGATTTAGAGAGGGGGCGGAGAGATCAGAATCTGTGAGCATTATACTGGAATGTTCCAAAAATGTATCCGACTCTGGGAACATTAGACTGGAATGTTCCAACAATGGATCAGAATCTGAGAACATTACACTGGAACGTTCCAAAAATGTATCCGAATCTGGGAACATTAGACTGTCATGTTCCAACAATAGATAGGAGTTTATCCAATTATGTTTGGCGAATTCTGCATTATTTTAGTGGCCATTATCATCGCGGATCTATTACACCCTTCTCATTATTCAATATATTTATTATCCTTTCCTGGCTATCGTCTGTGTTCCTGGTAAGTGTCGCTGTCCAGATTTTCTTTTTCTATAAACCAGTTACGACTGTATTACTGTTCTTTTATATGGTTTACACTTCTTGTCCCTATTATCTTCCTGTTGAAAATCTCGATCCATGTATTCACTCTACAGACCACTACTAACTACATCAATGAACGTGTTCAATTCCTGTCTCCCTCTCTGAGCTGGCATTGTTTCTCATGGGTCTTTATGTTGACCTACTCAGTTTCAGCGGAGAACTACAATTTATTGTATCAGTACCTTTGCTATTTAAATATTAGCAGCATGGAGGTCACTTTCTACTGTTCTGGTTGCAAACTCCACTTCCTTCCACTGTTTCCATCTCATCCCTGGCCAATATCTGCAACTTAAGCCGACAAGTCAAAGCTGATTCATGACACCATACCCTGACCATTTCTAACTTGAAATACTCACCACCCCAGAATATATCTCACTGGTTTATTCCATCTACTGTTTGAACCATAAGCTATGAAATACAGTCTTAAAGAAGTCAATAATCTGCTGCTGAAACTCCCGGCTTCAAACCTGCCGAAGCAAATCTGATTCGACCTCACACCAAACTCACATCCATCTGTCATTCATGTGCACGCCGATGGATATTGCTATTGTGTCTGGCAATGACTTTATTTTGACATTCTCAAACACTTTATGCCAGTTGTTCTTATTTAAAATAGTTTCCTCCATGTGCGTTCCTTCTCAAACAATGAGTTTCGCATTCAAACACAGCTATCGCGAACACTCACTCACTCGCCCTCAGACGCACGCAGCAAATCTTCTCATTATCAACATTGTAGTAATCTGATGCGAGTATGGTTAGCATATGATAGTAAAGTTTGCAATACTCTTAATGCTGGGCAGATAGTGCAGTTTACTGAGCAACACACCAGCATGGTCTGCTCAGCTCTCCATGCTGGGCTGTCATCTTGTCCCAGTTTATGTTGTTTGTGGTGTTCTGTGAAGCAGATTCAGAATTTGATGTAACAAACCATTCCAGCTGGTCTGACAATGCCTTTATTCAATGTTCTCATTCTTTTAAGTTTACTCTCGAAGATCTCACTTCTCCAGTTAGTCCCACTGCTCTGTCTTTTCCCCCATATTTCCACAGCATCTTTTCAGTTAATTAACTGTCTCTTTCTGTCTTTAATGTGAATCTTTCTGTCTCTCTGTTTCTTTCCCTGGTCTTTGTTTATGGCTCTCTAGTGTATCGAGTGCTGGCATTGTGTAGCTCAAAAACAGTGAAATGGTGTGTGTCAGACTGTTGTTCACTTCCCGGTATGTCCCATGTGATGGTCCACGGACAGGGGTGTTTCAGAAGTTATGAGACACAGCCTTGTTACTTGGTCTGTACCCGTATTTGTCCCTCTCAGGTGATCTTCCGATCGTGGAAGCCCCTCAAGTAAAGGGCCAGGGATCTAAAGTGTGTGACAATGGTGTCACTTTTTTTAAAAAAGATTATTTTCTCCTTTCTTTAAATAAGAGATCTTAAAGGCCAAACTGCCTACTGAAAACGGCTCAAGTAAATAAATTACGACACTTTTAGCGTTTATAATAAATAGCAGTAACAAGGGCCTAGTAACTTATCCCCAGCTGCTACTCTCTCTGAAACCTGACTTGATGCTGTTTCCTCCTGAATTGGAGAACTGTATGCAAGAATGTATGTCTGAATGTTCCATTATTCCAAGGGATGTGTTTATGGGATGTTGGGATATTGGAACAGTTCACTTGTAGAAGGTACTGTATCCATTATTCGGTTATGGTTTCCAATAGTTAAATTATTCTAAATTCCTCTTCATTTTGTATGGATTTTCATTAGAGTCTTTAAGTAGATTGTGCTTTGCTTAATGGTGAGTGGTTTGACCAGTTGCATCACATCTGGAACTCCCACTTCACATCTACCTTTAAAATAAGGATAGGTTGGCATCCAAGCTACCTCCTTAAAATAGCTTAAGGCAGTCTGGTCTATAGCAGTCTATAGCAAACTGGGGACTCTTGTCTGGTTCTAAATCGATAACACCAAATTGGTTTAGAATTACAATCCCTCCAGTGTACAAACAGGCCATGCGACCCAACAAGTCCACACCGACCCTCCGAGGAGTAACCTACCCAGGCCCATTCCTTTACCCTATTATTACACATTTACCCTGACGAAGGCACCTAACCCACACATCCCTGAAAACTATGAATAACTAACCATGACCAATTCACCTGACATGCACATCTTTGGGTTGTGGGACGAAACCAGAGCATCCAGAATAAGCTCATGCAGACACTGGAGAGTATGCACCGGGAGGCTATTGGGTTCAAAGGTCGTGTATGATAGTTGTTCGTGTCTTTGGTTCCGGATTTTGAATTCAGTTGGTTAAAACAGTGTTTTTTGTATAAAGATTATTTCAGTCAATAAGAGTTCTCTGGGTGTGGAAGAAGTGAAGTTGGGTTTTTACAAAAGGTAATGAAGGCAAAGCTGAAGGAATTGGCAGACAAGCTGGTGTTGGGGTTGTGTTTGTCTGTGAGAAAATGAGAGATAATTACAGCTAGAGCTTGTCAATTGAATTTGGTGGAAACGCCATCAGAGCCTTTGGAAATGGCTAAAATTCAATTTCAAATGAGGCGCCTTGAACATGAGAAGGAATTGAAACTGATTGAATTATGATGAAAAGTAGAAATAAAAGAAAACGAAATGAAGAAGAAAGAAAGAAAAAGAGAGAAGAAAAGCAGAGAGTTTCAACTTCAAAGGTTAGTAATTAGAGAGGAAAGTTGACATATAGGGTCGAGATGAAGGTCGATGGTAGGCTGGATAAGGGGGATAGTGAGGATGAGCAACCCCATAGTAGCCAAAGGCCTTATGGAGATCTGTTTAAATAAACCCCGGCATTATCTAAATTTGATGAGAAGAATGGGGGAGGCTTTTTTAATTTCATTTGAGAAAGTGGCTAAACAAATGCAGTGCCCAGTGACCATGTGGATTTAGTTGATTCAAATAAAGCTGATAGGTATTTGCATCCCTATCGGAGGAGGTATCTGAGGAGGAGGAGGAGGTGAAGAGAGCCATCTGAAGTGCATAAGAGCTCGTGCCAGAAGCCGACACACAGTGTTTCAGGAATCTAAAAAAGGGTCTCTGGTTAAATGCACATTCAGTTTCAAAGAATCAAACAAAGTAATTTTGAAAAGTGGGGAAGGGTATTAAAAACAGAACAAAGCTATAGCACTCTTAGAGAGATTCTTATTTTGGAGAAGTTCAACAATTCACTTCCTGCAGTCGTGAGAACTCGTGTGGAAGAGCAGAGCGTTAAAATGGCAAGACGAGAAGCTGAAATGGCTGCTGATGATGATTGGGTTCAGAAATCAAAGTTTGGTTTCTGTGTGAGATTGAGAAGAATGTGCGAGATCTTCTAAAAAACATATTCCTGTGAGTGTAAGGTTTATTGGCATAGTCCAGGAGTAGCAGGTAAAGGGGGTTACAGCATTAAGAGGCACAGAAGCATGTAATTCTTTTATGCTGAGACATGAGGAGCTATGTCGTTCAGAAAGACTATTGGAGAGATGAGAAGTGCTCCATTATGTAACGTGTGGTTGGAGTGTCCAGTGGAAACATCAACAGATTTATTCCACAATGGGGAAGGAGGCCTTGAGCTTGGTGTTGGCGTTACAACATTTCAGCATTTAAATTGCCAATAACCTACCTGAAACAAATCTTTATCACGGATAGTTACCTCTTAAAGTTTTTGGAGAAGGTTAGGGAGAAAAATACCAGTCTGTTCCGATTGAGCTTATTATTGCTGCCATTCAGTTTGAAATTATACAGGTGACAGGGCGAGAAAGTCTAAGTTTTGACACGTTGTGGAGACTTGGATGAAGAAAGACAAAGGCATTCTGTGGCACGAGTAAAATGACTTAAATCGAATCTGGTTGTGAACATTTGTATGCTCAGAGTCAATGTAATATATATGCATTTCAGTCTACTAATGGAGGACGATTAGGAGGTCCAAAATTAATCCATCTTTGTATACTGATGGATCATTTTATTAAAGGTGAGTTGTGAGTTTACTATCACTGTAAAGAGGTTATGTTCTCTTAGGTTGTTTTTCAAGAGAGGTTATAAAGGCAGAGGTGCAGAACTACTGTCTGAACACAGTTTAAGTAAATAACTGAGGAGGCCTTTAGGTTTCATTAAATGGTGGTAACAATCGAAGGGCAGTGGGCAGCTCTCCCAGACCAGGTTTTGCTCTTTTTGTTTTTAGCTGCAGAATCAGAAGCTGTTGGAGATCCTCGAAGGGTTGGAAGTTTCAATACATGATCCCCAGCTGCTTTTCTCTCTCAGATCTCTGTTCATGTTGTTACCTCCTGGATCAGAAAATTGCATGTAAGAATCTGTATTTGAATATTTCTTTGTGCCAAGCAGTATATACCAAGAAGGTACAGTATCTACTGTTTATGTAAGCTATCCCAAAATATTCTTTTCTTCGATTGGATTTTAACTAAAGCATTTGAATAGATTATATTTTACTTAATTTCGAGAGGTTTGACCAGTCACAACATATCTGGAACGCACACTTCACATCTATGTTTAAAATAAGGAAAGGTTTGGGTCTAAGCGGCCTTCTTAAAATATTTTGCGGGAATCTGGTCTGGTCCACAACACTTGTAGCCGAGGAGTTTGTGACTGAATCCTGTAATGGAAAATTTAGTGCAGGGGCTGGGGATGGTTTGCTGGAGGTTGTGCTGTGAGCTGCCTCAGACATTCAGGGAGACCTGGGGATTTGGTGACCCAACTTTGGATGGAACATGGGGACTGTAGTTACAGCATCTGGGTCTGTAACATGAACAACAAATGGAGCAGAGGCTGCCGCGAAGGGAAACTCTGAAACCACGCAGTGAGTGTGTGTGGGGAAAGGGATCTGCTGGACCCACCCCGGGTTTTCCAGGAACAGCTTCCCAAGCTCCATTTAACCCAGGAGCAGAGTGTGAGTGGTCCCTGACTGAACAAGGAGCTGGTCACAGAGCGGTGTCAGCTCCTTCAACACGACCTGCAGCTTCACACCAGGGGGAGGATGGTGTTGGCTGTGGCCGTAATGGTCACAGTTTCATTCAGATTCTATGATCCAGAACTTTCCAGGCAGGACTGGATGACATATCCATCATTTCCCTGTATCGCCACCAACAACGTCTCCATACGGTGATGGAGGATGTATATGGTGGATGAGGTCAATACATTGTTTCTCCCACAGCAGGGAGCTGCCGGGTATATCCAGTATAGTGGGATTCCCAATGGTATACATGGCATCTGAGGAGTAGCCATGTCAATGGGGAGAGGTAGAGGAACTGAAGGAGCTATCTCTCTAATAAAGTTGCAGCGTGCCCATGCACACTACATCATGTTGGTGAATACCCACTGTCCTGGCAGCAACCACAGACTCTTCATTCAGAAGCAGTCAGCCATTCCCATCGTCATCGGGTCTCCACGTAGAAAGAAATGAATATATCTTGAATAAAGGCGGTCCCCTTGATGCACGTTTCAAAACATCAGCCCCACCACCAATCAACCACATCAAAATAATCCATGTGTGCGGAGAGCAATGGGGTCATTTGGAGTGTCTGGGAGCAGACGATCAGGGATGGAGCAAAACCACCCATGTCTGAACGGGTCTGAGTGAACCCCCCAGTACACAGTATCATTAAGTCCTGTAATACCTCTCCATTTCAGTCACATCCTGCCTTCCATTTTTACTGTCGATGAAATGACAGGATATATCATGTTAAATTCCACCTGCCAAACTATTATCTATTGCCTTTACCTCTCTGAATATATCTGTCGACCCTCCACCCTCTCTTGATAATTTAATCTCTTGCTTATCACCAGCGACATCACCAAACTCAGCATCTGTATATCTGTTCCATCCTCCTGATCATTAGTATAGATTGTAAATATTTGAGGACCCAGCGCTGATCACTGTGTGACCCTACTAGTTACGTTCTCTCTAACTGATTGACAGCTGATTTATCCTGACTGCCTGCTTCCGGTATGATACCAAGGCCTCTCCCATTCCTGTGCAACACAGTCGAAGGGTTGAATAACAACAAAGAGCATCTGTGAGGAATCCAACCCCTCGAACCTGCTCCGCCATTGAATACAATCACGGTTGATGTCATCGCGGCCTCTGTTCCACTTTCCTGCCATCTCGTCATCCTAAAAATCTTGTCTCTTGTTGTACATTGCACCACAGGGAAGAACATCCACTCCATATCTACACTTTCAATTACTTTTAGCATTTTACAGACCTCAATAAGATCTCCTTTTATTCTTATAAACTCGAGAGTATAGGCCTGAACTGCTTATTTTCTCTTCATAAGACAAACACTTCAAATATGGAATAATTCGAATGAAGCTCTTCTGAATTGCCTCCAATGGAAATACCTCATTCTGCAGGACACCCAAACTGTACTCCAGTTGCAGCCTCACTAATGCCTTGCATAGCTACAGCAACACTCCCTACCTTTCTACTCTATCCTTTTATAAATAAACACTGAAATTATGCTTGCATTTCTCATTCCTTGCAGTACCCACGGGCAGGTTTTCTGTGATATGCAAGCAGACACCCAGATCCCTCTGCACCTCAACACTTTGAATTTTCTCTCCATTTAGATAATAATTTATCTTTCTATTATACTGGCCAACTTGAATAGCCCCATATTTATTCACTTTAACTTTCCGAGCCAAATGTTGACCCATTCACCCAACCTATCCATGTGGTTTTAAAATCTCCCACCGAAGTAATTTCCCACCGAAGTTAGTGTCATCTGAAAATCTGGCATCGTATTTTCTATTCCGTCAACTGCATACAGTAATACTATCGATTGCAAATGAGAACTGAAATCAATGGCACCCCACAAATTGCATTTGCCAAAAGAAAATGGCACCTTTATTCCATCTGTCTCCATTTTGTTGGTTAACCAATCCTCTATTCAAGCAATAAATTACTCCTAAACCCATGTTGTCTGATCTTGCCACTTACTCTTTGGAGAAGCAACATATCCAAAGCCTTCAGGAAGACCAGATACATTCCATCTCCAGGAATCCTACTATCCACCTTGCTTGTCACATCTTTACGTAACTCAAGCAAACTCTTCAAACTTGATTTGTCCTTTGTAAAACCATGTTGACTCCGATGGATTGTGGTTTGACTTTACATATGTCCTCAACAATGGATTCTAATAATTGTCTTAAATTACAATAGTTTTTCGTTACGTTTTCCTCCCAAATGTATCCAGTTATTATCATTTCTTCCCTTTCAAAAACGTTTACGTTTTCTTTGAATTCCTGTTTAATGGGCAAACGGTTTTAAGAGATTTGCTCCAAGTGCTGTTTGAGGCATGTGTGGTTGACAGGACTAATCATTCTGCTGGTGTACAAAATCGATGGCGTGACCTTTTTCTGGTGTTCCCATGTTGGCGTCTCCAAGGCAAGAATGATCTTCTATCAATGATGATTTACGGGTTTGGGGGATTGTGGAATCCTCCTGTTGCTGTGTAACATTTTGAGGGGTTGATGGGTCTTCTCATTCTTCTCAAAAGCAGGTGGATATACTGAACGGTCTCCTCATGTATCCCGGAGATGGGACCGAGGGAGTGATTGGTCTTCTCTTGTTCCCAAACAACAGACGTGTGTCTAAGTTACCTCTTCCTTTCTCATGAAAGAAGTGTCAGATAGTTTTTATCCTTATTCAATTCCCTTGAACTCGGATCGGTGGGTCTGAATGGCCTCCTATTACCCCAGTTTAACAAGCTCCAGTCACAGTGTGACCTCTTCCACTTCCTATGTTACAGACTTGCGGAGGCTGAATGGACTGATCCTGTTGCTGTTTAACAGGATACTGGTGCAGCATGGCCTACTCTGGGTCCAGTGTTATAGGCTCGAGGGCTGATTGGCCACCTTCAGTAAATGTATATCAGGCTCCAGAGGCTGAATAGCCTCATCCTGTTTTGGTGTAACAGGCTCGAAGGCCTGAGTATCCTCATGTTGTTCCTGTGTAACAGGCTGGAGAACGTAATGGATTCCTCCACTATCTGCGTAATTCGCTTCACTTGTTGACTCCTTCTGTCATCTATGTTGAAATAGGACAGTCTTTAACTTATGTAAACTGCAATGGCTACTGGGTCAACCTGATCATCCTTTCGTTATAAGCTAGCACCTTCATTGCAGGAATCATCTCTGAGATGCTTCCAATATTACAACATTCTTTCTTCATTGAAGAGACTAAATCAGTACACACTATTCTAGATGTGATCTCACTAAGACCCTTTACAGCAACAGCAACAATTTGCCAGCCTGTTGTAAGGTTCCCACCCAGGTTAGAGCTGTCTCAGCTCTCTGGGGGAAACAGAGCATTGTTGGAAGATCTCTACTCCACAGCATAACGGGAGATCTGGAGAAATTAATGTTTGAGAAGATCATAAATGATGTGGTGAGATAATCTCTACCATTAATCTCCCCAGAGCCCACGTTGCTCAGATTCCACAGAATCTAGTAAGGTGGAGTGCAAAAACAGCAAGGAGGAGCAAACATTGATGGGAGTTATATATCAAAGTGAAAGCTGCAGTGCAAATGCTGGACATGTTATAAAACAGGAAATGAGGTATACACATGTGTGGGTACTTCAGTAACAATGTACTGTTTAATTTATATCTAAACTGTGTTAACCCAATTGAATGCTAATGCTGGGAAAAATTCATTTCGTGACCACGTGTGAGATGTTTTACATTAACATTATGTCGAGCATTGAGCTCGAGATCAGGTTATTTAGGAATTGGTGTTGAATGATCAGAAGAGCTAATTGAAATTTTTGCTGGAAAGGACCTTTTGGGACCAGTGACCACAATGTATTGGTTTTCTTTTATGCTGTTTGAGTACACGGCAGTTTTTGTTTTAGTTGAAGTAACCGTTATAAATCTGAGTCATGCAAGCCATGAAATTGTGAGGAGAAAGTGGGGACTACAGATGCTGGAGATCAGAGTCTAAGAGTGTGGTGCTTGAAAAGCACAGCCAGGCAGCATACTAAGAGCAGATAAATCGATGTTTTGGGCATAAACCCTTCAACAAGAATAAAGCTTATAGGCCAAGGGGGCTGAGATATAAATGAGAAGGGGGTGCGGCAAGGGGGAGGTAGCTGGGATTGTGATAGGTAGGTGAAGATGATAGGTGACGAAAGGAGACAGAACGGCTCATCTACTGTATGCATTAAACCCGATGTGGTCTTCTCTACATTGGCGAGGCAGTAGGTCAACTTGTGGATCATTTCACAGAACATCTCTGGGACAGCCACATTGAACAACTCCATTGCCCTACGGCTGAGCACTTTAACTCCCCTTCCCACTCTGCCAAGGACACGAGTGTCCCTGACCTGCTCCATCGCAAAACCCGAGTGCTTCATACAAGAATTTCAGAGGAAGCAGCTATAGACATGTTGTTTGCATCGCGGATTGTCACTTTATTTTCTGACACATTCCCGAAAGGCATTTAGCCAATCTGGATAAGGCAAAGGTTATAATTATTATCCAATAGCTTAAGAAAGGATGAATTTGGAGAGTGGTGAACTACAGACCAGTTATCTTGTCATCCGCAGTCAGGTATCTGTTGGACTCGATTACCAAGAACATGCTACTAGATATATAGAAAGTAATAACATAACTGGGGAGTGTGAGAATGTACAGATGAAAGGAAAACCAGAAGTGGCATACATTTTTTGGAACGGTTTGAAGATGATTCTTGGAGACATAGGCAATGAAGAACCAATGTATAACGTATACTTGGATATTCATGAGATTTTTTAAAAGAACTCACACAATAAGCTCATAAGAAAAGTTAAACCGAGAGGTTTTACGAAGAACATATGCAAATGAGAAAGTAAAAATTAGGTTTACATTAATGTGAATGTAATTGGAAGATAGAGGATGTCGTGCACCAGTTGCATCGAGCGTTGATGAGATTAAACTTAGACTATTGTGTATCGCTCGGAGTCCCAATCTAAGAAAGAATATACTGACTACAGAGGAACTGCAAAAGGTATTCTCCAAATTAACCCCTAAATTGGCAAGGTTGTCTGACGGGATAACTCAGCCTGTAATCTCGAGTTTCGAAACATGAGAGGTGATCGTAGTGAATCTCAGAAACATCGAAAGGACTGAATAACAGAGGGACATGACGAAGTACAAGTAGGCGAGATCAAGGATAATCCCATGATATTCTACACGAACAAGTAGAACAGAATAATCAGCAAACAGTTAGTATACATTAGAAACCAAAGGGGCAATCTGTGTGTCAACCCGGAGAACATTGATGGATTGTAACATGAGACCTTCACATCTATTTTACTTGGGAGAAGGAGGAGGCAGGTACAGAATCCAAAAAGATGGACTGGACAACTCTTGAACCGATTGCTGTAAAATACGAGCAGGAATTTGAGGTTTTGTTCTGTATAAATTTAGTCCAATCTCCATGTCTGAAAGTGTTGTATCTTAGTCGGCTGTTCGGGTCAAGGGAGGAAAGACCCTGACGGAATATTTTAATTAGAATCTGACCATAGGGGAGGTGCCAGAGAACTGGAGAACTGCTAATACGATTCCACTTCACAGTAAGGGTGGGAGAGACAGACCAGGGAAATATAGACGAGCGAGTATTAGATCACTGTTAAGGAAACTACAGGAGAAAATAGGGAAGGAGAATATCGGACTCCAATCAGAGTTGCAAGGTTTGATCAGGGATAATTATCATGACTTTATCAGGAGGAAGTCACATCTGATGGATTTAACTGAATTAGTTTGAGGAGGTCGATTATATGGTTTTGTAGGAGGCCTTTGAAAAAATATTCACCTGGGAAACTGAAAAATAAAGTAAAACCTCACAATGTGAAAGATAACTTGACAAGTTATAACAAAAATTGTCTTAGTGTGGCGGGAGAAGGCTGTTTGTGTGACTGGAGACCAGTGTCCCCTGGCGTACCACAAGGATCAGTGCTCTCTCCCTTATTATTTATATTATTCATAAAAAAAGACGTGAATGAGGAGGGGGCTAGTTGGCGAGTGGGGGAGGTGTGATAAGTCAGTATATATTTGACATAAAGATTGGCTGGGTGGTTCGCAGTGAGGAGGAAGGCCTTAAGTTACAGGAAGATGCAGAAGGAATGGTCAGATGGGCACATCAATGGCAGATGGAATGTAATCCTGATAAATATGAGGTGGAAGATGGAACCAGGCAGGAGGGGACTCATTGAATGGCAGCACACTGGTAACCTCAGAGTGTGCTTCTCCACACATCCCTCAATGTGACTGGACAGGGTAATGGACTTGTTACGAATTGGACCTTGGGTGTTGTGTTTCCTAATTAGGGTGTAGATTATAAGAGCTACATAGGGCTTTGGATCGGCCAAAATGGAGTACTGTATGTGGTTCTGGAAACCACATTCCAGGAAGGATGTGATTGTACTGGAGAGGGTGCAGAGGAGATTCACCAGAATGTTCCCTGGGATGGAGCATATCAGCTATGGAGAGAGGCTGGATAAGCTTGGTTTGTTTACTTTGGAGCAGAGAAAGCTGAGGGGCCCGTGATTCAGAAGGATAAGATTATGAGGGACATGAACAGGGTGGATAGACAGCAGCTGTTCCTTTTAGCCAGAGGGTCAATAACAAAGGAGCACTCTTTTAAAGTGAAGAGTTTGAGGTTCAGAGAGGATTTAAATATATTTTTTTTCACCAAGTGTGTGTTGGGTTCTGGGATTACTTCCTGAGAGGGGAATTATCACGAGTAAACTCACGATCGTTAAAAAGTACTTAGACGAGCACTTAGAAATATCATAACATTCCAGGCTATGGGCCTGATGTAGGAAAGTGGGACTAATATAGATCGTGCTCTATTTCTGTTTGCACAGAGTCTATGCTCCCGTGAGTGGATAGTGTGGAAGGTCAATTATTGAGCAGTTTAAGTCAGGAATTGATGAGTTTCTGAAGAGTATATTCATAAGGGTTATAAGAGTGAACTGTAATCACTTGTTAAATTATGTCAATGTGAGAAATATGAGAATACAAGTGCAGCTTCCTTACAAACTGAAACCAGAGAATGGAGAATGGAGAATAGGGAAATGGCAGAACTATGAAACCACTACTTCAGTTCTGTCTTCACAGAACTTTCATACAATACTAGGAAAACCAAGTCTGCTGTGGAAAAATGATGTAGTACATGGAACATAGAACATAGTAAGTGAATGGTTCAGGAGAAATTATTGGGAGTAAAAATAATGGACATGGACAACTAACATAGATTTATGAAATGGGAATTAAGTTACAGAAACAGACTGGGAGACAAATGAAAGAGGAGCAATGGATGTAAAACATTTGGATTTTCAGAAAAGGTTTGGTGAAGCTCCAAGCCCAGTTTACAAAAACAAATCTGAGTGGATTGGGGCGAATATATGGCCATGTTTCTATAATGGGACAGCTGGCAGGAAACAGTGAATAGAAATAAACAGACTCGTCAAGAAACAGCCTGACATTGTCTGTAAGGTATCATTCTGTGAGTATGGCCATGTCCCAGACTCCCCATCACCTTCCTCGGATATCTCCTGTCTCACCAACAGGACAGACACAGCAGAAGTGATGGTACAGTGGAATACAGTTGCAAGGGAATTGCTCTGGGAGTCCTCAAAAGTGACTCCGTATCTCACGAAGTCTCATGGCCTTAGTTTACACATGGTAAAGGAAAGCTCCTGCTGATTACCATGTACCAGCCTCTCTCAGCTGATGAATCAGTACTCCTTCATGCTGGCCAACACTTGGAGGAAGCACTGAGAGTGGCAAGGACGCAAAATGCACTCTGGGTGGGGGATTTAAATGTCCACCACTAAGAGTAGCTCAGCTGCAGCATTACCGATTGAGCTGGTCGGGTCCTAAAGGATATAAAGGCTAGGCTAGGTCTATGGTAGGTCATGAAGGAACCCACAAGAGGAAAATACATACTTGACCATATCCTTACTAATCTGCCAGGTGCAGAAGTACCTGCCCATGTCAGTATCAGTAAGAGTGACCACCGCATAGTCATTGTGAAGACAAAGTCCCACCTTCACACTAAGAGTAACATCTATCATTTTGAGTGGTACTATTACTGTGCTTAATAAGACAAACTTCAAACACATCTAGCAGCTCAAGTCTGGGTTTCCATAAGGTGCTGTGTGTCAGCAATAGCAGCAGGATTGTACTCCAGTGCAATCTCATGGCCTGGCATATCCCCGTCACAGCAATTACCATCAAGCCAGAGGATCAACCTTGGATCAATGGAATGTGCAGGATGGCAGGAGCAGCACCAGCCATACCTGACAATGAGGTGTTAGACTGGTGAAGCCACCAAACAGGACTATGAGTGCGCCAAACAGCATTAGCAGTAAGTGATGGACAGACCTTAGTGATCCCACAAGCAACGGTTCAGATCTAAGCTCTGCAGTCCATCTACTTCTCGTCGAGAATAGTTATGGACAATTAAACAAGTCATTGGAGGATGAGATTCCACAAGTATCCCCATCCTTAATGATGGAATAGCCCAGCACTTCAGTGCAAAAGATAAGGTTGATGCATTCTTTCGTCAAAAGGTCATCTTCAGTCAAAAGTGTTGAGTGGATGAAATATCTCAGCCTCCGACAGTGATCCTCAGCAATTCAGTCACCAGTCATCAGCCAATTCGATTCAGCCCACGCAATATTCAGAAACAGTTGGAAGCACTGGATACTCCAAAGGGGACACATGCTGACAACATTCTGGCAATTGTACTGAAAACGTGTACTGCAGAACTTGTCACTGACCCAGCTAAACTGTTCCAATGTCGTTACAACACATGGAAAATTACCCAAATATCCCCTAGACATAAAAAGCAGAACAAATCCAATTCGACCAATTACCGCCCCATCAGTCTACTCTCTATCACCAGTAAAGTCATGGGAGGTGTCAGTGCTTTCAAGCAGCACCTGCCCAGCAATAACCTGGTCAATGACACCCAGTTTGGGCTCCACCAGGGTCACTCAGCTCCTGACCTCATTACCTTGGTTCAAACATGGACAAAAGAGCTGAATTCCAAAGGTGGGGTGAGAGTGACAGCCCTTTAAAACAAGTGAGGTATCAAGGGGCCTTAGCAATACTGGAATCAATGGGTATCAGGGGCAAACTCCCCGCTGGTTAGAATCATACCTGACACGTAGGAAGATGGTCATGGTTGATAAAGGCCAGTCAACCCAGCTCCAGGACAGGTCTGTAGGAGTCCCTCGGCAGTGGCCTAGGCCCAAACCTCTTCAGGGCTCTTGATCAATGACCTTCCCTCTATTATAAGGTCAGAAGTGGGGATGTTTGCCAATGATTGCACCATGTTCAGCAACATTTGTGGCTCCTCAGATACTGAAGCAATCCATGTCCAAATGCGACAAGATTTGGACAGTATCCAGGCTGACAAGTGGCAAGTAATATTGATGCCGCACAAATGCCAGACCGTGACCATCACCAGTAATATGCAATCTAACACGGCTCGTTGGCATTCAATGGTGTTACCATCACTGAATCCACAGTGGACTGCAGTGGTTCAATAAGGCAGCTCACCACCACCTTCCCAAGTGGCAACCAGGGACAGGCAATAAATGTTGGCCCAGCCAGTCACATCCAGATTCACGAAATAAGTATTTTTTTAAAAATAACAGAGGGAGATTACTGAGATATCACAGAGATCGGTGATCGGGCCCCAGCTGTTCACAATAACCATTAAACATTTGGTTGTGGGAATCAAATACAATATATCCCAACCTGCTGACAGAATTAATGGATGTTGGATTGTGAGTGGGTGAGGAGGTTGTAAAAAAGCTTCTAGATGACTAAGACAAGTGGAGTGAATGGGCAAATACGTGGCAGATGGAGAGCAAGGTGGGTAGAGGTGACGGTGTGCCCTTTGATTTGACGCCTATCGTTTGTAACGGGATTGTTTGAAACATGTTGATCTACAAAGGGACGAATGCTCCTTTTTGTTGGTTCCTTCTACGCAGCCCTCCGAGGTCCCTGCAGCACAGTGAGGTCTGAACCCAGAAGGCAATACTGGGAATGGTATTGGCACGCTGCCCAGTGTACATAGTCCCACCAAGTGGGGAGCTGTAACATTGCAAAGGATTTAGATATCCGTGTAGACCAGTCACTGAAAACAATATTGCAGGAGCAGAAAGCAGTTAGGAAGGTAAATGGGTGTTGACCTTCATTTCCGGAGTAAGGGTGTCTTACTGCAGCTGTACAGGGCCTTAGTGAGACCCCATCCCGAACATTGTCCAGTGTTGTGTGTAGTTTTGGCCTCCGTGCCTAAGAAAGGGCAACCCTGACATTGAGGCAGAGCAGTGAAGGATGACCAGACTGATCTCTGGGATGACAGGCTTGTTGTGGGAGCAGAGTTTGGGGTGACTGGGCCTGTATTCCATGGGCTTTAGGAAAATGAGTCGTGATCTCAGTGAGATATATAAAACTCTGACAGGGTGAGACAAATTGAAAGCAGGGATGATAATTCCCCAGGCTGTGGTGTCTAAAACAAGGGGCCACAGTATTAGATACAGAGAGACTATTCTCCATTGAGATGACAATAAATGTCTGCCCTCAGAGGCTGGTGAACCTGGGGAATACACTCGAACCATGACACTGAATATAAATACGGATTTAGAGACAGTAGAGATGTGTAGGGAGAGCAGGAGTACGGTGTGGTAATAAAGGGCAAGCCATCATTATATTGAATTGGGAGCAAACTCAATGGAAAAAGGGACTACTGCACTTCCTATTTTATAGCTTCCCAAGATTAATCACATTAACGGATATATTCATTGCGTGGGATAAATGCATTGCGGAGATATTTGAATATTGAATGACAATGAGGACGGCTCAATGTGTTGTATGGCCTACAACTGTCCCGATTTTCTGTGCAGTCTGTAGGAAAACTCTGTAAATGCTGTCACAATCTCTCAGATGTTAGGAAGGAGTTCTCGGAAGGGTCAACAGGACTGTGTTCCCGTTCTCTTTTTCCAATACTGAGGCTGGGGCCGGGTGTTCTGTTCGGGTTTATCCTTTAAGACCTCGTAGCAGTTTGATACAATACAGTGTCTAGCTTGGCCGATTCAGAGATCATTGAAAAGTTTTATCACATGTATATGTGTCTGCAGTCATAGATAATCATAGATAACAGCCTCCATTCTGACAAGGAGCCTTCCACTAAACCCTCTGCTTCCTACCATCAAGCCAACTGTGTATCCAATTGGCCTGTTCCCCCAGCATTTCACATGATGTAACCTTCCAGAGCAGCCTGCCATGTGGAACTTTATCAAATGCCTTACTAAAATCCATGGAGACTACATCTACTGCTCTGTCCTCGTCAACCTTCCTCGTAACTTCATCAAAGAACTCTAACAAATTTGGCAAGCATGATCTCCCAATCACAATTTTATGCTGACTGCTCCGAATCAAACCCTGTGTAAGTAATGGGTGCAGTCAATTGTATGCTGTCCTTCATTGTAAGATGATTCGAGTACATAAGTAAAGCCATCTCCCTGCTGGTGTCGAGCCTTGCTGAGAGAGCATTTGGGGCACTCTGTACAGATTTGATCTCCTTTGTAAGGAATGATCTCCTTACCACAGGCACGGGTGATGGTAACATGAGGATAGAGTGAATAAGCTGAGTGATTAATCTGTAGAGCTGCGAGAGACGAAGAAATGGTGACGCTGAAACACGAGGAGTGGCAGCGATCACTTATTTCCAAAAGAGACATTGATAGGGTGAGAAATTCCATACTTTAACCAGGGTTGATTGGTTTGATTGATTGCCACGTGTACCTCAGTACAGGGAAACACTTTGTTTATGAGCAGTGGAGGAAGATCATAGTAAGCATGGCCAGACAGATCATAGGGTGGAAATAAACTTGGACAGAGTAAGGCATACAGGTTACACTGAACAGGACGTGCACTAGACAAGATCAACATGAACAAGATCAGCATTATTTGAACTTAGAGAGTCCATTCATCAGTCTAACGTGGCTGTCCTAATAGTTTATATGCCTAAATTAACTCTCCCCACGTTATTGTGCAGTCGGTGTGTGAACCCTGTACTGAACGTCAGGTTGCTCACAATCCCCAACAGCAGCCACAATACCTTCCATCTGAAACAGGTAGCCATTCCCACCAGCTTCCACCCTACATAGAGAACACCAGGTTGTCTTCTTGGAGATGGAAGGTGCCTTCTTGAGACTTCACACAAGACATATGGCTTCCTTGCTCACCGTGGGAAAACCACGTTAAAGTCCCACGTGTGTATCATAAGCAACGCAGCCAGTAGGAACAACGTGGAGCAGTCTGTCTGTGCAGCCTCTGGTCCGATTGTTCATCATGTTAGAGCATCAGTTAGGAGACCCTTAAGACTGCCGATGCTGGTGATCAGAGTAGAACCTCGATTGCTGGAAAAGCACAGCGGGTCAGGCAGCATCCAAGAGGCAGGAGAATCGATGTTTCGGGCATAAGACATTCATCAGGAATCAGCATCAATTACCTCATTCTGCCCCCGTGTAAGTGCTTTGAGGTGGGAATGGCCTCCTCCTTTTCCTGTACAAGTGACTCAAAGGACCGTCTGGCTTCTTCCTCGTCCAATTGGACAGGGTCAAGGGCATGACTGGGTTACTTCTGGTTCCTGTTTAACAGCTCGATGTGCTGACAAGTGTGACAATGCTGCAGTTTTAAGAGGTGATTTTTATCCTGGTTTCTTTTAAGAGAGAGATTGAACGATCGTTATCAAGCTGGCTAGTTAAGACCACTTGAGTAACAGCTAGTGAGGCCTTAGGTTAATTTTAATGAAGTCTGAATGGGTGTGACCAGCTCTCACAAATTAGTATCACTGGGTTTTAGTTTCTCAGTATCATCAAAAGCTATTGGGGTCTCCACAGAGTTGGAAGCTTCAGGGAATGTCTCCTGGCTGCTACTCTCTCTGAATTTTCTCTTGATGCTGTTTTCTATTCCTGAATGTTCCTTTTTGCCAAGGACTGTGTTTATGGGAGTTTCCTATGTTGGACTAGTTCATTAGTAATTGCTCCTAGATCGATTATTCTGTTTAGTTGCCCAATAGAATTACGTTATTCTAAATTCCTCTTTGGTTTTGTTTTATCTTTCGTGTTAAAGTAGATGGTGTTTTGCTTCACACTGAGTAGTTTGACCAGTCACATTGCATCTGGAACAGACACTTTACATTTCCTTTAAAATAAGAAAACATTAGAGTCTCGGCTACCGACTTCAAATATTTTCGAGGGGCTCTGGTGTGGACCATCACACTAGACTCCTTCTCTTCCTGAGTAATAGGCTGGAGGCACTGAATGGGCTGTTCCTGTTCTACTCTAATACTGTCAATGGGCTGAACGACTTCCTCATATTCCTGTGAAACCAGCAGCGTTAGGTGCTGAATGAACTCTTGTTTAACTGTGACAATGTGCAGTGTCAGGAAGTGCTGTTACATGAATGTTACTGATACTTTAACAGTACACGCCTCAATGGAGTCTGGGTCTTGTTGCACATGGACACAGACCAGTTCAGGAACTGACGGGGGATAAAATGTTCTGAACATTGTGGAATCATCAGTGACCATCCCCACTTCTGACCTTATGGTGGGGAGGATGGGGGTGGTGGTGGTGGCAGGGAGACATTGATGAAGTAGCTGAAGATGGTTATGAAGAAGCTACCCAGAGGATCTCCCACAGAGTGACCCAGGACTGAGATGATCACCATCTTCCTTTGTGCCATGTTTGACTCCAAACACTGGACAGTTTACGCCTATTCCCATTAAGTGCAGTTTTGTTAAGCTCCTTGATGTCAATACAAGTCAACCACTGCCTTGATATTGGGGCCAGTCATTTTTACCTTAACCCTTGAGCCAACCTCTTTTGTTCATATCAATGGGCCATGGTATAGGAACAACACGTGTTTTCTTCAAAAAAATGGGATTGAATGTCAGGGTTTCTCTTCTCAAGAGTGTTCGGGGAGCAAGATGACTGAAAGTATTTGAAGAGGAGGTAGATGGATATTGACCTGTCAGATAGTTGAGGGCGATGAAGAATTGGGTATGAAAGAGGATTCGAGGCCAGGAGCAGATCAGTCACGATCTTCGTGAAGGGCATGGCAGGCTTGGGGAGTGAGCGACCTGCCCTGTTTCTGATGTTCTCCCATTCTGTTATTGGAAAGTTAGTGGGTGTTATTTTCATGGATGTTCTGTTATTGAATGTTTCAATCAGGGTGATCAGAGGATTTTGTGAGCCATCTCTGGGTGAGGTATGGGAGCTGTATTCTCAGTGAATTTGGGTCTAGAGCATGACCAACAAATGAAACACAAGTTACAGAGAGGGGAAGCTCTGTAAAAAGAGATGAGAGGCCTCTTTCATACCCAACCTGGGCTTTCCAATTACATTTCCCAAATCACCTCAAATCATGTGGGACAGTCTTGAAGGGCCGAATGGTCTCCTCTGTTTCTGTGCACCAGGTTATAGGAGTAAGTAGCCTCCAACTGCTCCTGTTTAGTAGGTTTGAGGGGCTGAATGGAACACAGGAACTTGGGACTGAGGAGCAGGAATGGGGCATTAGATACGTTGAGCCTTCTGCATCAGGCACTAAGATGGTGGCTGATCAGGTTGTGGACTCAGCCTCACTTTCCTGTCTCCATCCCATTATGCATGACTCACTTCTCTGTCAAATATTTACCTAATGCAGCTTTCAATCAACATGAACATCAAGGCAAAATAAACTACCAGCGAAGAGAATTATGACTTGAAAGGTCCTTTCAGAATTTTTGTCATCCCTCTTATAGACTCAGAGCATCATACAGAATGGAAACAAACCCTTTAGTCCAATCTGTTCACTCCGATCACATATCAAATCTGATCTAGTCCCATTTGCCAGCATTTGGCCAATATCCCTCCTCTCAGATACTTTTTAAATGTGCGATGGTAACCGCCTTCAGCACTTCCTCTGACAGCACTTTCTGTACACACACCACTCTCTGTGTGAAACATTTACCTTCAGGTCCCTTCTAAATCATTACCTCTCCCCTTCAACCTATGCCCTCTTGTTTTGGAACCCCCTATCCTGGTGGAGCAGAGTGTGGCTGTTCAGAATATCCATGCCCCGATGATTTTATAAACCTCTCTAATGTCACCCCTCAAAATCTGACACTCCAGGAGAAAGCACCTCAAACTAATCAACCTCTCACTAAAGCTCAAACCTCCAGTCCTGGAACATCCGTGTAATTTATTTCTGCAGAAAACCGAATTGTACGTAGTATTCATAAAGTGGCCTCACCAACATCCTGTACAGATGTAACATGCCACCCCAACTCCTATACTCAATGCTCTGACTGATTAAGACAAATGTGCCAAATGTGTTCAGCACCACTCTGTCTACCTGCGATTCCACATTCAAGGAACAATATACCTGCATCCCTATGTCCCTTTTTTCCACAACACTCCCCAGGATCTCACTATTAAGTGTATAATTTCTGCCCGATTTGCCTTCCCAAACAGCAAAACCTCGTATTTATCTAAATTAAACTTCATCTGTCCATCCTTGCCCCTTTGTCCCAATTGTGGTCTCGTTATACTCTGAGATAATCGACTACACCACCATTCTGATGTCATCTGTAAACTTACTAACTATGGCCCCAATATTCACATCCAAATCTTTTACATAAATGATGAAATGCAGTGAACTCAGTAATGATTCTTACAGCACACTGCTGCTCACAAGCCTCCAGTCTGAAAAGTACCCATCTTCCTTCAAGCCAATTGTGACTAGCTTCTTCTGTATCCCAAGGTAAAAACAATGACTGCAGATGCTGAAAACCAAATACTGGATTCGTGGTTCTGGAAGAGCACAGCAGTTCAGGCAGCATCCAACGAGCAGCGAAATCGACGTTTCGGGCAAAAGCCCTTCATCAGGAATCATTCCTGATGAAGGGCTTTTGCCCGAAACGTCGATTTCGCTGCTCGTTGGATGCTGCCTGAACTGCTGTGCTCTTCCAGCAACACTAATCGAGTCTTCTGTCTCCCACGTGACTTAAACTTACTAATCTGTCTACCAAGCAGAATGAAATACTAGCTATGAAGAGAGGCTGAGTAGTTTAGGTTTATTTTTATGAGAAAAAAGGAGATTGACGGGGCACCTGATTGAGATTTACAAAATCATGAAGTGTATAGACAGGGTGGATAGAGACAAGCTTTTTCCAAGGATGAAGGATTCAATAACGAGAGGTCGTGCTTTCAAAATGAGAGGTGGAATATTTAAGGGGGATACACGCGGTAAGTAATTCACACAGAGGGTGGTGGGCGTTTGGAACGCGTTGCCAGCAGAGGTGGTAGAGGCAGGCACGGTCGATTCATTTAAGATGCGTCTGGACAGATGCATGAGGAGGTGGGGAGCAGAGGGAGACAGATACTCAGGAATTGGGCGACAGATTTAGACAGAACATTTGGATTGGCTCAGGCTTGGAGGGCGAAGCGCCTGTTCCTGGGCTGTAAATTTTCTTTGTTCTTTGTTGTTTGAATGCACACCTTGCTGAAATCCATATAGACAATGTCTACCAAACTGCCTTCATCTATCTTCTTTGTCACCTCTTCAAAAAATTCAATCAAATTCATGAGACATGATTTCCCATGCAGAAAGCTACGTTGTCTCCACCGATCAGCCCTTGCCTTCCCAAATGTATGTAAATGCTATCCCTCAGAATCCCCTCCAACAACAACTGACATCAGGCTCACCGGTCTATAATTCCCCGGCTTTTTGGGTCGCTGTTTCCTTTTCTTATCCCACTCCTCCACTGCTCACAACAAATGTTAAATGTAACCAGGTCGGTGATATGGCCGATGATATCGGTCTCAGATTGGTTCAGGGTCAGTTTTAGGAACAAGTCAGGCTAGTTTCTTTAATCTGCTAAAACAACACGTTTATGATCAAGAGCAATGTTACTCAAACTATGATGGAAAAATGAATGGCAAACTGTTTGGGTTTCACAAATATATAATCAATATTTCCCTTTCTAAACGCACACACACACACACACACACACGCAATCTCTGCAATTTTAACTTGAAAGAACTTTGCCAGATATTATTGGAACACGTGACAAAGGAAAAATTGCAAGATTGGCCAAAAAGTTATTCTGCTTCTGAAGATATTGTACTCAAACAGCTGCTAGCAATGGGATTTCATCCTGGGAGAGTTTGGATTTGGCTGAATTTTCTTTGCTTTAGGCAGTGACGAGATTCCAGTGAATTGTGGTCAGGGATCACCTCAAGGTTAGCTCTGATGCCTCACAGCACCAGGGACTTGGGTTCAATTCCAGCTTTAGGTGACTGTCTATGTGGAGTTTGCACATTCTCCCCTTGTCGGTGTGAGCTTCTAAATGGGTGATCTAGTTTCCTACCACAGCTCAAACTGTGTAGGTTCATTGGATTGGTCATGGTAAATTGTCCGTCGTGTTCAGGGATTTCGAGGTTAGATGCATTAGTCCGGGGTAAATACAGGGAAATGGGTTGGGAAGGTTAGTATGGACTTGTTGGGCCGAAGTGCCTGTTTCAACACTGTAGGGATTCCATAAAAATACGAATGGTAACGATGCCTTCAGAGTTTTTTTTAGCTTGCACATATTACTGTGATGAGGAACAATGAAGGAGAGAGAGTGCAATAGGCCATTTCTTCTCAGGCAGATTACATTTTATCCCTCTCTGAGCTGAATCACACAGTAATGTCATCCTCTCCCAAACTGGACAATGGGAGGTCTCCTTGTACATTGTCCAAACTATGTCTCCATCACATTCCCTGTTCCCTGTAGGTGCATCATTGCTGCTGTCTTACACAGAGCCATATCCTTCGCAGAAAATGGCCTTGGTCGATTTGAAGATATGTTTATATGTCCCTGTGTCATTAAAAGATAAAAAAAATTTAATTTAATCAGAATACCTGTGTTAAAATGAATTCATTTTTTAAAGAAGTACAGAAATTGCTGGAAAATCTCGGCAAGTCTGTCAGCATCCAGATGCCTTTTACATGCTGTAGTTGGACCAGCCTCCACCACTTCCTCTGGCAGCTCATTCCACACGCACACCACCCTCTGTGTGAAATGGTGCCCTTTAGACCTCAGAAAAGCCTTTCCCCCCTCACTTTCCATCAATGCCCTCTAGTTTTGGACGCCCCAACCTGAGGAAAACCCCTGACTACTCACCCTATCTATGACCATTATGATTTTATAAAATTTTACTGCTGCGAAATGTGACTCCAATCAACACGAATGGCTGCACTTTCAGTCATCCTGGACCTAAATTGTGAAATGCAATACTGACACCCCTTCCTTCTCCATCAGGTCACAATTCTACAATCAGTTTAATCCGTTTGTTCAGATGTATCCTGAGACACTTCTGTGGGATTTGCACCTTGACGTTTGTGCCCAGAAGAGGCCTCACCAATGTCCTGTACAACCTCAACATGACGTCCCCATTCCGATACTCAAAGGTCTGTCCTGTGAAGACATGTGTTTGAAACACTTTCTTAACCACACTATGTATATGAGATGCAAATTTTAAAGAATTGAACCTGACAGCCTAGGTTTCTGTACTACAGCACTGCCAAAGGCTCTACTTTTAATTGTATAGGTCCTGCACTTGGTTGATTTACCAAATCGAATACCTCGCATTAATTCAAACTAAACTCCATCTGCCACCCATTCAGACCAGTGTGTGATGTTACTGCCACCTCCCCCTAGCATCACTCAGCAATACCCATAAAGCTGAACATTATTCTCCTGTGTGTTTGTTCATCAGACTGTCCTGACATGCTGGGACATACCTCTGCAACAGGCAGGAATTGAGTCCAGGCCTTCTAGTCCAGAGCTAGGAACACTACCACACAATTTCAGGAATTGGAATCAAATCCAGAGTTCTGGCTCAGAGACAGGGACACTACCATACCCAGATTTTGGGTCATATTTTAAGTGCCCGCTTTCAGCTCGATATGGATTTAGTATAATCAGGTTGCCATTACTGAATTACAAAAAACACTTTATTATTAAACAAATGCAAGATATTTGTCTCAACTGTAGGATATTGAGTGTACGTGCTATGCCATCGAAATTAACTATGAACGTCTTTAATCGCTATTATCTGTAGTCTGCAATATTAGAGAAAGAAATCCTGCAGACACACTCTGCCCAATGAAGAGTCTCAAATAGATATTTATCACTGAACACCAGAGGCGAAGGAAGAGCTTAATTTCTGACCCCAAAACACCGATCACTCTAACCCACCTCTAACGTGCGACTGCACTCTTCCTAAAACCATGAAATGATACCAGGCCAGTGATTACTGTTCAGCCTCTCCTTCCCACTGACTGTGTCTGTAATCTGTCCCTCCTCCCCCTAACCACAAAAGGCAAATCAAGCTCAGGGTCTTCGTGAAAATCAAGGCAGGAGTGTGCAGGCATCCTGGAGAGGGGGAGGGAATTTTAAAATTGAAGGGGGAGGGGGAGGTGGCAGTAATATCACACACTGGGCTGAGGGGTGGCAGATAGAGTTTTGTTTGGATTAATGCGAGTTATTGGATTTGGTAAATGAAACAAGAACAGGATCTATACAATTAAAAGCAGGGCCTTTGGTAGTGTTTGAGAACAGAAACCTAGGCCGTCAGGTATAATTCTTTAAAATTTTCATCTCATATAGATAGTATGGTTAAGGAGGTGTTTAACACATTTGTCTTCATTGGTCAGACCTTTGAGTATCGGAATTGGGACGTCAATGTTGTGGTTGTACAGGACATTGGTGAGACCTCTTCTGGAATACTGTGTCCAGACTGGTCATCCTGCCCGCTCATTCCATAGGCACAACACCCTCTGGGTGAAAAGGCTGCCCCTTAGGTCACTTTTAAATGTTTCTCCTCTCACCTTAAGCCTATGTCCTCTAGTTTTGGTCTCCCTGCACCCTTGACCATTCACTTTGATATTACTGACCTTGACATTATTAAACTGGAGAGGGCTCAGAAGAGATTAACCTGGATGGTGCTTGGAAAGGAGGGATTGAGCTATAAGGAGAGACTGGATAGGCTGGGACTTTTTTCACTGAAGAATATGAGATTCTGCGGTAACTTTGCACAGGTTTATAAAATAATGGGGGGTACAGATAAGCTGAAGGGCTGATGTCTTTTCCATAGAGTTGGGGATTCAAAACTGAGGGATATTTTAAGGTGAGAGGAAAAAGATTTACAAAAATCATGAGAGGTAATTATGTTAGACAGAAGCTGGCTTGTGTGTGGAGTGAACTTCCAGAGGAAGTGGTGAAAGCAGGGACAGTTACAACGTTTAAAGGACATTTAGATCAGTCCATGGATAAGACATCAGTTCAGGTGGTGCTGTGAGCAGCTGCCCTCTCCCTCCCCCTCTCTGAATGAATGCCTGTTGGTTTTCACCCTCTGCCAATGCCTGTGCAGTGGCGTGTGGAGGCCAGCAGAAGGTGGCATTGCATCACTTCAAACACCACAGAGACTGTCAAACCTGCCCCACACACAGACACACAGATACACACACAGCAATTGTTAGGACACAACATTGAGCTCATCTGGTACTTTAAACTAAACATAAAGAAATGCTCAATTTGCCTTGTAAACTGTTAAAATATGAGTGACATAGATCTCCCAAATTCCACTGTTTAAATAAAAACATCAATTTATTTTTTCACTCTGAAACGGAAGATTTTATATCAACTATTCCCAACTCGGAGACCACATTTCTCTGAACTGCTTATTACCCCACTCCAACTCTATAGCAATATACTGTTTCAAAAAGACATTTATTAAAATTACATAAACGTAATTTCAAAACCACACTGCAGCTGACCTCACACCAATATCCATTTTTCCCATCTTTCCTGGGAAGACTGGCTCATGTTACCGGATGCTATTGAAGTGTCTACATTTCAGCATTCCGCAACCTGGGAACATATCCTTCCATGATACTGTCTCTCAGTCTCCCCCTCTCTGTCTATTTCACAAACCCCTCCCATGTGGTGATATTTAAACTGATTACCCCGCCATCTGTCTCTGGCAGTGATGTTCACACCCACAGCACCCCTTGTCATGGCACAATGGAGATATGGAGCTGTAAATGGGTGGGAGGTGCACATCCTGTCACTTCCAGCCCGGGCTGCAAGTTTCCCCACGCTGGGCAGTGATCTAACACAGTGTTACTGAGCAATGTACTGGGGTGGGGTACACAGTCCTACATGCTGGGAGGGTAACTGCTCCTGGTTTACAGATGACTGCACTGGGGTGGGGTACACAGTCCTACATGCTGAGAGGGTAACTGCTCCTGGTTTACAGATGACTGCACTGGGGTGGGGTACACAGTCCTACATGCTGAGAGGGTAACTGCTCCTGGTTTACAGATCAATGCACTGGGGTGGTGTACACAGTCCTACTCACTTGGAGGGTAACTGCTCCAGGTCGGCAAATTAATTCATGGGTGATCACTGCACTGATCGCTGTGCTGGTCCGACTATCTGGTTGAGGTTTATAGATACTGCAATGATGTAGTCTGTGCAGCTCCCCATGCTGAATGGATATTTGTTTCAGGTTTACACATTAGTGCCCAGTTGTGTTCTGCACAGCTCCCCGTCCTGGACAGATATCTCGTCTGGGCTTATAGATCAATGCACTGTTGTGGTCTGCACAGCACCCCGTCCTGGACAGATATCTAGTCTGGCTTTATAGATCAATGAATGGATGTGGTCTGCATTGCTTCCCATGCTGAATACTTGCTGGAGGAACACAGCAATCCAGGCAGCATCAGGAAGTGTAGCATTTGATGTTTCAGGTTAGCCCGCCTTCAGGATTCTTACACAACGGTTACACCTGAAATGCCGACTTCTCCACCTCCTGATGCTGTCAAGATTGCTGTGTTCTCACAGCTTCCTGCCTGTCTACCTTGGACTCCAGCATCTGCAGCTTTTCTGTCTCTATCCCAGCTTCCCAAACTTGACAGATGTCTCGTCTGCGTTTGAAGATAAGTGCCCTGACATGATCTGAGCAGTGTTTCACTCTGGACATATTGCTGGATTGTATTGACCAGTGCAATATATGAATCTCGATAGATTGCTGAGTTGTACTGAGCAGTACACCGGCCGGGTCTACACCTTGTTCCACGGTGAACAGATATCTCCTCTGGGTGTATGGTGTCTGGGCTGGTTCTGTGAGGTGGGTTGAGAATGTGGTATATCTAACCATTTCAGCTGATCTGGCAATGCCTTTCATTCCCTTCTTTTTAGTTCCCATTCCTGTGATTGGACACTCCCTCTCTCACCCCATTAATTTTACGGTGTGTCCAGGCACAGTACATCATGTTGGTGGGGTGGGTAGGGGGCAAAGGTCATGGACAGGTCAAGGGGTTCCCCGGAACTTTCTGTCCCTGACATTCCATAACTGCCATTCTCCGAAACGTTCTGTCCCCGACATTCTATAACTGACATTCCCCGGAACGTTCCTTCCCCTACATTCTATAACTGACATTCCCCAGAACGTTCCATCCCCGACATTCTATAATTGACATTCCCCGGAACGTTCCATCCCCAACATTCTATAACTGACATTCCCCGGAACGTTCTGTCCCTGGTATTGGTTGTGAACGGCCGGACGTCAGTGAATTGAACAAACGATAATATCCCGAGGGAAGAGATCCCGTTCCAGGGAGAAGGAGACACCGTTCCGAAGGCCCCTCAGGCAGTTAAAGGGGTGAACACGTTTTCCCTGCGTTTACATTTCTCCACGACACAGGATCGACCACAATTTAGACCAAAATACAGGAATTCCCAAACTCCGTTTGTCTTCGGGAAACTGGGAGAGGATCCTTCAGGACAGCAACGTTTCCACCCTCCGTATTAGGAACTGCGAAGGAGTGACCTGTGTCTGCTCTCGAGTGTGTGGGAATGTTCTAGAAACCATCGGTCCTTATGGATGTGTCTCTGTGTGTTTGGGGAGGGAGGGTTTCTTGTGGTTTATGTCACATTTTTGTCAGTAATTCCGACCTTCCCATTTGTTATTCCAGCTCCATATATTTTAATAAACCCCTGAATACAGGGACACATTTGAAAATCTCACTGGGTCCCCGACCAAACGGGTCCCTTTGCCTCCAGGCTGTTGGATAATGGGTTTGTTTTCCTTCCTCACAGTTAACGTAGTGACCATCTACGTCCTGCTTTATAAAGATAGTGGATTGTCTCCATGTGTCAGTCGTTACCTGGCGGCCATGGCAGCAGCGGATCTCCTGGTCATTATCCTCGACCTGATCCTGAGACACATTCCCATTGTTTATCGGGAACAGTTTTATTTCCTGATGGACTCCGTCCCCGTGTGTAATATCCACGCCGTCCTGGTTTATGCAGCCACTGACTGCTCTGTCTGGTTCACCGTCACTTTCACCTTTGATCGGTTTGTGGCCATTTGTTGCCAGAATCTAAAAAGTAAATATTGCAGTGAGAAAACGGCGGCTGTGGTTCTGGGAGCAGTGACTGTGCTGAGCTGTTTAAAGAACATTTTCTGGTATTTTATTCTCACGGCTCGGTATTGGCTGATGAACCGCCCCTGGTTTTGTGAGGTAAAATTCGCTGTTCGATTCTCCATTGTCTGGGTCACAATCGAGTCCCTCCACAACATTCTAACCCCGTGTGTCCCATTTCTCCTGATTCTGCTGCTCAATGTTCTCACCGTCAGACACATTTTAGTGACCAGCAGAGCCCGCAGGAGACTCCGCGCTCACACCAATGGGGACGCTCAGTCTGACACTGAAATGAGAAACCGAAAAAAATCCATCATTTTACTGTTTGTGATCTCGGCAAATTTCATCCTGTTATGGTCAATGTTAATGCTGTATTCTATATGGAACCGGATGTGGTATTTTGGGTATAAGTTTGTGTATCTCGATTGGTTTGTGCAGGAATTGGGCTTCATGCTGCAGCTCCTCAGTTGCTGCACAAACACCGCGATTTATACCGTGACCCAGACTAAGTTCAGGCAGCAGCTGAAGAATGTGCTGAAATATCCCTTCACCCAAATCCATCCATCCATCAAATTCCCTCATTAATCCATTCATCCGGGATTTTCTCATTTCAGTTCAGTGTTTCAGTGATGGAGCAGCCTGTCGCTATGGTAACAGACTGAGGGTAGTGCTGGTTTGTCCATCGTTATCCCACAGGGGGGTTACAGGGAGACATTTCAATGTTTCTCACAACTCAGGGGCCAGTGAGAAAAGGCACCATCCCACTGACTGTATCCATCACTTCCATTTGTAACCAATAAAAATGTTGATTAACGCGTGCCGAGCAACAGAGTGACCAATGTTGTTGTGTGTCTTTGTGTTGGAGAAGCTGAGCTGGAGAGAGACAGACTCAGCCCCAAGTCCTGGTCCTCAGGGAAGGGGAGGACACCGCGCCCTGAGCTCAGGAGCTGGGTTTAACTCCCTCTGTCCCACCACTGCAGCCTGGTCTCCCCATTTCATCTTCCCCCCACTTTCTATTCAATTCTCTCCCTCTTTCTCACCACCCCTCCTCTTCACACTCCCTCGTACCCCCTCTCACACACAACCCCCAACCCTGGTTTCTCCAATTTGCCTCCACTCTTCCCTTTCCCCTCACCCTCACTCTCTCTGTCCTGCCGTCTCTGCCTCCCTCCAGAAGTTCCATCTATACCCCATTTTCCCCTCCTCCTACCTCCCACATCTCCCACCCCCCACCACAGGCATCCTCACGACCAATCACACCCCTCCCCCAAGTCTCTGGGTCAGAGGAAGAGGGAAGGACCAGGAAAACAGATTGCGACTGAGGGAGAGGGAGGGAGGGAGAGAGATTAAGTCAGAGACAAACAGACGGAGGTGGGGACGGAGAGAGACACTGATTGAGGGGGTCAAGAGTGAGAAGTTGGAGCAAGAGTGAAGGAGCGGGGGGAGAGAGAGAGGGGGCAAGGGAGAGATAGGGTGAGATACTGGAGGGCGAGAGAGGGGAGGGAGGAAGGGGAGGATGAGAGAAAGGGAGGGAGAGGGTGTCAGAGGGGATGGGAGAGAGGGGGAGCGCGAGAGAGGGGAGAGTGGGAGGGAGAGGATGAGAGAGGGGAGGGAGGGGGAGGGAGAGAGAGAGGGAGGGAGAGGGCGAGAGAGGGAATGGGAGAGAGGGGAGGGCGAGAGAGGGGAGAGTGGAAGGGAGAGGACGAGAGAGGGGAGTGAGGGTGGGGAGGGCGAGAGAGGGGAGAGGTTGAGAGAGGGGAGGACGAGACAGGGGAGGGAGAGAGAGGAGGAGGGTGAGAGAGAGGAGGGCGAGAGAGGGGAGTACGATAGACAGTAGGGCGAGAGGGGGAGGGCGAGAGAGGGGAGACCGAGAGAGGGGAGGGAAGGGAGGTGAGGGCGAGACAGGGAGGAGGGCGAGAAAGGGGGAGGGCAAGAAAGGGGGAGGGCGAGAGAGGGGGGTGCGAGAGAGGGGAGATGGTGAGAGAGGGTGGTGCGAGAGAGGGGGAGCGAGGTGAAGGCGACAGGGATGGAGAGGACGGAGGGCAGGGCAAGAGAAGGGTGAGGGTGACAGGGGGAGAGTGAGAGAGGGAGAATGGCGAGAGAGGGGAGTGAAGGACGTGAGGGCGAGAGGGAAGGAGAGGGCGAGAGAGGGGAGGGCGAGACAGCTTGGAGGCGTGAGAGATGAGGGAAGGAGGGGAGGGCGAGAGGGAGAGAGGGAGCAAGAGAGGGTAGGGAGGGAGGGCAGGGCGAGAGAAGGGTGAGAGTGAGAGAGTGGAGGACGAGAGAGACGGAGGGCAAGAGAGGGGGGAGAGGGAGGGGAGGGGAGAGTGGGGGAGAGGGTGAGAGAGGGGAGTGAAGCGAGGGCGAGAGGAAAGGAGAGGGCGAGAGATGAGGGCGGGTGAGGGGAGGGAGAGGGTGGAGGGCGAGCGGGGGATGGAGGCAGGGTAGGACGAGCGAAGTGTGGGAAGGGAGGGCAAGAGGAAGGGAGAAGGTGAGAGAGGGGACGGAGGGAGGGGAGGGCGAGAGGAAAGGAGAGGTTGAGAAAGGTGAGAGAGCACGAGTGACGGGGAAGGAAAGAGAGAGGGAGGGCGGGAGAGGCGGAGAGGGACGGGAGGCGAGAGGGAGGTAGAGTGTGAGAGAGGTGAAGGAGGGTGTGGAGGGCGAGAGAGGTGGAGAGGGAGGGGCGAGAGAGAGAGGGGAGAGGTTGAGAGAGGGGAGGACGAGTCTGGGGCGGGCGGGAGGGGAGCGCGCGAGAGAGGAAGATTGTAAGAGAGGGGAGTGTAAGAGAGGGGAGCACGAGAGAGGAGGAGGGCGAGAGAGAGGAGGACGAGAGAGGGGAAGGCAAGAGAGAGGGGAGAACGTGAGAGGGGGATGGAGAGAGGGTGGGACATAGAGGGGGGAAAGAGAGAGGGGGCAGAGAAGGAGGGAGACAGAGAGAAGGTGGACAGAGAGAGATGGAAAGAGAGAGGGGGACAGAGAGACGGGGACAGAGAGAGGGGGGACAGAGAGGGAGGGGGACAGAGAGAAGGGGGACAGAGAGAAGGCGGACAGAGAGAGGGGACAGAGCGAGGGGGGCACAGAGCAAGGGGGGGAGAGAGCGGGGGAGAGACAGAGAGGGGGGTCTCATAGAGGGGGACAGTGAGAGGGGGACAGAGAGAAGGGGACAGAGAGGGAGGGGACAGAGGGGGGACAGAGAAGAGGGGAACAGAGGGCGAAACAGAGAGGGGGCACAGAGAGAGGGCGACAGAGAGGTGGGGGACAAAGACGTAGGGACAGAGAGTGGGGTCAGAGGGAGGGGTCAGAGAAACGGGCTCAGAGAGCGGGGGACAGAGAGAGAGGGACAGAGAGAGGGGGGACAGAGAGAGAGAGGGGGGACAGAGAGAGGCGGACAGAGAGAGTGGGGTCAGAGAAGTGGGGTCAGAGAGAGGGTGGACAAGGAGAGGGTGCACAGACAGAGGGTGGACAGAGAGGGGGGATAGAGAGAGGGGGTGCAGAGTTGGGGGACAGAGAGTTGGGGGACAGAGAGTTGGGGGGAAAAGAGATGGGCGAGAGAGAGTGAGGGACGGGGGCGCAAAGGGAAAGGGACAGAGAGAGGGGGATGGAGTGAGGGCTGACCGAGAGATGGGCGGTCAGAGAGAGACGGACGGGGGGACAGAGAGAGCGGGACAGAGAGAGGGGGGATAGAGAGAGGGGGAACAGAGAGAAGGGGGACAGAGAGAGTGGGATAGGGAGAGGGGGAACAGAGAGAAGGGGGACAGAGAGAGGGGGACAGAGAGACGGGCGACGGGGGCGCAGAGGAGGGGTACAGTGAGGGGGCACAGAGAAAGGGGCACATGGAGGGGGATCAGATAGGAGGGCGTGGGATGGAGATGGAGCAAGGGGTGGACAGAGAGAGAGGGACAGAGAGAAGGGGACAGAGAGGACAGGGGCAGAGAGAGAGGGCAGAGCGAGGGGGCAGAGAGAGATGGGCAGAGAGAGGGGGAGGGCGAGAGAGGGGGAGGTCGAGAGAGGGGAGAGTGGGAGGTAGAGGACGAGGGAGGGGAGGGAGGGTGGGGAGGGCGAGAGAAGGCAGAGGTTGAGAGAGGGGAGGACGAGACATAGCAGGGAGGGAGGGAGGGGAGGGCGAGAGAGGGGAGCGCGAGAGAGGAGGAGGGCGAGAGAAGGAGGGCAAGAGAGGGGAGTGCGATAGCGGGTAGGGCGAGACAGCGGGGAGAATGTGAGAGATGACGGAAGGAGGGGAGGGCGAGAGGGAGAGAGGGAGCAAGAGAGGGTAGGGAGGGAGGGGAGGGCGAGAGAAGGGTGAGGGTGAGAGAGGGGAGGGTGAGTGAGGGGGAGGAGGAGAGGGAGGGAGAGGGAGGGGAGGCGAGAGTGAGGGAGAGGGTGAGAGAGGGGGTGAAGCGAGGGTGAGAGGAAGGGAGAGGGCAAGACATGAGGGCGAGAGAGGGGACGGCGAGGGTGGAGGGCGAGAGGGGGAGGGAGGCAGGGGAGGGCGAGCGAAGGGTGGGAAGGGAGGGTGAGAGAAAGGGAGAGGGTGAGAGAGGGGACGGAGAGAGGAGAGGGCGAGAGGAAAGGAAAGGTTGAGAGAGGTGAGGGAGCACGAGTGTGGGGGAGAGCAAGAGAGGGGGAGGGCGAGAGAGGGGGAGAGGGAGGGGAGGCGAGAGGGAGGGAGAGTGCGAGAGAGGTGAGGGAGGGTGTGGAGGGCGACAGAGGTGGCGAGGGAGGGGAGGGAGAGGGGGACGAGGTTGAGAGAGGGGAGTACGAGACAGGGGCGGGCGGGAGGGGAGCGTGCGAGAGAGGAAGAGTGTAAGAGAGGGGAGTGCAAAAGATGGGAGCGCGAGAGAGGAGGGCGAGAGAGAGGAGGAGCAGAGATGGGAGGGCAAGGGAGAGGGGAGAACGAGAGAGGGGGATGGAGACAGGGAGGGACAGAGAGAGGGAGGAAGAGAGGGGGGCAGAGAGGGAGGGGGACAGAGAGAAGGGGCACAGAGAGAGGGGGACAGAGAGAAGGTTGACAGAGAGAGGGGGGACAGAGAGGGAGGGGGACAGAGAGAAGGGGGACAGAGAGGGAGGGGACAGAGGGGGGACAGAGAAGAGGGGGACAGAGTGGGGAACCGAGAGAGGGGAACGGGGGGCAGAGAGGTGGGGGACAAAGAGGTAGGGACAGAGAGAGGGGTCAGATAGAGGGGGGTCAGAGAGAGAGGGTCAGAGAGCAGGGGTCAGAGAGAGGGGGACAGAGAGAGGCGGAACAGAGAGAGAGGGGGGGGACAGAGAGAGTGGGGTCAGAGAGAGTGGTGTCCGAGAGAGGGGGTCAGAGAGAGGGGGACAGAGAGAGGGGGAACAGAGAGAGTGCGGTCAGAGAGAGTGGGGTCAGAGAGAGGGTGGACAGTCAGAGGGTGGACAGACAGAGGGTGGACAGACAAAGGGTGGACAGACAGAGGGGGACAGAGAGAGGGGGCAGAGAGAAGGGATCAAGATGATTAGGGTACAAGATGATTAGGGTTTTAGATAGGGTTGACCATGAGAACCTTTTTCCACGTATGGAGTCAGCAATTACCAGGGGGGCATAGCTTTAAATTAAGGGGTGCTAGGTATAGGACAGATGTTAGGGGTAGATTCTTTACTCAGCGTGTCGTGAGTTCATGGAATGCCCTGATAGTAGCAGTGGTGGACTCTCCCTCTTTATGGGCATTTAAATGGGCATTGGATAGGCATATGGAGGATAGTGGGCTTGTGTAGGTTAGGTGGGCTTGGATCGGCGCAACATCGAGGGCCAAAGAGCCTGTACTGAGCTGTATTCTTCTATGTTCTATGTTCTATGGGACAAACAGCGTGGGAACAGAGAGAGGGTGGACAGAGAGAGGGGGTGCACAGTTGGGGGACAGAGAGTTGGGGGAAAGAGAGTTGGTGGAAAAAGAGATGGGGGGACAGAGAGAGAGGGACGGCGGCGCAGAGGGAGAGGGACAGAGAGAGGGGGGATAGAGAGAGGGGGAACAGAGAGAAGGGGGACAGAGAGACGGTCGAAAGAGAGAGGGGACAGAGAGAAGGGGGTCGGGGGGGGCGGAGAGAGGGGACAGTAAGAGGGGGGACAGAGAAAGGGTTACAGTGAGGGGGGACAGATAGGCGGGACAGAGAGGTGTGCAGACAGTGGGGGGACAGAGATTTGTGGACAGAGACAGGGGAGACATGGAGAGGGGGGACAGCGGGGAGGAACAGAGAGGGGAAAAGAGAGGGGGGTACAGAGATGGTGTACAGAGAGATGGTGATATAGAGCGGGGTGACGGTGAGAGGCGGGACAGTGGGGGACAGAGGGGGACAGAGAAAGGGGAACAAAGAGGGGGTACACAGAGTTGGGGAGAGAGCGAGTGGAGACAGAGAAGGTGGGACTGAGATGGGGTACAGAGAGAGGGGGCAGAGAGTGGGGGGGCAGAGAGGCGGGGCACAGAGAGATGGGAGACAGAGAGCGGGGGGCGTGGGATGGAAATGGAGCGAGGGGTGGACAGAGAGAGAGGGACAGAGAGAAGGGGACAGAGATGAGTGGGACAGAGAGGTGGGGGCAGAGAGGAGAGGGGGACAGAGAGAAGAGGGACAGAGAGAAGGGGGACGGGGGAACAGAGAGGGGGAGACAGAGAGGTAGGGGAACAGCGAGAGAGAGGGGGAGAGAGCGAGGGGGGGGACAGAGCGAGGGGGGACAGAGCGGGGGTGGACAGAGGGGGGAACAGAGAGGGGGGGTCAGAGAGAGCGGGTCAGAGAGAGCGGGACAGAGAGAGGGTGGACAGAGAGAGATGGACAGAGAGGGGGGAACAGTGAGGGGGACAGAGAGAGGAGCGATTTAGCGGGGGGGGACAGTGCGTGGGGAACAGAGCGGGCGGGACAGGGGGGGGACAGAGAGGAGGGACATAGAGGGGGGTCAGAGAGAGTGGGGTCAGAGAGTGGGGGACAGAGAGAGGGTGGACAGAGAGAGAGGGACAGAGAGACAGGGGATAGAGAGGGGGGCAGAGAGAAGGGGGACAGAGAGGGGAGACAGAGAGGGAGGGGACAGAAGGGGAACACAGAAGATGGGGACAGAGAGGGGGACAGAGAGGGGGTACAGAGAAGTGGGAACAGAGATGGGGGACGGGGGTGTCAGAGAGGGGGTCAGAGAGAGGTGGACAGAGGTGTGGGACCGGTAGGACAGAGAGGGGTGTCAGAGAGCGGGGGACAGAGAGTGGGGGGACAGAGAGAGAAGGGGGCAGAGAGAGTTGGGACAGAGAGAGTGGGGTCAGAGAGAATGGTGTCCGAGACAGGGAGACAGAGAGAGATGGGCAGAGAGAGGGGGGACAGAGAGAGTTGGCTCAGAGAGAGTGGGGTCAGAGAGAGGGTGGACAGGGAGAGGGTGGACAGACAGAGGGTGGACAGATAGAGGGTGGACAGACAGAGGGGGCATAAAGAAGGGGCAGACAGCGCGGGAACAGAGAGAGGGTGGACAGAGAGGGGGGTGCAGAGAGTTGTGGGACAGAGAGTTGGGGGACAGAGAGTTGGGGGAAAGAGATATGGGGGGACAGAGTGAGAGAGGGACGGGGGGCAGAGAGAGAGAAACAGAGAGAGGGGCGAGAGAGAGAGGGGACAGGGAGAGGAGGGACGGGGGGTGAAGAGAGGGGGACAGTGAGGGGGGGACAGAGAAAGGTGTACAGTGAGAGAGGAACAGATAGGCGGGACAGAGAGGTGTACAGAGAGTGGGGGATCAGAGAATTGTGGACAGAGACAGGGGAGACATTGAGAGGGGAGACAGAGGGGAGGAACAGAGAGGGGAAATGAGAGGGGGGGACAGAGATGGGGTACAGAGAGAGAGTGACATAGAGAGGGGTGACGGTGAGAGGCGGGACCGTGGGGGACAGAGGGGGGACAGAGAGAGGGGAACAAAGAGGGGCTACAGAGAGTGGGGGACAGAGAGAGGGGCGACAGAAAAAGGGGGACTGAGAGGGGGCGGAGAGTTGGGGGCAGAGAGACGGGGCACAGAGAGACAGGGGACAGATAGCGGGGGGTGTGGGATGGAGACAGAGCGAGGGGTGGATAGAGAGAAATGCACAGAGAGAGAGGGACAGAGAGGAGAGAGACAGAGAAAGGGGGGCAGAGAGAGAGGGACAGAGAGAGGGGGACAGAGAGTTGGGACAGAGATAGCGGGACAGAGAGAGGGGGGAAGAGAGAGACGGGGCAGAGAGAGGGGGCAGAGAGCGAGGTGGGACAGAGCGAGGGGGGACAGAGACAGGGGGGACAGAGACAGGGGGGCAGAGACAGGGGGACAGAGACATGGGTGGATAGAGAGAGAGGGGACAGAGAGAGGGGGACAGAGTGAGGCGGGGTAGAGAGAGTGGGGTCAGAGAGGAAGGGGTCAGAGAGGGTGGTAAGATAGAGTGGTGTCAGAGAGAGGGGGACAGAGAGAGGGGGGCAGAGAGAGGGTGCAGAGAGTGCGGGAACAGACAGAGGGCGTACAGAGAGAGGGGGGACAGAGTGGAGGGGAACAGAGAGAAGGGGGACAGAGAGGGGAGACAGAGATGGAGGGGACGGGGGGTCAGAGAAGATGGGGACAGAGAGGGGGACAGAGAGGGGCGTACAGAGAGGGGGGACAGAGAAGTGGGGGACGGGGGAAGAGGGGGGCTACAGAGAGAGGGGGACAGAGAGAGGGGGACAGAGAGAGTGGGGTCAGAGAGAGTAGGGTCAGAGAGAGGGTGGACAGGGAGAGGGTGGACAGGGAGAGGGTGGACAGACAGAGGGTGGACAGACAGAGGGGGCAGAGAGAAGGGGACAGACAGCGCGGGAACAGAGAGGGGGTGGACAGAGAGAGGGGGTGCAGAGAGTTGGGGGACAGAGAGTTGGGGGACAGAGAGTTGGGGGAAAGAGAGTTGGGGGGACAGAGAGAGAGGGACGGGGTGGCAGAGAGAGAGGGACAAAGAGAGGGGGGATAGAGAGAGGGCTGACAGAGAGATGGGAGACAGAGAGAGACGGTTGGGGCAGAGAGAGCGGGACAGAGAGAGGAGGGAGAGAGAGAGGGGGAACAGAGAAAAGGGGGACAGAGAGAGGGGGATAGAGAGAGGGGCGAGAGAGAGAGGGGACAGACAGAGGAGGGACGGGGGGCGAAGAGAGCTGGACAGTGAGGGGGGGACAGAGAATGTTGTACAGTGAGGGAAGGACATTTAGGCGGGACAGAGAGGTGTACAGAGAGTGGGGGGACAGAGAATTGTGGACAGAGACAGGGGAAACATTGAGAGGGGGGAAAGAGGGGAGGAACAAAGAGTGGAAAAGAGAGGGGGGAAAGAGATGGGCTACAGAGAGATGGTGACATAGAGAGGGGTGACGGTGAGAGGCGGGACAGTGGGGGACAGAGGGGGGAGAGAGAGAGGGGAACAAAGAGGGGGTACAGACAGTGGGGGACAGAGAGAGGGGCGACAGAGAAAGGGGGACTGAGAGGGGGGTACAGAGTGAGGGGTCAGATAGTGGGGGGGGCAGAGAGACGGGGCACAGAGAGACGGGGGACAGATAGCAGGGGGCATGGGATAGAGACGGAGCGAGGGGTGGACAGAGAGAGATGAACAGAGACAGCGGGACAGAGAGGAGCGGGACAGAGAAGGAGGGGCAGAGAGAGAGGGACAGAGAGAGGGGGACAGAGAGTTCGGACAGAGATAAGGGACAGAGAGAAGGAGGCAGAGAGAGGGGGGCAGAGAGCGAGGTGGGACAGAGCGAGGGGTGCCAGAGACAGGGGAACAGAGACATGGGGGCTAGAGAGTGGGGACAGAGAGGGGGGGACAGAGGGAGTGGGGTCAGAGAGGGGGGTCAGACAGAGCTGGGTCAGAGAAAGGGGGACAGGGGGGGGAGAGAGGGGGACAGAGAGAGGGGGCAGAGAGAGGGGGAAGAGAGCGCGGGAACAGATAGAGGGCGGACAGAGAGAGGGGGTGCAGAGAGGGGGGTGCAGAGAGAGGGTGGAAAATGAGAGGGCGACAGAGAAAAGGACGACAGAGAGAGGGACGAAAGAGAGAGGGGCGACAGAGAGAGGGGGTAAAGTGAGAGGGGGCCGGGGGTGCAGAAAGAGGGGGGACAATGAGAGGTGGTACAGAGAAAGGGGTATAGTGAGAGGCGGGATAGAGAGGTGTACAGAGAGTGGGGGGATGGAGAGTTGGGGACAGAGAGAGAGGGTAGACATTGAGAGGGGGACAGAGGGGGGGAACAGCGAGGGGAAACAGAGATGGGGTACAGAGAGAGGGGGACAGTCTGAGGTAGGACGGGGGGACAGAGGGGGGGAATAGAGATAGGGGAACAAAGAGGTACAGAGAGTGGGCGACAGAGAGAGGGTCGACAGAGAGAGGGGGCAGAGAGTGGTGGACAGAGAGACGAGGGACAGATAGCGGCGAGCGTGAGAGGGGGACGGAGCGAGGGGTGGACAGATAGAAGGGGACAGAGAAAGGAGGGCAGAGAGAGAGGGACAGAGAGAGAGGGACAGAGAGAGAGGAACAGAGTGCGAATGGGACAGAGAGTGGGGGCAGAGAGAATTGGGACAGAGAGTGGGAAGAGAGAGAGGGGGACAGAGAGAGGGGGTGCATAGAATTGGGGAGAGAGAGAGTTGGGGGACAGAGAGAGAGGGACGGGCGGGCAGAGAGAGAGGGACAGAGAGAGGGGGGATAGAGAGAGGAGGAACAGAGAGAAGTGGGACAGAGAGATAGGGACAGAGAGAGGGGGACAGAGAGAGGGGGACAGAGAGTTGGGACAGAGATAAGGGACAGAGAGAAGGAGGCAGAGAGAGGGGGGAGAGAGGGGGCAGAGAGAGACGGGGCAGAGAGAGAGGGGGCAGAGAGCGAGGTGGGACAGAGCGAGGGGCGCCAGAGACAGGGGTACAGAGACATGGGGGCTAGAGAGTGGGGACAGAGAGGGGGGGACAGAGGGAGTGGGGTCAGAGAGGGGGGTCAGACAGAGTTGGGTCAGAGAAAGAGGGACACAGAGAGGGGGTGCAGAGAGTTGGGGAGAGAGAGAGTTGGGGGACAGAGAGAGAGGGACGGGCGGGCAGAGCGAGAGGGACAGAGAGGGGGGGATAGAGAGAGGGGGAACAGAGAGAAGGGGGACAGAGAGAGTGGGACAGAAAGAGGAGGGACGGGGGGCGAAGAGAAGGGGACAGAGAAAGGAGGGCAGTGAGAGAGGGACAGAGAGGGGGGAACAGAGAGTTGGGACAGAGATGGGGACAGAGAGAGGGGGAAAGAGAGAGGGGGGCAGAGAGAGGAAGGGCAGAGAGAGGGGGCAGAGAGAGACGGGGCAGAGAGAGAGGGGCAGAGAGAGAGGGGGAGAGAGCGAGGTGGGACACAGTGAGGAGGACAGAGAGAGGGGGACAGAGAGAGAGGGGGACAGAGAGAAGGGGACAGAGAAAGGGGGCAGAGATAGTGGGGGACAGCGAGAGGGGGGAGCAGCGAGAAAGGGGACAGCGAGAAGGGGGACCGAGAGAGGGGTACAGAGAGAGGTGGGATAGAAAGAGGGGGGACAGAGAGTGGGGACAGTGAGTGGGGACAGAGAGTGGGGACAGAGTGATGGGGGGGGCGAGAGAAGGGGCACAGAGAGAGAGGGTGTCATAGGGGGGCAGAGAGAGAGGTTCATCGAGAGTGGGTCAGAGTGAGGGAGTTCCGAGAGAGGGGGACGGAGCGAGGGGTGGACAGAGAGAGAGGGACAGAGAGGAGGGGGACAGAGAGGAGCGGGAGAGAGAGAGGGGCAGAGAGAGGGGGGCAGAGAGAGGGGGGCAGAGAGAGAGAAGGGAACAGTGAGCATGGAACACAGAGTAGGGACAGAGAGAGGGGCACGGGGAGGCAGAGAGAGGTGTTCAGGGAGACAGTGAGAGGGAGACTGAGAGACGGGGACAGAGAGATGGTGGACAGGGAGAGGGGATAGAGAGCGGAGGACAGAGAGAGGGGGGACAGAGAGCGCGGGAACTTAGAGAGGGCGGAGAGAGAGGGGGTACAGAGAGTTGGGGGACAGAGATGGGGGACAGAGAGAAAGGGAGAGAGGGTGGACAGAGAGAGGGGGGACAGAGAGAGGGGGGCAGAAACAGGGGGGGACCGTGAGAGGAGGGACCGTGAGTGGGGGGACCGAGGGGGGGGGGGGTGCAGGGGTGGGGAAGAGGGGTGGACAGTGAGAGGGGAGACAGAGAAGGGGGGACAGAGATGTGGGACAGAGAGGCGGGACAGAGACGCGGGACAGAGGCGGGGGGGACAGAAAGTCGGGGACAGAGAGAGGGGAGACAGTGAGGGGGACGGGGGGGGCAGAGAGTGGGGGACAGAGAGAGGGGGACAGAGAGGAGGGGGGACAGAGAGGGGGGCCCGCGAGAGGGGGATAGAGAGAAGGGGTCAGAGAGGAGGCACAGAGCGAGAAGGGGACAGTGAGAGGTGGACAGTGAGAGTGGGGACAGTGTGAGGCGTACAATGAGAGTGGGAGCAGAGAGAGGGGAACAGAGAGAGGTGGGACAGAGAGGGGGTACAGAGAGATGAGGGACATAGAGAGGGGGTCATAGAAGGGCAGAGATACGGTTTCAGGGAGGGGATAGAGAGGGGGGTGACTGTGAGGGGGGACAGAGAGGGTGGACAGAGAGGTGTGACAGAGAGGGGGGACAGAAAGAGGGCGCAAAGAAAGAGGGACAGAGAGAGGAGGGAAACAGAGAGGAGGAACAGAGTGGGGGGAACAGAGAGATGGCGACAGAGTGACGGGGACAGAGAGGGGGGTCATGGTGGGCAGGGAGAGGGGTAACAGAGTGAGGGTCACAGAGAGAAGGTCACAGAGAAAGTGGGGACAGAGAGGGGGGACAGAGAGAAGGGGACACAGAGAGGGGGACAGATGGGGGGCAGAGAAATGGGTGACAGTGAGAGCGGGGACAGAAAGAGGGGGACAGAGAAACGTGGGACAGAGAGAGTTGGGATAGAGAGAGTGCGGACGGGGGGGCAGAGAGTGGTGGGACAGAGAGAGGGGCGACAGAGAGAGGGGACAAAGAGAGAGGGACAGAGAGCGCGGGGACAGAGAGAGGGGGACAAAGAGGAGAGGGACAGAGAAAAGGGGGCAGAGAGAGAGGGACAGAGGGGGGATTCAAAGAGTTGGGACAGAGAGAGAGGGGCAGAGACAGTGGGGCAGAAAGGGGGGCAGAGAGAGGGGGCAGAGAGAGACGGGGCAGAGAGAGAGGGGGCAGAGAGCGAGGTGGGACAGAGCGAGGTGTGACAGAGAAAGGGGGGACAGAGACAGAGGAACAGACACATGGGAGGATAGAGAGAGGGGAGACAGAGAGAGGGAGGACAGAGCGAGTGGTGCAGAGAGACGGGGAACCGTGAGAGGGCGACAGATGAGGGGCGACAGAGAGAGGGGCGACAGAGAGCGGGGGTACGGGGGAGCAGAGAGGGGGGGACAGTGAGAGGGGGACAGAGAACGGGGAACAGAGAGGCGTGACAGAGAATGGGGCACAGGGAGAGGGGGACAGAGAGGAGGGGGACAGAGAGAGTGGGACAGAGAGAGGGGGAGAGCGAGAGGGGGAAAGAGAAAGGGGGTGCAGCAAGAGTGGGAGACAGCGAGGGGGGGACAGCGAGAGAGGTGAACAGAGAGAAGGGGGACAGCAAGAAGGGGGACTGAGAGAGGGGTACAGGGAGAGGTGGGATAGAAAGAGGGGGGGAACAGAGAGTGGGGACAGATTGAGGGGGGCAGAGAGAGGGTGGTAGAGAGAGTGGGGCAGAGAGAGGGGGGCAGAGAGAGAGAGAAGGGAACAGTGAGCATGGGACACAGATTGGGAACAGAGAGAGGGGGACGGGTGAGCAGCGAGAGGTGTTCAGGGAGACAGAGAGAGGGAGACAGAGAGAGGGGGGCAGAGAGATGGTGGACAGAGAGAGGGGTCCGAGAGAGGGGGACATAGAGAGGGGGGACAGAGAGCACGGGTACTTAGAGAGAGCGGAGAGAGAGGGGGTACAGAGAGTTGGGGGACAGAAAGTCAGGGACAGAGAGAGGGGAGACAGTGAGGGGGACAGAGGGGGGAACAGAGAAGGGGGACAGAGAGGGGGGACAGAGAGGGGGGGAAGAGAGAGCGGGACAGCGAGAGGGGGACAGAGACACGGGGACAGAGAGAGGGGACATAGAGTGGGGGATAGAGGAGAGGGGGACAGAGAGGAGGGGGGACAGAGAGGGGGACAGCGAGAAGGGGACAGAGAGAGCGGGACAGAGACACGGGGACAGAGAGAGGGGGACAGAGAGTTTGGGGGACAGAGAGGAGGGGGACCGAGAGGAGGGGGGTAGGAGAGGGGGGACAGAGCGAGAAGGGGACAGTGAGATGTGGACAGTGAGAGTGGGGACAGAGAGAGGGGGACAGTGAGAGGGGGCACAGAGAGGGGGTACAGAGAGATGAGGGACATAGAGATGGGGACAAAGAAGGGCACAAAGAGGGTCTCAGGGAGGGGACAGAGAGATGGGCAAAGAGAGAGTGGGGACAGTGAGGGGGGACAGAGAGAGGGAGGACAGAGAGGGGGTGACAGAGAGGAGAGATAGAGGGGGGGCAGAGAGGTGAGATAGAGAGGTGGGACAGAAAGAGGGGACAAAGAAAGGGGGACAGAGAGAGGAGGGACAGAGAGAAGGGGACAGATGGGGGGCAGAGAACTGGGTGACAGTGAGAGCGGGGACAGAAAGAGGGGGGACAAAGAGAGGTAGGAGAGAGAGAGATGGGACAGAGAGAGTGGGGACAGAGGGATAGGGCAGAGAATGGGGGGACAGATAGACGGGCAATAGAGAGAGGGGGACAGAGAGAGTGGGACAGAGAGAGGGGGACAAAGAGAAGGGGACAGAGAGAGGGGAAGAAAGAGGGGGACAAAGAGGAGAGGGACAGAGAAAGGGGAGCAGAGAGAGACGGACAGAGATGGGGGGACAGAGAGTTGCGATAGAGGTAGGGGACAGAGAGAGGGGTGCAGAGAGAGGGGGAGCAGAGAGAGGGGGCAGAGACAGTGGGACAGACAAATGTGGGGATAGAGAGAGGGGGACAGAGCGAGGGGGGGCAGAGAGAGGGGGGACAGTGAGAGGGCGACAGATGAGGGGCGACAGAGAGAGGGACGATAGAGAGAGGGGGTACGGGGGAGCAGAGAGGGGGGGACAGTGTGAGGGGGACAGAGAAAGGGGGACAGAGAGGCGTGACAGAGAATGGGGCACAAAGAGTGGGGGGACAGAGAGGAGGGGGGTCAGAGATAGAGGGACAGAGAAAGGGGGGCAGCCAGAGTGGGGGACAGCGAGAGGTGGGGGAAAGCGAGGGGGGAACAGCGAGAAGGGGGACAGCGAGAAGGGGGACAGAGAGGGCTACAGAGAGAGGAGGGATAGAAAGAGGGGGGACAGAAAGTGGGGACAGAGAGTGGGGAAAGAGTGAGGGCGGCAGAGAGAGGCGGCACAGAGAAAGAGGGGGTCATAGGGGGGCAGAGAGAGAGGTGCATGGAGAGCGGGTCAGACCCAGGGAGTTCCGAGAGAGGGGGACGGAGCGAGTGGTGGACAGAGAGAAAGGGACAGAGAGTAGGGGGACAGAGAGGAGGGGGGACAGAGAGGGGGGACGGAGAGAGGGAGGACAGAGAGGGAGTGACAGAGAGGGGGGATAGTGCGCGGGGGACAGAGAGGTGTGACAGAGAGGGGGGACAGAGCGAGAAGGGGACACTGAGATGTGGATAGTGAGAGTGGGGACAGAGAGAGATGGACAGAGAGAGGGGGGCACAGAGAGGGGGTACAGAGCGATGAGGGACATAGGGAGGGGGTCATAGAAGAGCAGAGAGAGGGTTTCAGGGAGGGGACAGAGAGAGGGGCAAAGAGAGAGGTGGGACAGAGCGGTGGGGGGAACAGAGAGAGTGCAGACAGAGAGAGGAGGGACATAGAGCGGGGACAGAGAGTGGGGACGGAGAGAGGGAGGACAGAGGGAAGGGCAGAGAGAGGGTTGACAGAGAGGGTGGACAGAGAGGGGGGGACAGAGAGGAGTGACAGAGAGGTGGAAAGAAAGAGGGGGCAAAGAAAGGGGGACAGAGAGAGGAGTGACAGAGAGAGGAGGGACAGAGAGAGGAGGGCCAGAGAGGGGGGTACAGAGAGGGGGACAGAGAATGATGGGACAGAGAGCACGGGAACAGAGAGATGGCGATAGAGAGACGGGGAACAGAGAGAGGGGGTCATGGTGGGCAGGGAGAGGGGTAACAGAGTGAGGGTCACAGAGAGAGGGGGCAGAGAGGGTGGGGACAGAGAGAGCGGGCACAGAGAGGGGCACAGAGAGAGGGTCACAGAGAAAGTGGGGACAGAGAGAGGAGGACAGAGAGAAGGGGACAGAGAGGGGGGACAGATGGGGGGCAGAGAAATGGGAGACAGTGACAGAGGGGACAGAAAGAAGGGGGACAGAGAGAGGTGGGACAGAGAGAGTTGGGAGGACAGAGAGAGTGGGGACGGGGGGGCAGAGAGTGTGGGGACAGAGAGAGGGGGTCATGGGGGGAAGAGAGAGGGTGCACAGAGAGAGGCACAGAGAGAAGGTCAAAGAGAGAGGGGGACAGAGAAAGTGGGGACAGAGAGGGGGGCAGCGAGAGGGTGACAGAGAGATGAGCACAGAGAGAGGGGTACAGATGGGGGTGAGAGACATGGGTGACAGAGAGAGTGGGGACAGAGAGAGGGGGACAGAGGGAGGGGGGACAGAGGGAGGGTGGACAGAGAGAGGGGGACAGGGAGAGGGGGTGCAGAGAGAGGGGGACAGAGAGGGGGGCAGAGAGAGGGGGGACAGAGAGAGGGGGACAGAGAGAGGGGGACAGAGAGGGTGTGAACAGAGAGGGGTGGACAGAGAGGGGAGGGACAGAGAGCGTGGGAAAAGAGCAATGGGAACAGAGAGATGGGGTAGAGAGACGGGGGGCGGGGGGGCAGAGAGAGGGCGGGCGAAAGGGAGGCAGCAGAGAGAAGGGGGCAGAGAGAGAGGGGAGCAGAGAGAGGTGGACAGAGAGATAGATGGACGGAGAGAGAGGTGGACAGAGAGAGTGGGGACAGAGAGAGTGGGGACAGAGAGAGGGGGGACAGAGAGAGGGGGGACAGAGAGAGTTGGACAAAGAGAGGGAAACAGAGAGAGGGGAGACAAAGAGAGGTGGAAAAAGAGGAGAGGGACAGAGAAATGGGGCAGAGAGCGAGGGACAGAGAGGCGGGGACAGAGAGTTGGGACAGAGATAGAGGGACAGAGAGACGTGGCAGAGAGAGAGGGGGCAGAGAGCGAGGTTGGACAGAGCGAGGTGTGACAGAGAAAGGGGGGACAGAGACAGAGGAACAGACACATGGGAGGATAGAGAGAGGGGAGACAGAGAGAGGGAGGACAGATCGAGGGGTGCAGAGAGAGGGGGAACCGTGAGAGGGCGACAGATGAGGGGCGACAGAGAGAGGGGCGACAGCGAGCGGGGGTACGGGGGAGCAGAGAGGGGGGACAGTGAGAGGGGGACAGAGAACGGGGAACAGAGAGGCGTGACAGAGAGTAGGGCACAGGGAGAGGGGGACAGAGAGGAGGGGGACAGAGAGAGTGGGACAGAGAGAGGGGGAGAGCGAGAGGGGGACAGAGAATGGGGGTGCAGCAAGAGTGGGAGACAGCGAGGGGGGAACAGCGAGAGAGGTGAACAGCGAGAAGGGGGACAGCAAGAAGGGGGACCGAGAGAGGGGTACAGGGAGAGGTGGGATAGAAAGAGGGGGGAACAGAGAGTGGGGACAGATTGAGGGGGGCAGAGAGAGAGTGGTAGAGAGAGTGGAGCAGAGAGAGGGGGGCAGAGAGAGAGAGAAGGGAACAGTGAGAATGGGACACAGATTGGGGACAGAGAGAGGGGGACGGGTGAGCAGCGAGAGGTGTTCAGGGAGACAGAGAGAGGGAGACAGAGAGAGGGACACAGAGATGGTGGACAGAGAGAGGGGTCCGAGAGAGGGGGACATAGAGGGGGGGACAGAGAGCACGGGTACTTAGAGAGAGCGGAGAGAGAGGGGGTACAGAGAGTTGGCGGACAGAAAGTCAGGGACAGAGAGAGGGGAGACAGTGAGGGGGACAGAGGGGGGAACAGTGAAGGGGGACAGAGAGGGGGGACAGAGAGAGGGGACATAGAATGGGGGATAGAGAAGAGGGGGACAGAGAGGAGGGGGGACAGAGAGGGGGACAGCGAGAAGGGGACAGAGAGAGCGGGACAGAGACACGGGGACAGAGAGAGGGGGACAGTGAGTTTGGGGGACAGAGAGGAGGGGGACCGAGAGGAGGGGGGTAGGAGAGGGGGGACAGAGCGAGAAGGGGACAGTGAGATGTGGACAGTGAGAGTGGGGACAGAGAGAGGGGGACAGAGAGAGGGTGACAGTGAGAGGGGGCACAGAGAGGGGGTACAGAGAGATGAGGGGCATAGAGAGGGGGACATAGAAGGGCACAAAGAGGGTCTTAGGGAGGGGACAGAGAGATGGGCAAAGAGAGAGTGGGGACAGAGAGGTGGTACTGAGAGAGGGAGGACAGAGAGGGGGTGACAGAGAGGAGAGATAGAGGGGGGGGAGAGAGGTGTGATAGAGAGAGGGGACAGAAAGAGGGTGCAAAGAAAGGGGGACAGAGAGAGGAGGGACAGAGAGAGGAGGGACAGAGAGAAGGGGACAGATGGGGGGCAGAGAACTGGGTGACAGTGAGAGCGGGGACAGAAAGAGGGGGGACAAAGAGAGGTAGGACAGAGAGAGATGGGACAGAGAGAGTGGGGACACAGGGATAGGGCAGAGAATGGGGGGACAGATAGACGGGCATTAGAGAGAGGGCGACAGAGAGAGGGGGACAGAGAGAGGGGGACAAAGAGAAGGGGACAGAGAGAGGGGGCAGAAAGAGGGGGACAAAGAGGAGAGGGACAGAGAAAGGGGAGCAGAGAGAGACGGACAGAGATTGGGGGAAAGAGAGTAGCGATAGAGTTAGGGGACAGAGAGAGGGGTGCAGAGAGAGGGGAAGCAGAGAGAGTGGGCAGAGACAGGGGGACAGACAAATGTGGGGATAGAGAGAGGGGGCAGAGCGAGGGGGGGCAGAGAGAGGGGGGACAGTGAGAGGGCGACAGATGAGGGGCGACAGAGAGAGGGACGACAGAGAGAGGGAGTACGGGGGAGCAGAGAGGGGGGGACAGTGTGAGGGGGACAGAGAAAGGGGGACAGAGAGGCGTGACAGAGAGTGGGGCACAGAGAGAGGGGGGACAGAGAGGAGGGGGGTCAGAGATAGAGGGACAGAGAAAGGGGGGCAGCCAGAGTGGGGGACAGCGAGAGGTGGGGGAAAGCGAGGGGGGAACAGCGAGAAGGGGGACAGCGAGAAGGGGGACAGAGAGGGCTACAGAGAGAGGAGGGATAGAAAGAGGGGTGACAGAAAGTGGGGACAGAGAGTCGGGACAGAGTGAGGGCGGCAGAGAGAGGCGGCACAGAGAGAGAGGGGGTCATAGGGGGGCAGAGAGAGAGGTGCATGGAGAGCGGGTCAGACCGAGGGAGTTCCGAGAGAGGGGGACGGAGCGAGTGTTGGACAGAGTGAAAGGGACAGAGAGGAGGGGGACAAAGAGGAGCGGGAGAGAAAGAGGGGCAGAGAGAGGGAGGCAGAGAGCCAGGGACAGAGAGTGGGGGACAGAGAGAGTGGGGACAGAGAGTGGGGGACAGAGAGTAGGGGGACAGAGAGGAGGGGGGACAGAGAGGGGGGACGGAGAGAGGGAGGACAGAGAGGGAGTGACAGAGAGGGGGGATAGTGCGCGGGGGACAGAGAGGTGTGACAGAGAGGGGGGACAGAGCGAGAAGGGGACACTGAGATGTGGATAGTGAGAGTGGGGACAGAGAGAGATGGACAGAGAGAGGGGGGCACAGAGAGGGGGTACAGAGAGATGAGGGACATAGGGAGGGGGTCATAGAAGAGCAGAGAGAGGGTTTCAGGGAGGGGACAGAGAGAGGGGCAAAGAGAGAGGTGGGACAGAGCGGTGGGGGGAACAGAGAGAGTGCAGAGAGAGGAGGGACATAGAGCGGGGACAGAGAGTGGGGACGGAGAGAGGGAGGACAGAGGGAAGGGCAGAGAGAGGGTTGACAGAGAGGGTGGACAGAGAGGGGGGGACAGAGAGGAGTGACAGAGAGGTGGAAAGAAAGAGGGGGCAAAGAAAGGGGGACAGAGAGAGGAGTGACAGAGAGAGGAGAGACAGAGAGAGGAGGGCCAGAGAGGGGGGTACAGAGAGGGGGACAGAGAATGATGGGACAGAGAGCACGGGAACAGAGAGATGGCGATAGAGAGACGGGGAACAGAGAGAGGGGGTCATGGTGGGCAGGGAGAGGGGTAACAGAGTGAGGGTCACAGAGAGAGGGGGCAGAGAGGGTGGGGACAGAGAGAGCGGGCACAGAGAGGGGCACAGAGAGAAGGTCACAGAGAAAGTGGGGACAGAGAGAGGAGGACAGAGAGAAGGGGACAGAGAGGGGGGACAGATGGGGGGCAGAGAAATGGGAGACAGTGACAGAGGGGACAGAAAGAAGGGGGACAGAGAGAGGTGGGACAGAGAGAGTTGGGAGGACAGAGAGAGTGGGGACGGGGGGGCAGAGAGTGTGGGGACAGAGAGAGGGGGTCATGGGGGGAAGAGAGAGGGGGCACAGAGAATTGCACAGAGAGAAGGTCAAAGAGAGAGGGGGACAGAGAAAGTGGGGACAGAGAGGGGGGCAGCGAGAGGGTGACAGAGAGATGAGCACAGAGAGAGGGGTACAGATGGGGGTGAGAGACATGGGTGACAGAGAGAGTGGGGACAGAGAGAGGGGGACAGAGGGAGGGGGGACAGAGGGAGGGTGGACAGAGAGAAGGGGACAGGGCAGAGAGAGAGGGGGGGCGAGAGAGGGGGACAGAGAGGGTTGGAACAGAGAGGGGGGACAGAGAGGGGAGGGACAGAGAGCGTGGGAAAAGAGCAATGGGAACAGAGAGATGGGGTACAGAGACGGGGGGCGGGGGGGCAGAGAGAGGGGGGGCGAAAGGGAGGCAGCAGAGAGAAGGGGGCAGAGAGAGAGGGGAGCAGAGAGAGGTGGACAGAGAGATAGATGGACCGAGAGAGAGGTGGACAGAGAGAGTGGGGTCAGAGAGAGGGGGGGCAGAGAGAGGGGGCAGAGAGAGACGGGGCAGAGAGAGAGGGGGCGGAGAGCGAGGTGGGACAGACCGAGGGGGGATAGAGGCAGTGCGGACAGAGACAGGGGGACAGACACATGGGGGTATAGAGAAAGGGGGTACAGAGGAGGTGGGGGACGGAGCGAGGGAGGGCAGAGAGAGGGGGGAGAGTGAGAAGGCGACAGATGAGGGGTGACAGAGAGAGGGGTAACAGAGAGAGGGGATACGGGGGAGCAGAGAGGGGGAGACAGTGAGAGGGGGACTGAAAGGCGTGACGGAGGGTGGGGCACAGAGAGAGGGGGACAGAGATGAGGGGAGACAGAGAGATGTGGGATAGAAAGAGGGGGGACAGAGAGTGGGGACAGAGAGTCGGGACAGAGTGAGGGGGCAGAGAGAGGTGGCACAGAGAGAGAGGGGGTTATAGGGGGGGCAGAGAGAGAGTTACATCGAGAGCGGGTCAGAGCGAGAGAGTTCAGAAAGAGGGGGACGGAGCGAGGGGTGGACAGAGAGAGACCGACAGAAGGAGCGGGAGAGAGAGAGGGGCAGAGAGAGGGAGGCAGAGAGACAGGGACAGAGAGTGGGGGACAGAGAGAGTGGGGACAGATGGGGGCAGAGAGAGGGGGAACAGAAAGAGGGGGAAAGAAAGAGGGGGACAGAGAGGGTGGGGTCAGAGAGGGGGGAACAGAGAGCGTGGGAATAGAGCGATGGGAACAGAGAGACGGGGTACAGAGAGAGATGGGGTACAGAGTGAAGGGGGCAGAGAGAGAGGGGGCGGCAGAGAGAGGGGATAGAGAGGGGAGGGACAGAAAGCGTGGGAACAGAGCAATGGGAACAGAGAGATGGGGTACAGAAACGGGGGGGCGGGGTGGGGCAGAGAGAGAGGGCCGAAAGTGGGGCAGCAGAGAGAAGGGGGCAGAGAGAGGTGGGGCAGAGAGAGAGAGAGGTGGACAGAGTGATAGGTGGACCGAGAGAGGTTGACAGAGAGTGTGGGGACAGAGAAAATGGGGACAGAGAGAGGGGGGACAGAGAGAGAGGGGCAGAGAGATGGGGACAAAGAGAGGGGGACAGAGAGAGGGGGGACAGAGAGAGGGGGACAAAGAGAGGGGGGGCAGAGAGCGTGGGAACAGAGAGATGGGAACAGAGAGATGGGGTACAGAGAGACGGGATACAGCGAAACTGGGGGCAGAGAGAGGGGGGCGATAGAGGGGGGCAGAGGAGGGGCAGAAAGGGGGGCAGCAGAGAGAGGGGGACAGAGAGAGAGGGGGGCAGATAGAGAGGTGGACAGAGAGAGAGAGGTGGACAGAGAGAGTAGGAACAGAGAAAGTGGGGACAGCGAGATCGGTGGACAGAGAGAGAGAGAGGTTAACAGAGAGAGAGAGGTGGACAGAGAGAGTGGGAACAGAGAGAGTGTGGACAGAGAGAGTGGGGCAGAGAGGGAGGAGCAGTGAGGAAGGGGGACAGAGAGAGGGGGGACAGAAAGAGGGCAACAGAGTGAGGGCAACAGAGAGAGGGGGAAAGAGAGGGGGCAGAGAGAGTGGGACAGAGAGGGGGGACAGAGAGCATGGGAGCAGAGAGATAGGACCAGAGAGTCGGGGTACAGAGAGACGGGGGACTGAGGGAGGGGGACAGAGGGAGGGGGACATAGAGAGAGAGGGCGGACACAGAGAAGTGGGAACAGTGAGGAAGGGGAACAGAGAGATGGGGACAGAGATTGGGCAACAGAGAGAGGGCAACAGAGAGAAGGGGGCAGAGAGAGGGGGCAGAGAGAGAGGGCAGAGAGGGGGGCAGAGAGCGTGGGAACAGAGAGATGGGAACAGAGGGATGGGGTACAGAGAGACGGGGTAGAGAGACACGGGGGACAGAGGGAGGGGGCAGAGAGAGGGGGGCAGAGAGTGGGGGCAGAGAGAGGGGGCAGGGGAGGACAATGAGAGGGGACAGAGAGAAGGGGGCAGAGAGAAGTGGGCACAGAGAGTGGGACAGTGAGAGATGGACAGAGAGAGGCGGTCAGAGCTAGAAGGGCAGAGAGAGGGGTCAGAGTGAGGGGGGCAGACCGAGAAGGGGAAAGTGAGAGGTGGACAGGGAGAGTAGGGACAGAGAGAGGGGACACAGAGAGAGGCGATAGAGAGATGAGGGACAGAGAGAGGGGGTCTTGGGGGGCAAAGAGAGGGGGAACAGAGAGAGGAGCACAGAGAGAGGGTCAAAGAGAGAGGGGGCAGAGAGAGTGGGGAGAAAGAGAGGGGGCACAGAGAGGGGCACAGAGAGAAGGTCACAGAGAAAGTGGGGAGAGAGAGGAGGACAGAGACGGGGGCAGAGAGAGGGGGACAGAGAGAGCGGGGACAGAGGGGGGGACAGAGTGAGGGGGGACAGAGAGAGGGGGGGACAGAGAGTGGGGGGACAGAGAGAGGGTGACAGAGAAAGGGGGCAAAGAGAGTGGGGAGAAAGAGAGGGGGCACAGAGAGTGGGGGCAGAGAGAGCGTGACAGAGAGAGAGGGGGCAGAGAGAGGGGTGGAGATAAAAAGTGGGGACAGAGAGAGGGGAACAGATGTGGGGGCAGAGAGATGGGTGACAGAGAGGGGGGTACAGAGAGAGGGGGGACAGAGAGAGGGGGACAGAGAGAGGGCAGAGAGATGGTCGACAGAGAGCGCGGGTACAGAGAGAGCGGGGACAGAGAGAGGGGGGGACAGAGAGGGGGAGGACAGAGAGAGGAGGGACAGAGAGAGGAGGGTCAGAGAGAGGAGGGACAGAGAGAGGGGGGACAGAGAGGGGGACAAGAATGGGGGGACAGAGAGCGCGGGAACAGAGAGATGGGAACAGAGAGACACGGGACAGAGAGACGGGGGATAGAGATAGGGGGGATAGTGAGAGGGGGACAGAGAGAGGGGACAGAAAGAGGGGGACGGAGCGAATTGTGGACAGAGAGGGGGTGGACGGGAGGACAGAGAGAGGGATTGTCAGAGACTGGGGGACGGGGCGGCAGCGAGAGTGGGGACAGAGAGAGGGGGGACAGAGAAAGGCTGACAGACAGAGAGGGACATTGAGAGGGCGGTCAGAGAGAAGGGGGTCAGAGAGACGGGGGACAGAGAGAGGGGGACGGAGAGAGGGGGACAGAGGGGGGGTTCAGAGAGAGGGGTCAGAGAGAGGGGGGTCAGAGAAAGGGGGATCAGAGAGAGGTGGAAAGAGAAAGGGGGTTCAATGAGGGGGGGACAGAGTGAGACAGGGACAGAGAGAGTGGGGCAGAGAGTGGGGACAGAGAGAGAAGGGACAGAGAGAGAGGGACAGTGAGAGGGGACAGAGAGCAGTGGACAGAGAACAGGGGACAGAGAGAAGGGGACAGAGAGAGGGAGGGCAGAGAGGAATGGGCAGAGAGAAGGGGGCAGAGAGCAGGGGGGAAGTGAGCAGCGGGGTCAGAGAAGGGGGGACAGAGAGAGTGAGGGACAGAGAGAGGGGGAAATAGAGAGGGGGACAGAGAGAGTGGCAGAGAGAGGAGGGACAGACCTAGGGTAACAGAGAACCGTGGGGAGAGAGTGAGGGTGGACAGAGTGAGGGAGGATGGAGAGGGGTGAGCGAGCGAGAGGAACAGAGAGACAGGGGGACAGAGAGGGTGGACAGAGCGTGGGAGCAGAGAGGGGGGGACAGAGAGGGGGGGCAGAGAGGGAAGTGATACAGAGTCAGGGGACAGAGAGGGGGGACAGATAGAGGGGGGGCAGAGTGAGAGGGGGACAGTGGGAGAGGGACAGAGAGACAGTGGGACAGGAAGGGTGGACAGAGCGAGGGGGAAGACATCGGGTGGGACAGAGAGAGGGATGACAGAGAGAGAGGGGACAGACTTAGGGGGACAGAGAGACGTGAGGACGGGGGGCAGAGAGGGGAGACAGAGAGATGGGGACAGAGAGAGTGGGATACAGAGGGGGACAGTGAGAGGTCGGACAGAGAGAGAGGGATAGAGAGAGAAGGGGGCAGAGAGAGGGGGGACAGAGAGAGGGGGGGCAGAGAGAGGGGAGAGAAAGAGGGGACAGAAAGAGCGTGCAGAAAGAGGGGGAGAAAGAGGGACAGAAAGATGGGTCAGAGATGTGGGGCAGAAAGAGGGCAGAGAAAGCGGCAGAGGGAGGGGCAGAGAGACGGGGATATAGAGAGGAGAGAAAGAGAGGGGGACAGAGAAAAAGGGACAAGAGAGCGCGGGAACAGAGAGATGGGTATAGAGAGACAGGGGACAGAGAGCAGGGTGACAGAGAGGAGGGAGACAGAGAGAGGGGGCAGAGTGAGTGGTAAAGAGAGAGAGGGCAGAGAGAGGGGAATAGGGAGGGGGAAATAGTGAGGGGGACAGAGAGACGGGGGACATAGAGGAGGGACAGAGAGAGGGGGAAGAGAGAGGGGGACAGAGAGAGGGGGACAGAGAGAGAAGGGACAGAGAGAGGAAGAGAGAGAGAGAGCAGGAATAGACAGAGGGACAAAGAGAGGGGCGACAGAAGAGGGGAGACAGAGAGAGGGGAACGGGGGATAGAGAGAGAAGGGACAGAGATAGTGGGACAGAGGGGGTGGTACAGTGGGGGGTGCGGGGGGGGGACAGAGAGGGGGGACATAAAGAGGGGGACAGAGAGAGGGGAACAGAGGGGGGAACAGAGAGTGACCAAGAGAGGAGGTCATAGGGGGGCAGATAGAGGGTTTCAGGGAGGGGGGCAGAGGGAGGGTCACACAGAGAGAGGGGCAGAGAGAGGGGGCAGAGAGAGGGAGGGCAGAGAGAGGGGGGCAGAGAGGGGGGGCAGAGAGAGGTAGGCGGAGGGAGGGGGCAGTGGTCAGAGAGAGGGGTGGCAGAGAGGGGGGCAGAGAGAGGGCGGGTAGAGAGAGGCGGCAGAGAGGGGGTGCAGAGAGCGGTGGACAGAGAGAGAGGTAGACAGAGAGAGGAGTGTCAGAGAGAGGGGGGACAGAGTGTGACAGGGACAAAGAGAGGGGGCAGAGAGAGTGGGGACAGAGAGAGAAGGGTCAGAGAGAGGGGGACAGTGAGAGGGGGACAGAGAGAGTGGGGACAGAGAGAGTGGGGACAGAGAGAGGGGGGCAGAGAGCAGGGGACAGAGAGCAGGGGACAGAGAGAAGGGAACAGAGAGAAGGGGACAGAGAGAAGGAGGGCAGAGAGGAGTGGGGCAGAGAGAAGGGGGCAGAGAGCAGGGGGGAAGTGAGCACCGGGGTCAGAGAGAGGGGGGGACAGAGAGAGTGAGGGACAGAGAGAGGGGGAAATAGAGAGGGGGACAGAGAGCGGTGGGACAGAGAGAGGGACAGAGAGAGGGGGGACAGACCTAGGAGAATAGAGAAACGTGGGGACAGAGTGAGGGGGTACCGAGTGAGGGGGGACGGAGAGTGGTGAGCGAGCGAGAGGGGACAGAGAGACAGGGGGACAGGGAGGGTGGACAGAGCAAGGGAGCGGGAGGGGACAGAGAGAGGGGGCAGAGAAGGGGGTGACAGAGATTCAGGGACAGGGAGGGGAGGACAGAGACAGGGAGACAGGGAGGGGGGACAGATAGAGGGGGCGGGGGGCAGAGAGAGTGGGGCACAGTGATAGGGGAACAGAGACAGGGGAACAGCGGGGGACAGAGAGGGGGACAGAGAGAGGGGGGACAGAGAGAGGCGACAGAGAGACAGTGGGACAGGCAGGGTGGACAGAGCGATGGGGTAGAGATCGGGTGGGTCAGAGAGAGGGATGACAGAGAGAGAGGGGACAGACTTAGGGGGACAGAGAGACGTGAGGACGGGGGCAGAGAGGGGAGACAGAGAGGCGGGGATAGAGACAGTGGGAGACAGAGGGGGACAGGGAGAGGGTGGACAGAGAGAGAAGGGGACAGAGAGAGCGGGGACAGAGAGTTGGGGGCAGAGAGAGGGGACAGAAAGAGGGGACAGAAAGAGGGTGCAAAAACAGGGGGCAGAAAGAGGGGACAGAAAGATGGGTCAGAGATGTGGGGCAGACAGAGGAGCAGAAAGAGGAGCAGAGAGAGGTGGACAGAGAGAGGGGTGCAGAGTGAGGGAAGAGAGAGAGGTGACAGAGCACGGGGGACAGAGAGCGGGGAACAGAGAGGAGGGGGGACAGAGAGGATCTGGACAGATAGAGGGGGACAGAGTGAGGGGGGCAGAGAGAGGGGGGCAGGGAGATGGGGAGATAGAGAGGAGGAAATAGAGAGGGGACAGAGAGGGGGGTCAGAGGATGGGGCAGAGAGGAGGGGACAGAGGGGTGGACAGTTAGCGGGGGACAGAGAACGGAGGACAGAGAGCAGGGTGACAGAGAGGAGGGGGACAGAGAGAGAGGGACAGAGAGAGGGGTGCAGAGAGAGGGGGCAGAGAGAGGGGGAAATAGGGAGGTGGTAATAGAGAGGGGGACAGAGAGAGGGGGACAGAGAGAGGGGAACAGAGAGAGAAGGGACAGAGAGAGAAGGGACAGAGAGAGGAAGTACAGAGAGAGGAGGAGAGAGATAGCAGGAATAGAGAGAGGGACAAAGAGAGGGGCGACAGAAAGAGGGGAGACAGATACAGAGAGGGGGACAGAGAGAGGGGCGTCAGAGAATGGGGAACGTGGGTACAGAGAGGGTGGTACAGTGGGGGGGGGGTGCGGGGCGGACAGAGGGGGGGGACAGAGAGGGGGTTTAGAGAGTGGGGGACAGAGGGGGGGGACAGACAGAGGGGGACAGAGAGGGGGGAGCAGAGAGGGGGGACAGAGAGAGTGGGGCAGAGAGAGGTGGGACAGACAGAGGGGGGAACAGAGAGAAGGGAACAGATAGAGGGGGAGAGAGAGAGGGGCAGAGAGAGGGGGACAGGCAGAGGGGGACAAAGAGAGGGGAACAGATAGAGGGGGAGAGAGAGAGAGGCGGAACAGAGAGACGGGGGGCAGAGAGGGGGGACAGTGAGGGGGAGACGGAGGACAGAGAGGGGGAAAGAGACCGGGGGAAAGAGAGATTGGGGACAGAGAGAGAGATGGACTGTGGGAGGGGGGCAGAGAGAGGGGGGCAGAGGTGGGCAGAGAGAGGGGGGAAATTGAAAGGTGGACAGAAGGAGGAAAAGAGAGACAGGGACAGAGAATGGGGGACGGAGACAGTGGGGACAGAGAGGGGGGACAGAGAGGGGGGGACAGAGAGGGGGTACAGAGAGAAAGGAACAAGATGGGACGGAGATGGGGGACAGAGAGACGGCTGACAGAGAAAGGGGGTCATAGGGGCTGAGAGGGGTATTCAGGTAGAGGGAGGACAGAAGGAGGGGGTCAGACAGAGGGGAGTCAGAGAGAGGGGAGACAGAGAGAGGAGGACAGAACGAGGGGGACGGGGGCAGAGAGAAGGGGACAGAGGGGTGAGAGACAGAGGGGTGACAGAGAGTAGGGTACAGAGAGAGCGGGAACAGAGACCAGGGAACAGAGACAGGGGAACACAGAGAAAGGGACAGAGAGAGGTACAGAGACAGGGGTGACAGAGACAGGGGGAAAGAGACAGATGGATAGAGAGAGGGGATAAGGAGGGTGGGACACGGAGAGGAGGAAAGAGAGAGAGGGGCAGTTGGGTGGACAGTGAGAGAGGGCAGACAGAGAGAGTCGGAACCCAGAGAGGGGGCTGAGAGAGGGGGAAAGAGAGAGAGGGACGGAGAAAGAGCGCGGACAGAGAGAGAGCGGGCAGAAAGGGAGACAGAAAGAGGGGAACAGAAAGAGGAGGGAGTAACAGAGGCTGGGGACAGAGAGGCGGGACAGAGAGAGAGGGGGACAGAGAGGGGGGGGGCAGAGAGAGAGAGGGGCAGAGAGAGGGGCGCAGAGAAAGAGGAGGAGAGAGAGCAGCGGACAGAGAGCATGGGACAGAGAGGATGGGGACAGAGATGAGCTGGACAGATAGAGGGGGGCAGAGAGAGGGGGCAGAGAGAGGGGGAAATAGAGAGGGGACAGAGAGGGGGGTCAGAGGAGGGGGCAGAGAGGCGGGGACGGGGGGGACAGAGAGCGGGGGACAGAGAGCGAGGGACAGAGAGCAGGGTGACAGAGAGGATTGGTACAGAGAGAGGGGGACAGAGTGAGGGGTGCAGAGAGAGGGGGCAGAGAGAGGGGGCAGAGACAGGGAGAAATAGGGAGGGGGAAATAGAGAGGGGGACAGAAATACGGGGACATGGGGAGGAACAGAGAGGGGGGACAGAGAGAGGGGGACAGAGAGAGGGGGACAGACAGAGGGGGACAGAGAGAGAAGATCAGATAGAGGGGCAGAGAGAGCTGGAACAGAGCGACAGGGGAGAGAGGGGGGGACAGTGAGGGGGGACGGGGGGACAGAGAGGGGGAAAGAGAGCGGGGGACAGAGAGATTGGGGTCAGAGAGAGGGGGCACAGAGAGAGGAGAACAGAGAGATGGGGACAGAGTGATGTGGGGGTCAGAGAGAGAGGGGGACAGAGAGAGAGGGGGACAGAGAGAGGGGGGACAGAGAGGGGGGACAGAGAGGGGGTATAGAGAGAAAGGAACAATATGGGGACAGAGACGGAGGACAGAGACACGGCTGACAGAGAAAGGGGGTCATAGGGGCTGGGAGGGGTGTTCAGGAACAGGGTTGACAGAAGGAAAAGGTTAGAGAGAGGGGTATCAGAGAGAGGGGAGACAGAGAGAGGGGTACAGAACGAGGGGGGCGGGGGCAGAGAGAAGGGGACAGATGGGTGAGAGACAGAGGGGTGACAGAAAGTAGGGTACAGAGAGAGCGGGAACAGAGAGAAGGGAACAGAGAGAGGGGAACAGAGAAAAAGGGACAGAGAGAAAGGGACAGAGAGAGGTACAGAGAGAGGGGTGACAAAGAGATGGGGAAAGAGACAGAGGGATAGAGAGAGGGGATAAGGAGGGTGGGACACGGAGAGGAGGAAAGAGAGAGGGGGCAGTGGGGTGGACAGTGAGAGAGGGCAGACAGAGAGAGTCGGGACCCAGAGAGGGGCTGAGAGAGGGGGCAAGAGAGAGAGGGACAGAGAAAGAGCGCGGACAGAGAGAGAGCGGGCAGAGAGGGGGACAGAAAGAGGGGAACAGAAAGAGGAGGGAGTAACAGAGGCTGGGGACAGAGAGGCGGGACAGAGAGAGGGGGGACAGAGAGAGAGGGGGGACAGAGAGAGAGGGGGACCGAGAGAGGGGGACAGAGAGAGTGGGGACAGAGAGAGTGGGGACAGAGAGGGAGGGACAGAGAGAGGGGGACAGAGAGAGGGGGACATAAAGAGGGGGACTTAGAGAGGGTAACAGAGGGGGGAAAAGAGAGATGAGTGACAAAGAGAGGAGGTCATGAGGGGCAGAGAGAGGGTTTTAGGGAGGGGGCAGAGAGAGGGTCACACAGAGAATGGCGCAGAGAGAGGGAGGGAAGAGAGGGGGCGGGGTGGTCAGAGAGAGGGAGGCAGAGAGAGGGGTGGCAGAGAGAGCGGGGCAGAGAGAGGCGTGGCAGAGAGAGCGGGGCAGAGAGAGGGCGGGCAGAGAGACGGCGGGCAGAGAGAGGGGGCAGAGAGGTGGACAGAGAGAGAGGTGGACAGAGAGAGGAGGGTCAGAGAGAGGGGGACAGAGTGAGACAGGGATAGAGAGAGGGGGCAGAGAGAGTGGGGACAGAGAGAGAAGGGACAGAGAGATCGGGACAGTGAGAGGCGGACAGAGAGAGTGGGGACAGAGAGAGTGGGGACAGAGAGAGTGGGGAAAGAGAGAGGGGGCAAGAGGGAGACAGGGCCAGAGAGTGGGGGACAGAGAGAATGGGGACAGAGAGCAAGGGACAGAGAGAGGGAGGACAGTGAGGAGGGGGGCAGAGAGAGTGGGGGACAGAGTGAGGGGTGCAGAGAGAGGGGGACAGAGAGAGTGGGGACAGAGAGAGTGGGGACAGAGAGGGAGGGACAGAGAGAGGGGGACATAAAGAGGGGGACTTAGAGAGGGGAACAGAGGGGGGAAAAGAGAGATGAGTGACAAAGAGAGGAGGTCATGAGGGGCAGAGAGAGGGAGAAATAGGGAGGGGGGAAATAGAGAGGGGTCAGAAATACGGGGACATGGGGAGGAACAGAGAGGGGGGACAGAGAGAGGGGGACAGAGAGAGGGGGACAGACAGAGGGGGCAGAGAGAGGGAGGGAAGAGAGGGGGCGGGGTGGTCAGAGAGAGGGAGGCAGAGAAAGGGGTGGCAGAGAGAGCGGGGCAGAGAGAGGCGTGGCAGAGAGAGCGGGGCAGAGAGTGGGCGGGCAGAGAGACGGCGGGCAGAGAGAGGTGGCCGAGAGGTGGACAGAGAGAGAGGTGGACAGAGAGAGGAGGGTCAGAGAGAGGGGGACAGAGTGAGACAGGGATAGAGAGAGGGTGCAGAGAGAGTGGGGACAGAGAGAGAAGGGACAGAGAGATCGGGACAGTGAGAGGCGGACAGAGAGAGTGGGGACAGAGAGAGTGGGGACAGAGAGAGTTAGGACAGAGAGAGGGGGGAAGAGGGAGACAGGGCCAGAGAGTGGGGGACAGAGAGAATGGGGACAGAGAGCAAGGGACAGAGAGAGGGAGGACAGTGAGGAGGGGGTCAGAGAGAGTGGGGGACAGAGAGAGTGGGGACAGAGAGAGGGGGGACAGAGAGTGGGGGGAAGAGGGAGACAGGGCCAGAGAGTGGGGGACAGAGAGAATGGGGACAGAGAGCAGTGGACAGAGAGCAGGGGACAGAGAGAGGAAGGGCAGAGAGGAGGGGGAAGAGGGAAGGGGGCAGAGAGCAGGGGGGAAGTGAGCAGCTGGGTTGGGGGGGGGCAGAGAGAGTGAGGGACAGAGAGAGGGGGAAATACAGAGGGGAACAGAGAGTGGTGGGACAGAGAGAGGGGGACAGAGAGAGGGGGGACAGACCTTGGAGAACAGAGAACCGTGGGGACAGAGTGAGGGGGGACAGAGTGAGGGGGACAGAGAGAGGGGGGACAGACCTTGGAGAACAGAGAACCGTGGGGACAGAGTGAGGGGGGACAGAGTGAGGGAGGACGGAGAGTGGTGACCGAGCGAGAGGGGAGAGAGAGACAGGGGGACAGGGAGGGTGGAAAGAGCGAGGGAGAAGAGAGGGCGGTCAGAGAGAGGTGGCAGATAGGGGGGTGACACAGAGTCAAGGGACAGGGAGGGGAGGACAGAACAGGGAGACAGGGAGGGGGGACAGATAGAGGGGGCGGGGGGGGCAGAGAGAGAGTGGGACAGTGATAGAGGGACAAAGACAGGGGAACAGAATGGGAAAGAGAGGGTGGACAGAGAGAGGGGGGACAGAGAGAGGCAACAGAGAGACAGTGGAACGGGAAGCGTGGACAGGGCGAGGGGGGAGAGATCGGGTGGGACAGAGAGAGGGATGACAGAGAGAGCGAGGACAGACTTAGCGGGACAGAGAGACGTGAGGACGGGGCGAAGAGAGGGGAGACAGAGAGGTGGGGACAGAGAGAGTGGGAGACAGAGGGGGACAGGGAGAGGGTGGACAGAGAGAGGGGGATAGAGAGAGGGGGGATAGAGAGCGCGGGGACAGAGAGCGCGCGACAGAGAGCAGGGTGACAGAGAGGAGGGGGAGAGAGATTCGGGGGACAGAGAGACGGGGTTCAGAGAGACGGGGACAGAGAGACGGGGGACAGACAGAGGGAGGAAAGAGAGAGAAGGGGACAGAGAGAGGGGGGACAGAGAGAGGGGGCAGAGAGAGGGGACAGAAAGAGGGGACAGAAAGAGGGTGCAGAAAGAGGGGGCAGAAAGAGGGGAGAGAAAGATGGATCAGAGATGTGGGGCAGACAGAGGGGCAGAGAGAGGTGCACAGAGAGGGGCAGAGAGAGGGGGATATAGAGAGGAGAGACAGAGAGGGGTACAGAGAAAAAGGGGACAGAGTGTGCGGGAAGAGAGATGGGGATAGAGAGACGGGGGACAGAGAGAGGGGTGCAGAGTGAGGGCAGAGAGAGAGGGGGACAGAGGGCGGGGACAGAGAGTGAGGGACAGAGAGGAGGGGGACAGAGAGGAGCTGGACAGATAGAAGGGGACAGAGTGAGGGGGGCAGAGAGAGGCGGGCAGAGAGATGGGGAAATAGAGAGGGGGAAGTAGAGAGGGGACAGAGAGGGGGGCCAGAGGAGGGGGCAGAGAGGAGGGGACAGAGGTGGACAGAGAGCGGGGGACAGAGAGCGGGGAACAGAGAGCAGGGTGACAGAGAGGAGGGGGACAGAGAGTGGGGGACAGAGAGAAGGGGGACAGAGAGAGGAGGTCAGAGAGATGGGTTACAGAGAGAGAGGTGGACTGTGGGAGGGGGCAGAGAGGTGGTCAGAGGGGGTCGGAGAGAGGGGGGAAATTGAAAGGTGGGCAGAAGGGGGACAAGAGAGACAGGGACAGAGAGTGGGGGACGGAGAGAGTGGGGACAGAGAGGGGGAGAGATGGGGGTAAGGAGAGGGGGTACAGAGAGAAAGGAACAAGATGGGGACAGAGATGGGGGACAGAGAGACGGCTGACAGAGAAAGGGGGTCATGAGGCTGAGAGGGGTGTTCAGGGAGAGGGTGGACAGAAGGAGGGGGTCAGAGAGAGGGGGGTCAGAAAGAGGGGAGACAGAGAGAGGAGGACAGAACGAGGGGGGCGGAAGCAGAGAGAAGGGGACAGAGGGGTGAGAGACAGAGAGGTGACAGAGAGTTGGGTTCAGAGAGAGCGGGAACAAAGAGAAGGGAACAGAGAGAGGGGAACAGAGAGAAAGGGACAGAGAGAAAGGGACTTAGAGAGGGACAGGGAGAGGGGTGACTGAGAGAGGGGGGAAAGAGACAGGGGGCTAGAGAGAGGGGATAAGGATGGTGGGACACGGAGAGTAGGAAAGAGAGAGGGGGGCAGAGGGGGGTGGACAGTGAGAGAGGGCGGAGAGAGAGTGTCGGGACCCAGAGAGGGTGCTGAGAGAGGGGGAAAGAGAGAGAGGGACAGAGAAAGAGCGGGGACAGAGAGAGGGCGGGCAGAGAGGGGGACAGAAAGAGGGTAACAGAATGAGGAGGATGTAACAGAGTCTGGGTACAAGAGGGGCGACAGAGAGAGAGGGGGACAGAGAGAGTGGGGGGACAGAGAGAGAGGGGGACAGAGAGAGTGGGACAGAGAGAGAGGGGGACCGAGAGAATGGGGGACAGAGAGACGGGGACAGAGAGAAGGGGGACACAGAGAGAGGGGGACAGAGAGAGTGGGGTCCGAGAGAGGGGGGATAGAGAGAGGGGTGCAGAGAGAGGAAACAGAAAGAGGGGACAGAAAGAGGGTGCAGAAAGAGGGTGCAGAAAGACGGGACAGAAAGATGGGTCAGAGTTGTGGGGCAGACAGAGGGGCAGAGAAAGGGGCAGCGAGAGGGGTAGTGAGGGGGCAGAGAGAGGGGGATATAGAGAGGAGAGAAAGAGAGGGGGACAGAAAAACAGGGGACAGAGAGCGCGGGAACAGAGAGATGGGGATAGAGAGACGGGGACAGAGAGAGGGGTGCAGAGTGGGGGTAGAGAGAGAGGGGGAAAGAGAGAGATCGACAGAGAGAGGAGGTACAGAGAGGGGGACAGAGAGAGGGTGGACATAGAGCGCGGGTATTAGAGATGGGGATATAGAAAGGGGAGCAGAGAGAGAGGGGGACAGGGAGCAGGGGACAGAGAGCGGGGGACAGAGAGGAGGGGGACAGAGAGAGAGGTGGATAGAGAGAGAGGGGGACAGAGAGAGAGGGGGAACAGAGAGAGCGGTGGACAGACGGGGGACAGAGCGAGGAGGAACAGAGAAACAGGGACAGGGACAGTGAACAGAGAGAGGTGGCAGAGAGAGTCGGGAGGACAGAGAGAGGGTGACAGACAGAAGGGGGACAGACTTAGGGGGACAGAAAAAGGTGGACAGAGAGAGGGGGAGAGAGAGAGGGGAGAGAGAGACGGGGACAGAGGGCTAGGGCCAGAGAGAGACTGGGACAGTGAGAGATGAACAGAGAGAGTGGGGACAGAGAGAGTGGGACAGAGAGAGGGGGACGAAAAGAGGGGGACAGAGAGAGGGGGACAAAGAGAGGGGGGAACAGAGAGAGTGGGACAGAATGAGGGGGACAGAGAGAGGGGGACAGAGAGAGTGGGGACAGAGAGAGTGGGGACAGAGAGGGGGGGACAGAGGGGGGGGGGACAGAGAGAGGGGGACAGAGAGAGGGGGACATAAAGAGGGGGACTTAGAGAGGGGAACAGAGGGGGGAAAAGAGAGATGAGTGACAAAGAGAGGAGGTCATGAGGGGCAGAGAGAGGGTTTCAGGGAGGGTATAGAGAGCGGGTCACACAGAGAGTGGGGCAGAGAGGGGGGCAGAGAGAGGGAGGGCAGAGAGAGAGAGGCGGGTGGGCAGTGAGTGGGAGGCAGAGAGAGGGGTGGCAGAGAGAGGGGGCAGAGAGAGTGCGGGCAGAGAGACGGCGGGCAGAGAGAGGGGGCAGAGAGGTGGACAGAGAGCGGAGGGTCAGAGTGGGACAGGGACAGAGAGAGGGGGACAGAGAGGGGGGGCAGAGAGAGTGGGGACAGAGAGAGAAGGGACAGAGAGATGGGGACAGTGAGAGGGGGACAGAGAGAGTGGGGACAGAGAGAGTGGGGACAGAGAGAGGGGGGCAGAGGGAGACAGTGTCAGAGAGTAGGGGACAGAGAGAATGGGGACAGAGAGCAGCGGACAGAGAGAAGGGGACAGAGAGAAGGGAACAAAGAGAAGGGGACAGAGAGGGGGAGGCCAGTGAGATGGGGGGCAGAGAGAAGGGGGCAGAGAGAAGGGGACAGAGAGAGGGAGGGCAGAGAGGAGGGGGCAGAGAGAGTGGGGACAGAGAGAGAAGGGACAGAGAGATGGGGACACTGAGAGGGGGACAGAGAGAGTGGGACAGAAAGAGTGGGACAGAGAGAGGGGGACGAAAAGAGGGGGACAGAGAGAGGGGGACAAAGAGAGGGGGGAACAGAGAGAGTGGGACAGAATGAGGGGGACAGAGAGAGGGGGACAGAGAGAGTGGGGACAGAGAGAGTGGGGACAGAGAGGGGGGGACAGAGGGGGGGGGACAGAGAGAGGGGGACAGAGAGAGGGGGACATAAAGAGGGGGACTTAGAGAGGGGAACAGAGGGGGGAAAAGAGAGATGAGTGACAAAGAGAGGAGGTCATGAGGGGCAGAGAGAGGGTTTCAGGGAGGGTATAGAGAGTGGGTCACACAGAGAGTGGGGCAGAGAGTGGGGGCAGAGAGAGGGAGGGCAGAGAGAGAGGGGCGGGGGGGCAGTGAGTGGGAGGCAGAGAGAGGGGTGGCAGAGAGAGGGGGCAGAGAGAGGGCGGGCAGAGAGACGGCGGGCAGAGAGAGGGGGCAGAGAGGTGGACAGAGAGCGGAGGGTCAGAGTGGGACAGGGACAGAGAGAGGGGGACGGGGGGGGCAGAGAGAGTGGGGACAGAGAGAGAAGGGACAGAGAGATGGGGACAGTGAGAGGGGGACAGAGAGAGTGGGGACAGAGAGAGTGGGGACAGAGAGAGGGGGGCAGAGGGAGACAGTGTCAGAGAGTAGGGGACAGAGAGAATGGGGACAGAGAGCAGCGGACAGAGAGAAGGGGACAGAGAGAAGGGAACAAAGAGAAGGGGACAGAGAGGGGGAGGCCAGTGAGATTGGGGGCAGAGAGAAGGGGGCAGAGAGAAGGGGACAGAGAGAGGGAGGGCACAGAGGAGGGGGCAGAGGGAAGGGGGCAGAGAGCAGGGGGGAAGTGAGCAGCGGGGCCAGAGAGAGGGGGGGGACAGAGAGAGTGGGGACAGAGAGAGGGGGGCAGAGGGAGACAGGGACAGAGAGAGTGGGGACAGAGAGAGGGGGGCAGAGGGAGACAGGGACAGAGAGTGGGGGACAGAGAGAATAGGGACAGAGAGCAGGGGACAGAGAGCAGGGGACAGAGAGAAGGGAAAAGAGAGAAGGGGACAGAGAGAGGGAGGGCAGAGAGGAGGGGGCAGAGGGAAGGGGGCAGAGAGCAGGGGGGAAGTGAGCAACGGGGTCAGAGGGGGGGACAGAGAGAGTGAGGGACAGAGAGAGTGCGAAATACAGAGGGGGACAGAGAGCGGTGGGACAGAGAGAGGCGGACAGATAGAGGGGGGACAGACCTAGGGGAACAGAGAACCGTGGGAACGAGCGAGAGGGGAGAGAGAGACAGGGGGACAGGGAGGGTGGAAAGAGCGAGGGAGAAGAGAGGCCGGTCAGAGAGAGGTGGCAGATAGGGGGGGTGACACAGAGTCAGGGGACAGGGAGGGGAGGACAGAGACAGGGAGACGGGGGGGGGGACAGATAGAGGGGGAGGGGGGGGCAGAGGGAGAGTGGGACAGTGATAGAGAGACAGAGACAGGGGAACAGAGGGGGAAAGAGAGGGGGGACGGGGGGGGTACAGAGAGAGGCGACAGAGAGACAGTGGGACAGGAAGCATGGACAGTGCGAGGGGAGAGAGATCGGGTGGGACAGAGAGAGGGATGACAGAGAGAGCGAGGACAGACTTAGCGGGACAGAGAAACGTGAGGACGGGGCGAAGAGAGGGGAGACAGAGAAGTGGGGACAGAGAGAGTGGGAGACAGAGGGGGACAGGGAGAGGGTGGACAGAGAGAGGGGGATAGAGAGAGGGGGGATAGAGAGCGCGGGGACAGAGAGCGCGGGACAGAGAGCAGGGTGACAGAGAGGAGGGGGAGAGAGATTCGGGGGACAGAGAGACGGGGTTCAGAGAGACGGGGACAGAGAGACGGGGGACAGAGAGAGGGAGGAAAGAGAGAGAAGGGGACAGAGAGAGGGGGGACAGAGAGAGGGTGCAGAGTGAGGGCAGAGAGAGAGGGGGACAGAGGGCGGGGGACAGAGAGTGAGGGACAGAGAGGAGGGGGACAGAGTGGAGCTGGACAGATAGAGGGGGACAGAGTGATGGGGGCAGAGAGAGGGGGGCAGAGAGATGGGGAAATAGAGAGGGGGAAATAGAGAGGGGACAGAGAGGGGGGCCAGAGGAGGGGGCAGAGGGGAGGGGACAGAGGGGGACAGAGAGCGGGGGACAGAGAGCGTGGAACAGAGAGCAGGGTGACAGAGAGGAGGGGGACAGAGAGTGGGGGACAGAGAGAGGGGGGACAGAGAGAGGGGGGCAGAGAGATTGTTTACAGAGATAAAGGTGGACTGAGGGAGGGGGCAGAGAGAGGTGGTCAGAGGGGGGCAGAGAGAGGGGGGAAATTGAAAGGTGGACAGAAGGGGGACAAGAGAGACAGGGACAGAGAGTGGGGGACGGAGAGAGTGGGGACAGAGAGGGGGGAGAGATGGGGGGACAGAGAGGGGTTACAGAGAGAAAGGAACAAGATAGGGACAGAGATGGGGGACAGAGAGACGGCTGACAGAGAAAGGGGGTCATAGGGGCTGAGAGGGGTGTTCAGGGAGAGGGTGGACAGAAGGAGGGGGTCAGAGAGAGGGGGGTCAGAGAGAGGGGAGACAGGGAGAGGAGGACAGAACGAGGAGGGCGGAAGCAGAGAGAAGGGGACAGAGGGGTGAGAGACAGAGGGGTGACAGTGAGTTGGGTTCAGAGAGAGCGGGAACAAAGAGAAGGGAACAGAGAGAGGGGAACAGAGAGAAAGGGACAGAGAGAAAGGGACAGAGAGAAAGGGACAGAGAGAGGGGGGAAAGAGACAGGGAGCTAGAGAGAGGGGATAAGGAGGGTGGGACACGGAGAGTTGGAAAGAGAGAGGGGGGCAGAGGGGGGTGGACAGTGAGAGAGGGCGGAGAGAGAGAGTCGGGACCCAGAGAGGGGGCTGAGAGAGGGGGAAAGAGAGAGAGTGACAGAGAAAGAGCGCGGACAGAGAGAGGGCGGGCAGAGAGGGGGACAGAAAGAGGGTAACAGAATGAGGAGGGGGGTAACAGAGTCTGGGTACAAGAGGGGCGACAGAGAGAGAGGGGGAAAGAGAGAGTGGGGGGACAGAGAGAGAGGGGGACAGAGAGAGGGGGGCAGAGAGAGTGGGGGACAGACAGAATGGGGGACAGAGAGACTGGGACATAGAGAGGGGGGACAGAGAGAGAGGGGGACAGAGAGAGTGGGGTCAGAGAGAGGGGGGATAGAGAGAGGGGTGCAGAGAGAGGGGACAGAAAGAGGGGACAGAAAGAGGGTGCAGAAAGACGGGACAGAAATATGTGTCAGAGTTGTGGTGCAGACACAGGGGCAGAGAAAGGGGCAGCGAGAGGGGTAGTGAGAGGGGCAGAGAGAGGGGGATATAGAGAGGAGAGACAGAGAGGGGGACCGAAAAACAGGGGACAGAGAGCGCGGGAACAGAGAGATGGGGATAGAGAGACGGTCAGAGAGAGGGGAGAGAGAGGGGGAGTGAGAGAGGGAGGAGAGAGAGGGGGAGAGAGAGACGGGAAAAAGAGAGGGGGGACAGTGAGGGGGGGACGGGGGACAGAGAGGGGATAAAGAGAGAGGGGGACAGAGAGATAGGGGACAGAGAGATTGTGGACAGAGAGAGGGGGAACAGAGAGAGGAGAACAGAGAGATGGGGACAGAGAGATGTGGGGGACAGAGAGAGGGGGACAGATAGAGAGGGGGACAGAGATAGGAGGGGATAGACGGGGGACAGAGCGAGAAGGGACAGAGAAACAGGGACATGGAGAGTGAACAGAAAGAGGTGGCAGAGAGAGTTGGGAGGACAGAGAGAGGGTGACAGAGAGAAGGGGGACAGACTTAGGGAGACAGAAAAATGTGGTCAGAGAAGGGCGGGCAGAGAGAGGAGGGACAGAGAGACAGGGTACAGAGAGACGGGGACAGAGGGACAGGGCCAGAGAGAGAGTGGGACAGTGAGAGATGGACAGAGAGAGTGGGGACAGAGAGAGTGGGGACAGAGAGGGGGGTAGAAAGAGAAGGGGGGCAGAGAGAGGGCGGACAGAGAGAGGGGGGCAGAGATAGAGGGACAGAATGAGGGGGACAGGAGAGGGGGATAGAGAGAGGGGAACAGAGGGGGGGAACAGAGAGATGAGTGACAAAGAGAGGAGGTCATAGGGGGGCAGACAGAGGGTTGCAGGGAGGGGGGCAGAGACAGGATCACACAGAGAGGGGGCAGAGAGAGGGGGCAGAGAGAGGGAGGGCAGAGAGAGGTGGGCAGAGAGAGGGGGGCAGAGAGAGGGCGGGCAGAGAGAGGACGGGCAGAGAGAGGGGGCAGAGAGGGGGTGCAGAGAGAGTGGGGACAGAGAGAGTGGGGACACAGAGAGTGGGGATAGAGAGAGGGGGACAGCGAGAGAGGTGGAAAGAGAGTGAGGTGGACAGCGAGAGAGGTGGACAGAGAGAGTGGGGACAGAGAGAGGGGGAGAGAGAGGGGGAGAGAGAGAGGGGAGGGGGTAGTGAGAGAGGGGGAGAGAGAGGGGGGGAGAGAGAGGGGGCAGATAGAGGTGGAACAGAGAGACGGGGAACAGAGAGATAGGGGACAGAGAGATAGGGGACAGAGTGAGGGGGAACAGAGAGAGGAGAACAGAGAGATGGGGACAGAGAGATGGGGACAGAGAGGGGGGTAGAGAGACAAGGGGGACAGAGAGAGGGCGGACAGAGAGAGGGGGGACAGAGAGAGATGGACAGAAAGAGGGGGTCAGAGAGAGGGGGAAAGAGAGAGGGCGGACAGAGAGAGGGGGGCAGAGAGAGGGGGACAGAATGAGGGGGACAGAGAGAGTGGGGACAGAGAGGGGGGGACAGAAAGAGGGGGACAGAGAGAGGGGGACATATAGAGGGGGACAGAGAGAGGGTAACAGGGAGGGGGGAACCGAGAGATGAGTGACAAAGAGAGGAGGTCATAGGGGGGCAGACAGAGGGTTGCAGGGAGGGGGGCAGAGAGAGGGTCACACAGAGAGTGGGCAGAGAGAGGGGGCAGAGAGAGGGAGGGCAGTGAGAGGTGGGCAGAGAGGGGGAGCAGAGAGAGGGGGCAGAGAGAGGGAGGCAGAGAGAGGGGGTAGGGGGGCAGAGAGAGGGGTGGCAGAGAGAGGGGGCAGAGAGAGGGCGGGCAGGGAGAGGACGGGAAGAAAGAGGGGGCAGAGAGGGGGTACAGAGAGAGGTGGACAGAGAGAGAGGTGGACAGACAGAGGGGGACAGTGAGGGGCGGACAGAGAGAGTGGGGACAGAGAGAGGGGCACAGCGAGAGAGGTGGACAGAGAGTGAGGTGGGCAGCGAGAGAGGTGGACAGAGAGAGTGGGGACAGAGAGAGGGAGAGAGAGAGGGGGAGAGAGAGGGGAGAGGGGGGTAGTGAGATGGGGGGAGAGAGAGAGGGGGAGAGATAGGGGGCAGAGAGAGGTGCAACAGAGAGACGGGAAACAGAGAGGGGGGACAGTGAGGGGGAGGGGTTCCGGGGGGACAGAGAGGGGGGAAAGAGAGGGGCGGACAGAGAGATTGGGGACAGAGAGATAGGGGACAGAGAGAGGGGGCACAGAGAGAGGAGAACAGAGAGATGGGGACAGTGAGATGGGGACAGAGATATGTGGGGGACAGAGAGAGGGGGGACAGAGAGAGGGGAGGACAGAGGGGGGATAGAGCGAGGAGGGAGAGAGAAACAGAGGGACAGGGAGAGTGAACAGAGAGAGGTGGCAGAGAGTGTTGGGAGGACAGAGAGAGGGTGACAGACAGAAGGGGGACAGACTTAGGGGGCAGAAAAGGTTGGACGGGGGGGGGGACAGGGAGAGAGGGGGACAGAGAGACAGGGTACAGAGAGACGGGGACAGAGGGACAGGGCCAGAGAGATATTGGGACCGTGAGAGATGGACAGAGAGAAGGGGGACAGAGAGAGTGGCGACAGAGAGGGGGGTAGAGAGAGAAGGGGGACAGACAGAGGGCGGACAGAGAGAAGGGCACAGAAAGAGGGGGGACAGAGAGAGGGTGGAAAGAGAGAGGGGGAACAGAGCGAGGGGGAGAGAAAGAGGGGGACAGAGAAGGGGGACAGAGAGAGGGGTGACAGAGAGAGGGGGACAGAAAGAGGGGGACAGAGAGAGAGGGACAGAGAGATGGGGGACAGAGCGAGGGGTGGACCGAGAGGGGGTAGACGGGCAGACAGAGAGACGTTGGTCAGAGACGGCGGAATAGTGAGAGGGGGGGGCAGAGAGAGTGGGACAGCGAGAGGGGGGTCAGAGAGGGGGGGAAAGAGATAGAGGGACAGAGAGATGGGGACAGAGAGAGGGGGGACAGAGAGTGGGGTACAGAGAGGAGACGATAGAGAGGAGGGGATAGAGAGGAGGGGACAGAGAGGAGGGTGACAGAGAGAGGGGGGACAGAGAGAGGGGGGAAAGAGAGAGGGCGGACAGAAAGAGGGGGGGACAGAGAGAGGGGGACAGAAAGAGAGGGACAGAGAGAGAGAGGGACAGAGAGATGTGGGACAGAGCGAGGGGTGGACCGAGAGGGGGTAGACGGGCAGACAGAGAGACGTTGGTAAGAGACGGTGGAATAGAGAGGGGGGGGCATAGAGAGTTGGACAGCGAGAGGGGGGTCAGAGAGGGGGGGAAAGAGAAAGGGGGACAGAGAGAGGGGGCAGAGAGAGGGGGGACAGAGAGAGGGGGACAGAAAGAGGGGGACAGAGACAGTGGGGACAGAGAGAGGGGGGCAGAGGGAGGGGGCAGAGACAGGGTGGACAGAGAGAGGGGGACAGAAAGAGGGGGACAGAGACAGTGGGGACAGAGAGAGGGGGACAGATAGAGAGGGACAGAGAGAGGGGGACATAAAGAGGGGGACAGAGAGAGGGGAACAGAGAGTGGGGTGAACAGAGAGATGAGTGACAAAGACAGGAGGTCATAGGGGGCAGAGAGAGGGCTTCAGGGAGGGGCAGAGAGAGGGTCACACAGAGAGGAGGCAGAGAGAGGGGGCAAAGAGAGGGAGGGCAGAGAGAGGGGGGCAGAGAGAGGGGGCAGAGAGAGAAGGGACGAAGAGAGGGGGACAGTGAGAGGGGGACAGAGAGAGTGGGGACAGAGAGCAGGGGACAGGGAGCAGGGGACAGAGAGAAGGGAACAGAGAGAAGGGCACAGAAAGAGGGAGGGCAGAGAGGAGGGGGCAGAGAGCAGGGGGAAAGTGAGCAGCGGGGTCAGAGAGGGGGGGACAGAGAGAGAGAGGGACAGAGAGAGGGGAAAATAGAGAGCGGGACAGAGAGCGGTGGGACAGAGAGAGAGGGACAGAGAGAGGCAACATAGAGACAGTGGGAGAGGAAGGGTGGACAGAGCGAGGGTTAACAGAGAGAGATGGGACAGACTAAGGGGGACAGAGAGACGTGAGGACGGGGGCATAGAGGGGAGACAGAGAGGTGGGGACAGAGAGAGTGGGAGACAGTGGGGGACAGGGAGAGGGCGGACAGAGAGATGGGGATAGAGAGAGGGGGGATAGAGATCGCGGGGACAGAGAGTGTGGGGACAGAGAGTCGGGGGACAGAGACACAGGGGTCAGAGAGACGGGGACAGAGAGATGGGGGACAGAGAGAGGGAGGACAGAGAGAGAAGGGGACAGAGAGAGGGGGACAGAGAGAGGGGGCAGAAAGAGGGGACAGAAAGAGGGGACAGAAAGATGGGTCAGAGATGTGGGGCAGACAGAAGGGCCGAGAAAGGGACAGAGAGAGAGGCAGAGAGAGGGACAGAGAGAGGGGGATATAGAGAGGAGAGACAGAGAGGGGGACAGAGAAATAGGGGACAGAGAGCGCGGGAACGGAGAGATGGGGAGAGAGAGACGGGAGACAGAGAGAGGGGTGCAGAGAGGGGGCAGAGAGAGAGAGGGACAGAGAGAGATTGACAGAGAGAGGAGGGACAGAGAGGGGGACATGGAGCGGGGGACAGAAAAGAGGGGAACAGAGAGGAGGGGGACAGAGAGGAGCTGGACAGATAGATTGTGACAGAGAGCGGGGAACAGAGAGCGGGGACAGAGAGCAGGGTGACAGAGAGGAGGGGGGCAGAGAGAGGGGGAACAGATTGAGGGGTGCAGAGAGAGGGGGCAGAGAGAGTGGGCAGAGAGAGGGGGAAGTGGAGAGGGGGAATTAGAGAGGGGGACAGAGAAACGGGGTACATAGAGGTGGGAACAGAGAGGGGGGCAGAGAGAGGGGGACAGAGAGAGAATGGACAGACAGAGGAGGAGAGAGAGAGCAGGAATAGAGAGAGGGATAAAGAGAGGGGCGACAGAAAGAGGGTAGACAGAGAGGGGGGACAGAGAGAGGGGCGACAGAGAGAGGGGAACGGGAGGACAGAGAGAGAAGGGACAGAGATAGTGAGACAGAGGGGGTGGTACAGTGGGGGGGGCGGGGGGGACAGAGAGGGGGGACAGAGAGGGGGTACAGAGAGTGGGGGACAGAGTGAGGAGGGACAGGGAGAGGCGGACAGAGAGAGGGGGTACAGAGGTAGATGTGGACTGTGGGAGGGGGGCAGAGAGAGGGGGGCAGAGAGAGTGGAGAAATTGAAAGGTGGACAGAAGGGTACAAGAGAGAGAGGGACAGAGAGTGGATGACGGACAGAGTGGGGACAGAGAGGGGGGACAGAGAGGGGGGACAGAGAGGGGATACAGAGAGAAAGGCACAAAATGGGGACAGAGATGGGGGACAGAGAGACGGCTGACAGAGAAAGGGGGTCATAGGGGCTGAGAGGGGTATTCAGGGAGAGGGTGGACAGAAGGAGGGGGTCACAGAGAGGCGTGTCAGAGAGAGGGGAGACAGAGAGAGGGGGACAGAACGAGGGGGACGGGGGCAGAGAGAAAGGGACAGAGGGGTGAGAGACAGAGGGGTGACAGAGAGTGGGGTACAGAGAGAGCGGGAACAGAGAGAAGGGAACAGAGAGAGGGGAACAGAGAGTGTGGGGACAGAGACAGGGGGGACAGAGAGAGAAGGGACAGAGAGCGGAGGAGAGGGAGAAGGAATAGAGAGAGGGACAAAGAGAGGGGCGACAGAAAGAGTGGAGTCAGAGAGGGAGGACAGAGAGGGGGCGACAGAGAGAGGGGGGACGGGGGTACAGAGAGAGAAGGGACAGAGATAGTGGGACAGGGGGGTGGTACAGTGGGGCTGGAGCGGGGTGGACAGAGAGGGGGGACAGAGAGGATTTACACAGAGTGGGGGTCAGAGAGAGTGGGGACAGAGAGAGGGGGACATAGAGAGGGGGTACAGAGAGAGAGGTGGACTGTGGGAGGGGGGCAGGGATAGGGGGCAGAGAGAGGGGGGAAATAGAAAGCTGGACAGAAGGGGGACAAGAGAGACAGGGACAGAGAGTGGGGGACGGAGAGAGGGGCGACAGAGAGAGGGGGAACGGGGGACAGAGAGAGAAGGGACAGAGATAGTGGGACAGAGGGGGTGGTACAGTGGGGCGGGTGCGGGGTGGACAGAGAGGGGGGACAGAGAGAAAGGAACAAGATGGGGACAGAGATGGGGGACAGAGAGACGGCTGACATAGAAAGGGGGTAATAGGGGCTGAGAGGGGTATTCAGGGAGAGGGTAGACAGAAGGAGGGGATCCGACAGAGAGTGGGGTCAGAGACAGGGGAGACAGAGAGAGGGGGGCAAAACGAGGGCAGAGAGAAAGGGACAGAGTGGTGAGAGAGAGAGAGGGGTGACAGAGAGTGGGGTACAGAGAGAGCGGGAACAGAGAGAAGGGAACAGAGAGAGGGGAACAGAGAGAGTGGGGACAGAGAGGGGGTAGAGAGAGAAGGGGGACAGATGAGTGTGGACAGAGAAAGGGGGGACAGAGCGAGGGTTGGACAAGAGGGGAACACAGAGAGAGGGGTACAAAGAGAGGGGGGACAGAAAGAGGGGGACAGAGAGAGGAGGACAGAGAGAGGGGGGACAGAGCGAGGGGTGGACAGAGAGGGGGTGGACGGGCAGACAGAGAGAGGTTGGTCAGAGACTGGGGGACAGAGAGACGGGGGGCAGTGAGAGTGGGAGAGCGAGAGGGGTGTCAGAGAGGGGGGTAAGAGAAACGGGGACAGAGAGAAAGGACGAGCAGAGATAGGGGGACAGAGAGATGGGGACAGAGAGAGCGGGGACAGAGAGTGGGGGACAGAGAGGAGGGGATAGAGAGGAGGGGATAGAGAGAAGGGGACAGAGAGGAGGGTGACAGAAAGAGGGGTGACAGAGAGAGGGGTGACAGAGAGAGGGCTGAAATAGAGAGGGATGAGAGAGAGAGGGGGACAGAGAGAGGGGGCAGAGTGAGGGGGACAGAGAGAGAGGGACAGAAGAGGGGGACAGAGAGAAGGAGGAGAGAGAGTGGGGACAGAGAGAGGAGGGACAGAGAGAGTGGGGACAGAGAGAGTGAGGACAGGGGGGGACATAAAGAGGGGGACAGAGAGAGGGGAACAGAGGGGGGGAACAGAGAGATGAGTGACAAAGAGAGGAGGTCATCGGGGCCAGAGAGAGCGTTTCAGTGAGGGGGGCAGAGAGAAGGTCACACAGAGAGGTGGACAGAGTGAGGGAGGCAGAGAGAGAGGGCAGGAGGGCATAGAGAGGGGTGGCAAAGAGAGAGGGGCAGAGAGAGGGCGGGCAGAGAGAGGGGGATAGAGAGAGGGGGGATAGAGGGCGTGGGGACAGAGAGAGTGGGACAGAAGTTCAGGGGACAGAGAGACGGGGGTCAGAGAAACCGGGACAGAGAGACAGGGGACAGAGAGAGGGAGGACAGAGAGAGAAGGGGACAGAGAGAGTGGGGACAGAGAGAGGGGGCAGAGAGAGGGGACAGAAAGAGGGGACAGAAAGAGGGTGCAGAAAGAGGGGGCAGAAAGCGGGGACAGAAAGATGGGTCAGAGATGTGGGGCAGACAGAGGGGCAGTGAAAGGGGCAGAGAGAGGGGCAGAAAGAGGGGGATATAGAGAGGAGAGACAGAGAGGGGGACAGAGAAACAGGGGACAGAGAGCGCGGGAACAGAGAGATGGGGAGAGAGAGACGGGAGACAGAGAGAGGTGTGTAGAGAGGGGGCAGAGAGAGAGGGGGACAGAGAGAGATTGACAAAGAGAGGAGGGACAGAGAGGGGGACATAGAGCGGGGGACAGGAAGGAGGGTGACAGAGAGGAGGGGGACAGAGAGTGGGGGACAAAGATTGAGGGGGAACAGATTGAGGGGTGCAGAGAGAGGGGGCAGAGAGAGTGGGCAGAGAGAGCGGGACATAGAGGTGGGAACAGAGAGGGGGCAGAGAGAGAAGGGACAGAGAGAGAAGGGACAGATAATAGGAGGGACATAGAGAGGAGGACAGAGAGAGCAGGAATAGAGAGAGGGACAAAGAGAGGGATGACAGAAAGAGGGGAGTCAGAGAGGGGGGACAGAGAGAGGGGCGACAGAGAGAGGGGAACTGGGGGACAGAGAGAGAAGGGACAGAGATAGTGGGACAGAGGGGTGGTACAGGGGGGCGGGTGCGGGGTGGACAGAGAGGGGGGACAGAGAGGGTTTACACGGAGTGGGGGTCAGAGAGAGTGGGGACAGAGAGAGGGGGACATAGAGAGGGGGTACAGAGAGAGAGGTGGACTGTGGGAGGGGGCCAGAGAGAGGGGGCAGAGAGAGGGGGGAAATTGAAAGGTGGACAGAAGGGTACAAGAGAGATAGGGACAGAGCGTGGAGGACGGAGAGAGTGGGGACACAGAGGGGGGACAGAGAGGGGGGACAGAGAGTGGGCACAGAGAGAAATGAACAAGATGGGGACAGAGATGGGGGACAGAGAGACGGCTGACAGAGAAAGGGGGTCATAGGGGCTGAGAGGGGTATTCAGGGAGAGCGTGGACAGAAGGAGGGGATCAGAGAGAGGCGTGTCAGAGAGAGGGGAGACAGAGAGAGGGGGACAGAACAAGGGGGACGGGGGCAGAGAGAAAGGGTCAGAGGGGTGAGAGACAGAGGGGTGACAGAGAGTGGGGTACAGAGAGAGCGGGAACAGAGAGAAGGGAACAGAGAGAGGGGAACAGAGAGAGTGGGGACAGAGAGGGGGAAGAGAGAGAAGGGGGACAGAGAGAGAAGGGACAGAGAGCGGAGGAGAGGGAGAAGGAATAGAGAGAGGGACAATGAGAGGGGCGACAGAAAGAGGGGAGTCAGAGAGGGGGGACAGAGAGAGGGGCGACAGAGAGAGGGGGGACGGGGGGACAGAGAGAGAAGGGACAGAGATAGTGGGACAGAGGTGGTGGTAGAGTGGGGCGGGTGCGGGGTGGACAGAGAGGGGGCGACAGATAGGGTTTACACAGATTTGGGATCAGAGAGAGTGGGGACAGAGAGAGGGGGACATAGAGAGGGGGTACAGAGAGAGAGGTGGACTGTGGGAGGGGGCCAGAGAGAGTAGGCAGAGAGAGTGGAGAAATTGAAGGGTGGACAGAAGGGGGACAAGAGAGACAGGGACAGAGAGTGGGGGACGAAGAGAGTGGGGACAGAGACGGGGGACAGGGAAGGTGTACAGAGAGAAAGGAACAAGATGGGGACAGAGATGGGGGACAGAGAGACGGTTGACAGAGAAAGGGGGTCATAGGGGCTGAGAGGGGTATTCAGGGAGATGGTGGACAGAAGGAGGGGATCCGAGAGAGGGGGGTCAGAGAGAGAGGAGACAGAGAGAGGGGGACAGAACGAGGGGGACGGGGTCAGAGAATAAGGGACAGAGAGGTGAGAGAGAGAGGGGTGACAGAGAGTTGGGTAAAGACAGAGCGGGAACAGAGAGAAGGGAACAGAGAGAGGGGAACAGAGAGAGTGGGGACAGAGAGGGGGTAGAGAGAGAAGGGGGACGGAGAGAGTGTGGACAGAGAGAGGGGGGACAGAGAGGGGAGACAGAGAGAGGGGGGCAGAGAGAGAGGAAGACAGAGAGGGGGGGACAGAGCGAGGGGTGGACAGAGAGGGGGTGGACGGGCAGAAAGAGAGAGGTTGGTCAGAGACTGGGGAACAGAGAGACGGGGGGCAGTGAGGGTGGGATAGCGAGAGGGGGGTCAGAGAGGGGGGGAAGAGAAAGGAGGACAGAGAGAGAGGCCGAGCAGAGATAGGGGGACAGAGAGATGGGAACAGAGGGAGCGGGGACAGAGAGTGCGGGACAGATTGGAGGGGATAGAGAGGAGTGGTTAGACAGGAGGGGACAGAGAGGAGGGTGACAGAAAGAGGGGTGACAGAGAGAGGGGTGACAGGGAGAGGGCTGACAGAGAGAGGGATGAGAGAGAGAGGGGGACAGAGAGAGGGGGCAGAGAGAGGGGGACAGAGAGAGAGGGACAGAAGAGGGGGACAGAGAGAGGGAGGTGAGAGAGAGTGGGGACAGAGAGAGGAGGGACAGAGAGAGTGGGGACAGAGAGAGTGGGGACAGAGAGGGGGGACAGAGAGAGGGGGTCAGAGAGAGGGGGACATAAAGAGGGGGACAGAGAGAGGGGAACAGAGGGGGGGAACAGAGAGATGAGTGGCAAAGAGAGGAGGTCATCGGGGGCAGAGAGAAGGTTTCAGTGAGGGGGCAGAGAGAAGGTCACACAGAGAGGTGGACAGAGAGAGGGAGACAGAGAGAGAGGGCAGGGAGGCATAGAGAGGGTTGGTAGAGAGAGAGAGGGGCAGAGAGAGGGCGGGCAGAGAGAGGGGGATAGAGAGAGGGGGGATTAGAGAGCGTGGGGACAGAGACAGTGGGGACAGAAGTTCCGGGGACAGAGAGACGGGGTCAGAGAGACGGTGACAGAGAGACAGCGGACAGAGAGAGGGAGGACAGAGAGAGAAGGGGACAGGGAGAGGGGATAGAAAGAGGGGACAGAAAGAGGGTGCAGAAAGAGGGGGCAGAAAGAGGGGACAGAAAGATGGGTCACAGATGTGGGGCAGACAGGGGGCAGAGAAAGGGGCAGAGAGAGAGGCAGAGAGAGGGGGATATAGAGAGGAGAGACAGAGAGGGGGACAGAGAAACAGGGGACAGAGAGCGCTGGAAAAGAGAGATGGGGAGAGAGAGACGGGAGTCAGAGAGAGGGGTGTAGAGAGGGGACAGAGAGAGAGGGGGACAGAGAGAGATTGACAGAGAGAGGAGGGACAGAGAGGGGGACATAGAGCGGCGGACAGAAAGGAGGGTGACAGAGAGGAGGGGGACAGAGAGTGGGGGACAGAGAGGAGGGGGACAGAGAGCGGGGACAGAGAGCAGGGTGACAGAGAGGAGGGGGACAGAGAGAGGGGGAACAGATTGAGGGGTGCAGAGAGAGGGGGCAGAGAGAGTGGGCAGTGAGAGGGGGAAATGGGAAGGGGGAATTAGAGAGAGGGACAGAGAAACGGGGGACATAGAGGTGGGAACAGAGAGGGGCAGAGAGAGAAGGGACAGAGAGAGAAGGGACAGAGAGTGGAGGACAGAGAGAGCAGGAATAGAGAGAGGGACAAAGAGAGGGGCGACAGAAAGAGGGGAGTCAGAGAGGGGGGACAGAGAGAGGGGCGACAGAGAGAGGGGGTCGGGGAGACAGAGAGAGAAGGGACAGATATAGTGGGACAGAGGGGGTGGTACAGTGGGGCGGGTGCGGGGTGTCCAGAGAGGGGGCGACAGATAGGGTTTACACAGAGTGGGGGTCAGAGAGAGTGGGGACAGAGAGAGGGGGACATAGAGAGGGGGTAGAGAGAGAGAGGTGGACTGTGGGAGGGGGCCAGAGAGAGAGGGCAGAGAGAGGGGGGAAATTGAAAGGTGGACAGAAGGGGGACAAGAGAGATAGGGACAGAGAGTGGGGGACGGAGAGAGTGGGGATAGAGACGGGGGACAGGGAGGGGGTACAGAGAGAAAGGAACAAGATGGGGACAGAAATGGGGGACAGAGAGACGGCTGACAGAGAAATGTGGTTATAGGGGCTGAGAGGGGTATTCAGGGAGAGGGTGGACAGAAGGAGGGGATCCGACATAGAGGGGTCAGAGAGAGGGGAGACAGAGAGAGGGGTACAGAACGAGGGGGACGGGGGCAGAGAGAAAGGGACAGAGAGGTGAGAGAGAGAGGGGTGACAGAGAGTGGGGTACAGAGAGAGCGGGAACAGAGAGAAGGGAACAGAGAGAGGGGAACAGAGAGAGTGGCGACAGAGAGGGGGTAGAGAGAGAAGGTGGACAGTGAGAGTGTGGACAGTGAGAGGGGGGACAGAGAGGGGGACAGTGAGAGGGGGACAGAGAAAGCGGGACAGTGAGTGGGGGACAGAGAGGAGGGGATAGAGAGGAGGGGATAGACAGGAGGGGACAGAGAAGAGGGTGACAGAAAGAGGGGTGACAGAGAGAGGGGTGACAGAGAGAGGGCTGACAGAGAGAGGGATGAGAGAGAGAGAGGGACAGAGAGGGGGCAGAGAGAGGCGGGACAGAGAGAGAGGGACAGAAGAGGGGGACAGAGAGAGGGAGGAGAGAGAGAATGGGGACAGAGAGAGGAGGGACAGAGAGAGTGGGGACAGAGAGAGTGGGGACAGAGAGTGGGGGACATAAATGGGGGACAGAGAGAGGGGAACAGAGGGGGGGGGGAAAGAGAGATGAGTGACAAAGAGAGGAGGTCATCGGGGGCAGAGAGAGGGTTTCAGTGAGGGGTCAGAGAGAAGGTCACACAGAGAGGTGGACAGAGAGAGGGAGGCAGAGAGAGAGGGCAAGGGGGCATAGAGAGGGTTGGCAGAGAGAGAGAGGGGCAGAGAGAGGGCCGGCAGAGAGAGGGGGATAGAGAGAGGGGGGATTAGAGAGCCTGGGGACAGAGAGAGTGGGGACAGAAGTTCAGGGGACAGAGAGACGGGGTCAGAGAGACGGTGACAGAGAGACAGCGGACAGAGAGAGAGAGGACAGAGAGAGAAGGGGACAGGGAGAGGGGGGACAGATAGAGGGGGCAGAGAGAGGGGACAGAAAGAGGGGACAGAAAGAGGGTGCAGAAAGAGGGGGCAGAAAGAGGGGACAGAAAGATGGGTCACAGATGTGGGGCAGACAGGGGGCAGAGAAAGGGGCAGAGAGAGAGGCAGAGAGAGGGGGATATAGAGAGGAGAGACAGAGAGGGGGACAGAGAAACAGGGGACAGAGAGCGCTGGAAAAGAGAGATGGGGAGAGAGAGACGGGAGTCATAGAGAGGGGTGTAGAGAGGGGACAGAGAGAGAGGGGGACAGAGAGAGATTGACAGAGAGAGGAGGGACAGAGAGGGGGACATAGAGCGGCGGACAGAAAGGAGGGTGACAGAGAGGAGGGGGACAGAGAGTGGGGTACAGAGAGGAGGGGGACAGAGAGCGGGGACAGAGAGCAGGGTGACAGAGAGGAGGGGGACAGAGAGAGGGGGAACAGATTGAGGGGTGCAGAGAGAGGGGGCAGAGAGAGTGGGCAGAGAGAGGGGGAAATGGGGAGGGGGAATTAGAGGGGGGGACAGAGAAACGGGGGACATAGAGGTGGGAACAGAGAGGGGCAGAGAGAGAAGGGACAGAGAGAGAAGGGACAGAGAGAGGAGGGACAGAGAGTGGAGGGAGGAGAGAGCAGGAATAGAGAGAGGGACAAAGAGAGGGGCGACAGAAAGAGGGGAGTCAGAGAGGGGGGACAGAGAGAGGGGCGACAGAGAGAGGGGGTCGGGGGGACAGAGAGAGAAGGGACAGATATAGTGGGACAGAGGGGGTGGTACAGTGGGGCGGGTGCGGGGTGTCCAGAGAGGGGGCGACAGATAGGGTTTACACAGAGTGGGGGTCAGAGAGAGTGGGGACAGAGAGAGGGGGACATAGAGAGGGGGTAGAGAGAGAGAGGTGGACTGTGGGAGGGGGCCAGAGAGAGAGGGCAGAGAGAGGGGGGAAATTGAAAGGTGGACAGAAGGGGGACAAGAGAGATAGGGACAGAGAGTGGGGGACGGAGAGAGTGGGGATAGAGACGGGGGACAGGGAGGGGGTACAGAGAGAAAGGAACAAGATGGGGACAGAGATGGGGGACAGAGAGACGGCTGACAGAGAAATGTGGTTATAGGGGCTGAGAGGGGTAATCAGGGAGAGGGTGGACAGAAGGAGGGGATCCGACAGAGAGGGGTCAGAGAGAGGGGAGACAGAGAGAGGGGTACAGAACGAGGGGGACGGGGGCAGAGAGAAAGGGACAGAGAGGTGAGAGAGAGAGGGGTGACAGAGAGTGGGGTACAGAGAGAGCGGGAACAGAGAGAAGGGAACAGAGAGAGGGGAACAGAGAGAGTGGGGACAGAGAGGGGGTAGAGAGAGAAGGGGGACAGAGAGAATGTGGACAGAGAGAGGGGGGACAGAGAGGGGGGACAGAGAGAGGGGGGCAGAGAGAGGTGGACAGAGAGAGGGGGGACAGAGCGAGGGGCGGACAGAGAGGGGGTGGACGGGCAGACAGAGAGAGGTTGGTCAGAGACTGGGGGACAGAGAGACGGGGGGCAGTGAGAGTAGGATAGCGAGAGGGGGGTCAGAGAGGGGGGGAAAGAGAAAGGGGGACAGAGAGAGAGGCCGAGCAGAGATGGGACAGAGAGATGGGGACAGAGAGAGCGGGGACAGAGTGTGGGGGACAGAGTGGAGGGGATAGAGAGGAGTGGATAGACAGGAGGGGACAGAGAGGAGGGTGACAGAAAGAGGGGTGACAGAGAGATGGGTGACAGAGAGAGGGCTGACAGAGAGAGGGATGAGAGAGAGAGAGGGACAGAGAGGGGGCACAGAGAGGCGGGACAGAGAGAGAGGGACAGAAGAGGGGGACAGAGAGAGGGAGGAGAGAGAGAGTGGGGACAGAGAGTGGGGGACATAAAGAGGGGGACAGAGAGAGGGGAACAGAGGGGGGGAACAGAGAGATGAGTGACAAAGAGAGGAGGTCCTCGGGGGAAGAGAGAGGGTTTCAGGGAGGGGGGCAGAGAGAAGGTCACACAGAGAGGTGGACAGAGAGAGGGAGGTAGAGAGAGAGGGCAGAGGGCATAGAGAGGGGTGGCAGGGAGAGAGGGGCAGAGAGAGGGCGGGCAGAGAGAGGGTGATAGAGAGAGGGGGGATAGAGACCGTGGGGGCAGAGAGAGTGGGGACAGAAGTTCGGGGAACAGAGAGACGGAGGTCACAGAGACGGGGACAGAGAGACAGCGGACAGAGAGAGGGAGGACAGAGAGAGAAGGGGACAGAGAGAGGGGGGACAGAGAGAGAAGGCAGAGAGAGGTGACAGAAAGAGTGGATAGAAAGAGGGTGCAGAAAGAGGAGGCAGAAAGCGGGGACAGAAAGATGGGTCAGAGATGTGGGGCAGACGGTGGGGCAGAGAAAGGGGCAGAGAGAGGGCAGAGAGAGGGGGATATAGAGAGGAGAGACAGAGAGGGGGACAGAGAAACAGGGGACAGAGTGCGCGGGAACAGAGAGATGGGGAGAGAGAGACGGGAGACAGAGAGAGGGGTGTAGAGAGGGAGCAGAGAGAGAGGGGGACAGAGAGAGATTGACAAAGAGAGGAGGGACAGAGAGGGGGACATAGAGCGGGGGACAGAAAGGAGGGTGACAGAGAGGAGGGGGACAGAGAGTGGGGGACAGAGAGGAGGGGGACAGAGAGCGGGGACAGAGTGCAGGGTGACAGAGAGGAGGGGGACAGAGAGAGGGGGTACAGATTGAGGGGTGCAGAGAGAGGGGGCAGAGAGAGTGGTCAGAGAGAGGGGGAAATGGGGAGGGGGAATTAGAGAGGGGGACAGAGAAACGGGGGACATAGAAGTGGGAACAGAGAGGGGTCAGAGAGAGAAGGGACAGAGAGAGGAGGACAGAGAGAGCAGGAATAGAGAGAGGGACAAAGAGAGGGGCGACAGAAAGAGGGGAGTCAGAGAGGGGGGACAGAGAAGAGGGGCGACAGAGAGAGGGGGGACGGGGGGACAGAGAGAGATGGGACAGAGATAGTGGGTCAGAGGGGGTGGTATAGTGGGGCGGGTGTGGGGGGACAGAGAGGGGGGACAGAGAGGGGGTACAGAGAGAAAGGAAGAAGATGGGGACAGAGATGGGGGACAGAGAGACGTCTGACAGAGAAAGGGGGTCATAGGGGCTGAGAGGGTTATTCAGGGAGAGGGTGGACAGAAGGAGGGGATCAGAGAGAGGGGGGTCAGAGAGTGGGGAGACAGAGAGAGGGGGACAGAACGAGGGGGACGGGGGCAGAGAGAAATTGACATAGCGGTGAGAGACAGAGGGGTGACAGAGAGTGGGGCACAGAGAGAGCGGGAACAGTGAGAAGGGAACAGAGAGAGGGGAACAGAGAGAGTGGGGAGAGAGACGAGAGGACAGAGATAGGAGGGACACAGAGAGTGGTGCAGAGAGAGAAGGGACAGAGAGAGAAGGGACAGAGAGCGGAGGAGAGAGAGAGAAGGAATAGAGAGAGGGACAATGAGAGGGGCGACAGAAAGAGGGGAGTCAGAGAGGGGGGACAGAGAGAGGGGCGACAGAGAGAGGGGGGACGGGGGGCCAGAGAGACAAGGGACAGAGATAGTGGGACAATGGTGGTGGTACAGTGGGGCACGTGCGGTGTGGACAGAGAGCGAGGGACAGATAAGGTTTACACAGAGTGGGGGTCAGAGAGAGTGGGGACAGAGAGGAGGACAGAGAGAGGGGGTACAGAGAGAGAGGTGGAATGTGGGAGGGGGCCAGAGAGAGGGGGCAGAGAGAGGGGGGAAATTGAAAGGTGGACAGAAGAGGGATAAGAGGTACAGGGACAGAGAGTGGGGGACGGAGAGAGTGGGGACAGAGACGGGGGACAGGGAAGGGGTACAGAGAGAAAGACACAAGATAGGGACAGAGATGGGGGACAGAGAGACGGCTGACAGAGAAAGGGGGTCATAGGGGCTGAGAGGGGTATTCAGGGAGAGGGGGGACAGAAGGAGGGGATCCGAGAGAGGGGGGTCAGAGAGAGGGGAGACAGAGAGAGGGGGACAGAACGAGGGGGACGGGGTCAGAGAGAAAGGGACAGAGAGGTGAGAGGGAAAGGGGTGACAGAGAGTGGGGTACAGAGAGAGCGGGAACAGAGAGAAGGGAACAGAGAGAGGGGAACACAGAGAGTGGGGACAGAGAGGGGGTAGAGAGAGAAGGGGAAAGAGAGAGTGTTGACAGAGAGAGGGGGAACAGAGAGGCAGGACAGAGAGAGGGGGACAGAGAGAGGCGTACAAAGAGAGGGGGGACAGAAAGAGTGGGACAGAGAGAGGGGGGACAGAGAGAGGGGGGACAGAGCGAGGGGTGGACAGAGAGGGGGTGGACGGGCAGACAGAGAGAGGTTGGTCAGAGACTGGGGGACAGAGAGACGGGGGGCAGTGAGAGTGGGAGAGCGAGAGGGGTGTCAGAGAGGGGGGGGAAGAGAAAGGGGGACAGAGAGAGAGGACGAGCAGAGATAGGGGGACAGAGAGATGGGGACAGAGAGAGCGGGAACAGAGAGTGGGGGACAGAGAGGAGGGGATAGAGAGGAGGGGATAGAGAGGAGGGGACAGAGAGGAGGGTAACAGAAAGAGGGGTGACAGAGAGAGGGGTGACAGAGAGAGGGCTGACAGAGAGAGGGATGAGAGAGGGAGGGGAACAGAGAGAGGGGGCAGAGAGAGGGGGGACACAGAAAGAGGGACAGAAAAGGGGGACAGAGAGAGGAAGGAGAGAGAGAGTGGGGACAGAGAGAGTGGGGACAGAGAGGGGGGACAGAGAGAGAGGGACAGAGAGAGGGGGACATAAAGAGGGGGACAGAGAGAGGAACAGAGGGGGGGAACAGAGAGATGAGTGACAAAGAGAGGAGGTCATCGGGGGCAGAGAGAGGGTTTCAGTGAGGGGGGCAGAGAGAAGGTCACACAGAGAGGTGGACAGAGAGAGGGAGGCAGCGAGAGAGGGCAGGGGGGCATAGAGAGGGTTGGCAGAGAGAGAGGAGCAGAGAGAGGGCAGGCAGAGAGAGGGGGACAGAGAGAGGGGACAGAAAGAGGGTGCAGAAAGAGGGGGCGGAAAGAGGGGACTGAAAGAAGAGTCAGAGATGTGGGGCAGACAGAGGGGCAGAGAAAGGGGCAGAGAGAGGGGCAGAGAGCGGGGGATATAGAGAGGAGAGACAGAGAGGGGGACAGAGAAACAGGGGACAGAGAGCGCGGGAACAGAGAGATGGGGAGAGAGACACGGGAGACAGAGAGAGGGGTGTAGAGAGGGGACAGAGAGAGACGGGGACAGAGAGAGATTGACAGAAAGAGGAGGGACAGAGAGGGGGACATAGAGCGGGGGACAGAAAGGAGGGTGACAGAGAGGAGGGGGACAGAGAGTGGGAGACAGAGAGGAGGGGGACAGAGAGCGGGGACAGAGAGCAGGGTGACAGAGAGGAGGGGGACAGAGAGAGGGGGAACAGATTGAGGGGTGCAGAGAGAGGGGGCAGAGAGAGTGGGCAGAGAGAGAGAGAGGGAAATGGGGAGGGGGAATAAGAGAGGGGGACAGAGAAACGGGGGACATAGAGCTGGGTACAGAGAGGGGTCAGAGAGATAACGGAAGGAGAGAGAAGGGACAGAGAGAGGAGGGACAGGAAGAGGAGGACAGAGAGAGCAGGAATAGAGAGAGGGACAAAGAGAGGGGCGTCAGAAAGAGGGGAGTCAGGGGGGGACAGAGATAGTGGCGACAGAGAGAGGGGGGACGGGGGTCAGAGAGAGAAGGGATACAGATAGTGGGACAGAGGGGGTGGTACAGTGGGGCGGGTGCGGGGTGGACAGAGAGGGGGCAACAGAGAGGGTTTACACAGAGTGGGGGTCAGAGAGAGTGGGGGCAGAGAGGGGGGACATAGAGAGGGGGTACAGAGAGAGAGGTGGACTGTGGGAGGGGGCCAGAGATAGGGTTCAGAGAGAGGGGGGTAATTGAAAGGTGGACAGAAGAGGGACAAGAGAGACAGGGACAGAGAGTGGGGGACGGAGAGATTGTGGACAGAGACGGGGGACAGGGAGGGGGTACAGAGAGAAGGGAAAAAGATGAGAACAGAGATGGGCGACAGAGACACGGCTGACAGAGAAAGGGGGGCATAGGGGCTGACCGGGGTGTTCAGGGAGATGGTGGACAGAAGGAGGGGGTCAGAGAGAGGGGTGTCAGAGAGAGGGGAGACAGAGAGAGGTGGACAGAACGAGGGGGACGGGGTCAGAGAGAAAGAGACAGAGAGGTGTGAGAGCGAGGGGTGACAGAGTGGGGTACAGAGAGAGCGGGAACAGAGAGAAGGGAACAGAGAGAGGGGAACAGAGAGAGTGGGGACAGACAGGGGGTAGAGTGAGAAGGGGGACAGAGAGTTTGTGGACAGAGAGAGGGGGGACAGAGAGGGGGGACAGAGAGAGGGGGACAGAGAGAGGGGGACAGAGAGAGGGGGACAAAGAGAGGGGGGACAGAAAGAGGGGGACTGAGAGAGTGGGCAGAGAGTGAGGGACAGGGATAGGGGGACAGGGAGAGGGGGACACAGAGAGAGTGGGACACAGATAGTGGGACACAGAGTGGAACACAGAGAGGGGGAAAGAGAGAGGTGGGCAGAGAGAGGGGGACAGTGAGAGAGGGTGGACAGAGAGAGTGGGGACTCTGAGAGGGGGGCAGAGAGAGTGGGGACTCTGAGAGGGGGCAGAGAGAGAGGACAGAGAGGGGGGACAGAGAGGGGGGACAGAGATGGGGACAGAGAGGGGGGCAGAGAGAGGGGAACAGAAAGAGGAGGGATGGGGGGACAGAAAGGGGGGAACAGAAAGAGGAGGGACGGGGGATAGAGGGGGGAACAGAGGGTGGGTACAGAGAGGGGGGACAGAGAGACGGGGGACAGAGAGAGGGGACAGAGAGAGAGGGACAGAGATGAGGGCAGAGAGAGGGGCAACAGAGAGAGGGGTACAGAGAGAGAGGGCGGAGAGTGAGGGTGAAGAGAAAGGGCGGAGGGAGAGTGCGGACAGAGTGGGGGGCAGAAAGAGTGGAACAGAAAGGGGGACAGAGGGGGGACAGAGAACAGGGCACAGAGTGGGGGCGACAGAGTGTGGGGGACAAAGGGGAGGATAGAGAGAGGCAGGGACAGAGAGAGACAGGGACAGAGGAGAGTGGGGGACAGAGAGAGAGGGAGGACAGAAAGAGGGGGACAGCGATGAGGACAGAGAGATGGGGACAGAGAGAGTGGGTCATAAGGGGGCAGAGACAGGGGTTCAGGTAGAGGGGGGAACAGGGAGAGGGGGAACAGAGAGAGGGGGAACAGAGAGGAAGAGGGGACAGACAGGAGGGGAAGAGAGCAGGGGGACAAAGCGAGGACGGCGACAGAGCGAGGGGGCGACTGAGGGACAGGGGACAGGGAGGGTGGACAGAGCGAAGGTGGGACAAAGAGAGGGGCAGAGAGGGGGGACAGAGAGAGGGGGAAATAGAGAGGGGGACAGAGAGCGTGGGGACAGAGAGAGGTGGGACAGAGAGAGAGGCCGAGAGAGAGAGGGGGTGCAGACCTAGGGGGACAGAGAGCAGTGTAGTCAGAGAGGGGGGGGGGGGGGCGAGAGAGGGGCGACAGAGAGAGGGGAACGGAGAGGGGTGAGGGAGCGAGAGGGGACAGAGAGAGACAGGGGTATAGGGAGGGAGGACAGAGCGAGGGGGCAGAGGGGGTACAGGGAGAGGGGGACAGAGAGAGGGGAACAGAGGGGGTCTACAGAGAGAGGGGGACAGAGAGAGGGGTCCAGAGAGAGGGGGGACAGAAAGAGGGGACAGAGATGTGGGACAGAGAGAGGGGCAGAGAGAGGGGCAGAGAGAGGGGGACAGAGATAGAAGGGACAGAGGGAGAAGGGACAGAGGGAGAAGGGACAGAGAGAGGAGGAGAGAGTAGGAATGGAGAGATGGACAAATAGAGGGACGACAGAAAGACGGGCGACAGAGAGGGGGGGAAAGAGAGTGGGGGACAGAGTCAGGGGGACAGAGAGCCGGGGACAGAGAGAGGGGGACAGAGAGAGAAGGGACAGAGTGAGAGGGACAGAGAGAGCAGGTATAGAGAGAGGGACAAAGAGAGGGGCGACAGAAAGAGGGGCGACAGAGAGGGGGGAACAGAGAGCGGAGGACAGAGAGAGAAGGACAGAGAGAGGAGGACAGTGAGAGCAGGAATAGTGACAGGGGGACAGAGAGAGGGGCGACAGAGAGAGGGGGAACAGAGAGAGAGGTGGACTGTGAGAGGGGGGCAGAGAGAGGGGGCAGAGAGAGGGGGCAGAGCGAGGTGGGGGGAATTTAAAGGGTGACAGAGAGGGCGAGCAAGAGAGACAGGGACAGAGAGTGGGGGACAGAGAGAGTGTACAGAGAGAGTGGGGACAGAGATGGGGACAGAGAGGCGGGGGCAGAGAGAAGGGGGTCATAGGGAGCAGAGAGAGTGGGCAGAGAGTGAGGGACAGCGAGGGGGGACAGAGAGAGGGGGGACAGAGTGAGGGGGGACAGAGAGAGAGAGGTGGACTGTGAGAGGGGGGCAGAGAGAGGGGGCAGAGAGAGGGGGCAGAGCGAGGGGGGTGAATTTAAAGGGGGACAGAGAGGGGGAGCAAGAGAGAAAGGGACAGAGTGAGGGGGGCAGAGAGAGAGGGGGACAGAGAGAGGGGGGGACAGAGACAGACAGGGGCAGAGAGTGGGGGACAGAGAGAGTGGGGACAGAGAGGGGGACAGAGAGGGGGGAGAGAGAGAAAGGAACAAAATGGGGACAGAGATGGGGGATAGAGAAAGGGGGTCAAAGGGGGCAGAAAGGGGTGTTCAGGGAGAGGGGGAACAGAGGGAGGGGGGACAGAGAGGGGGCGACAGAGAGGGGGGTACAGAGAGAGGGCAGGACAGAAAGAGGGTGACGGGGGCAGAGAGAAGGGGACAGAGGGGAGGCAGACAGAGGGGGGACAGAGAGTGGGGCACAGAGAGAGCGGAACAGAGAGAAGGGAACAGAGAGACGGGAACAGAGATAAAGGGGCAGAGAGAGAGAGACGCAGAGAGAGGGACAGAGAGAGGGGTGACAGAGAGAAGGGGGGACAGAGACAGGGGGTTAGAGAGAGGGGACAAAGACAGTGGGACATGGAGAGGAGGAGAGAGAGCGGGGGGCAGAGACAGGGTGACAGTGAGAGAGGGGGTACAGGAAGAGGGGAACGGAAAGAGCGGAACGGAAAGATGAGGGGTCAACAGAGGCTGGGGACAGAGAGGGGTGCACGGGGGGGGAACAGAGAGAGAGGGGGACAGAGAGAGGGCGCGGACAGAGGGGGGGACAGAAAGAAGGGGACAGAAAGAGGAGGGACGGGGAACAGAGGGCGGGTACAGAGAGGGTGGACAGAGAGAGGGTGGACAGAGAGAGGGTGGACAGAGAGAGGGTGGACAGAGTGATCGGGGATCCAAGAGACGGGGGACAGAGAGAGGGGGGACAGAGAGAGGGGGGGGGCAGAGAGAGGGTGACTGGGGCAGAGAGAAGGGGACAGAGGGGGGAGAGACAGAGGGGGACAGAGAGTGGGGTACAGAGAGAGCGGGAACAGAGAGAAGAGAACAGAGAGAAGGGAAGAGCGAGAAAGGGACAGAGAGAGACGCAGAGAGAGGGACAGAGAGAACGGTGACAGAGAGAGAGGCACAGAGAGAGAGGGGGGCAGAGGAAGGGGGGACAGAGAGAGGGCAGGACAGAAAGCGGGTGACGGGGGCAGAGAGAAGGGGACAGAGGGGCGAGAGACAGAAGGGGGACAGAGATTGGGGTACAGAGAGTGCTGGAACACAGACACAGAGAAGGGAACAGAGAGAAGGGAACAGAGAGAAAGGGACAGAGAGAGAGACGCAGAGAGAGGGACAGAGAGAAGGGTGACAGAGAGTGGGTTTACGGAGACAGGGATATAGAGAGAGGGGACAAAGAGAGTGGGACACGGAGAGGAGGAGAGAGAGAGGTGGGCGGGGGGGACAGAGAGAGAAGGGGACAGCGAGAGAGGGGGCCCGAGAGAGCGGGGACAGAGAGAGGGCGGACAGAGAGATGGGGGACAGTGAGAGGGCGGTCAGAGAGAGGGGGACAGATAGAGGGGGGAAAGAGAGAGTGGGTACCGTGAGAGGGGGAGAGAGAGAGGGGGAAAGAGAGAGGGGGGACAGAGAGAGAGCACGGACAGAGAGGGGGACAGAAAGAGGGGAACAGAAAGAGGAGGGACGGGGAACAGAGGGTGGGTACAGAGAGTGTGTTCAGAGTGAGGGTGGACAGAGCGAGGGGGGACCGAGAGAGGGGGACAGAGAGAGGGGGAAAGAGAGAGGGGGGACAGAGAGAGAGCACGGACAGAGAGGGGGACAGAAAGAGGGGAACAGAAAGTGAGGGACGGGGAACAGAGGGTGGGTACAGAGAGGGTGGACAGAGAGAGGGTGGACAGAGAGGGGGGCAGAGTGCGGGGGGACTGAGAGAGGGGGCGCAGAGAGAGGGGACAGAGCGGGGGGCAGAGGGATGGGACAGAGAGGGGGGAACACAAAGAGGGAAACAGAAAGAGGAGGGACGGGGGGACAGAGGGTGGAACAGAGATGGGGGACAGAGAGGGTGGACAGAGAGAGTGGGGACAGAGATGGGGACAGAGAGAAGGGGGTCATAGGGAGCAGAGAGGGTGGGCAGAGAGTGAGGGAAGCGAGGGGGGACAGAGAGAGTGGGGCAGGGAGAGGGGGGACAGATAGAGAGGTGGACTGTGAGAGGGTGGCAGAGAGAGAGAGGGCAGAGTGAGGGGGACAGAGCGAGGGGGGGAAATTTAAAGAGGGACAGAGAGGGGGAGCAAGAGAGACAGGGACAGAGATTGGGGGACAGGGAGAGAGAGGGGGACAGAGAGGGGGGACAGAGACTGACAGGGACAGAGAGTGGGGGACAGAGAGAGTGGGGACAGAGAGGGGGACAGAGAGGGGGGGACAGATAGAAAGGAACAAAATGGGGACAGAGATGGGCGACAGAGAAAGGGGGTCAAAGGGGGAAGAGAGGGGTGTTCAGGGAGTGGGGGGACAGAGAGAGGGGGGACAGAGTGGGGGGGACAGACAGGGGGTACAGAGAGAGGGCAGGACAGAAAGAGGGTGACGGGGGCAGAGAGAAGGGGACAGAGGGGGGACAGACAGAGGGGGACAGAGAGTGGGGTACAGAGAGAGCGGGAACAGAAAGAAGGTAACAGAGAGAAGGGAACAGAGAGAAAGGGACAGAGAGAGAGACGCAGAGAGAGGGACAGAGAGAGGGGTGACAGAGAGAGGGGACAGAGACAGGGGGTTAGAGAGAGGGGACAAAGACAGTGGGACATGGAGAGGAGGAAAGAGAGAGGGGGTGCAGAGAGAGGGTGACAGTGAGAGAGGGCGGACAGAGAGGGTGGATAGAAAGAGGGGAACGGAAAGAGCGGAACAGAAAGATTAGGGGTCAACAGAGGCTGGGGACAGAGAGGGGTGGACAGGGGGGGGGACAGAGAGAGAGCGCGGACGGGGGGGAAAGAAAGAGGGGAATAGAAAGAGGAGGGACAGGGAACAGAGGGTGGGTACAGAGAGGGAGGACAAAGAGAGGGTGGACAGAGAGAGGGGGGACCGAGAGAGGGGGGACGGAGAGAGGGTGGACAGATAGAGGGGGGACAGAGAGAGTGGGGACCGTGAGAGGGGGACAGAGAGAGGGGGACAGAGAGAGGGGGAAAGAGATAGTGGGGTCAGAGAGAGAGTGCGGACAGAGGGGGGGACAGAAAGAGGGGAACAGAAAGCGGAGGGACGGGGAACAGAGGGTGGATACAGAGATGGTGGACAGAGAGAGGGTAGACAGAGTGAGGGGGGACTCAGAAAGGGGGTACAGAGAGAGGGGGGACAGAGAAAGTGGGTCATGGGGAGCAGAGAGATTGGGCAGCGAATAAGGGACAGAGAGGGGCGGCAGAGAGGGGCACAGAGAGAGGGGGAGGGGGCGACGGTGGGGACAGAAAGAGGTGGCACAGAGAGGGGGGGACAGAGTGAGGGTAGACAGCTAGAGGGTGACAGAGAGGGGTGACAGAGAGGGGGGACAGAGGGGGGGCACAGAAAGTGGGGAACAGAAATAGGAGGGACGGGGGGACAGAGGGTGGGAACAGAGAGGGGGGACAGAGAGTGGGGACAGAGGCAGTGGGGACAGAGATGGGGACAGAGAGAGGGGGACAGAGAACGGGGGACAGAGAGACGGGGGGTCATAGCGAGCAAAGAGAGTGGGCAGAGAGTGACGGACAGCGAGGGGGGACAGAGAGAGGGGGGCAGAGAGAGAGGGGGACAGAGAGAGAGGGGGACAGAGAGAGGGGGGACAGAGAGAGGGGGGACAGAGAGACAGGGACAGCGAGTGGGGGACAGAGAGAGTGGGGACAGAGTGTGGGGGGACAGAGAGAGGGGGGAACAGAGAGAGGCGGACAGAGAGAGAGAGACTGGGGGGGGCAGGGGGCGACAGAAAGAGGGTGGACAGAGAGGGGGGGATAGAGAGGGGTACAGAAAGAGGGGGACAGAGAGAGGGGGGACAGAGAGAGGGGGGAAAGAGAGAAAGGAACAAAATGGGGACAGAGATGGGGGAAGAGAGACGGCGGACAGAGAAAGGGGGTCAAAGGGGGCAGAGAGGGATGTTCAGGGAGAGGGGGACAGAGAGGGTGGAAACAGAGAGGGAGGTACAGAGAGGGGGGACAGAGAGGGGCGTACAGAGAGAGGGCAGGACAGAAAGTGGGTGACGGGGACAGAGAGAAGGGGACAGAGTGGGGGACAGAGGGGGGACAGAGATTGGGGTACAGAGAGCGCGGGAACAGAGAGAAGGGAACAGAGAGAGCGGGAACAGAGAGAAGGGAAGAGAGAGAAGGGAACAGAGAGAAAGGGACAGAGAGAGAGACGCAGAGAGAGGGACAGAGAGAGGGGTGACAGAGAGAGGGGGGACAGAGATGGGGGTGAGAGAGAGGGGGACATAGAGAGTGGGACACGGAGAGGAGGAAAGAGAGAGGGGGGCAGAGAGAGGGTGACCGTGAGAGAGGGCGGGAAGAGAGGGTGGACAGAAAGAGGGGAACGGAAAGAGTGGAACGGAAAGAGGAGGGGTCAACAGAGTCTGGGGACAGAGAGGGGTGGACAGAGGGAGGGGACAGTGAGAGAGGGGGACAGAGAGAGTGGGGGTCAGAGAGAGAGTGGGACAGAGAGGCGGAGACTCTGAGGGTGGGGGGAGAGAAAGAGGGGGACAGAGAGGGGGGATAGAGAGGGGGCACTGAGAGAGGGGACAGAGAGAAGGGGTCATGGGGAGCAGAGAGACTGAACAGAGAATGAGGGACAGAGAGAGGGGGACAGAGAGAGTGGGGACAGAGAGAGGGGGGAACAGAGAGAGTGGCACAGAGAGAGGGAGACTGGGGGGGCAGGTGGGACAGAAAGAGGGGGACAGAGAGGGGGGATAGAGAGGGGGGGACTGAGAGAGGGGGACAGAGAGAGAGGGTCATGGGGAGCAGAGAGAGTGAGCAGAGAATGAGGAACAGAGAGAGGGGGTCAGAGAGAGGGGCAGGACAGAAAGAGGGTGACGGGGGCAGAGAGAAGGGGACAGAGGGGGGAGAGACAGAGGGGGCACAGAGATTGGGGTAGAGAGAGTGCGGGAACACAGAGAAGGGAACGGAGAGATGGGAACAGAGAGAAAAGGACAGAAAGAGAGACGCAGAGAGAGGGACAGAGAGAAGGGTGACAGAGAGAGAGGGGGGACAGAGACAGGCGGATAGAGAGAGGGGGCAAAGAGAGTGGGACACGGAGAGGAGGAAAGAGAGAGGGGCGGGGGGAAGAGAGAGAGGGGGACGGGGGGGGGACAGAGAGAGGTGGGACAAAGAGAGAGGGGGACAGAGAGAGGGGGGACAGAGAGAGGGGGACTGGGTGGGCAGTGGGACCGAAAGAGGGGGACAGAGAGGGGGGATAGAGAGGGGGGACCGAGGGAGGTGGACAGAGAGAGTGGGACAGTTAGAGGGTGGACAGAGAGAGCGGAAAAGAGAGAGGGGGGACAGGGAGAGAGCAGGGACAGAGGGGGGGGGTCAGAAAGAGGGGAACAGAAAGAGGAGGGACGGTGAACAGAGGGTTGGGTACAGAGAGGGTGGACAGAGAGAGGGTGGACAGAGTGAGGGGGTACCGAGAGAGGGGGGACAGAGAGAGTGGGGGACAAAGAAAGGGAGTCATGGGGAGCCGAGAGAGTGGGCAGCGAATGAGGGACAGCGATGGGGGACAAAGAGGGGGGGGGCAGAGAGAGGGGTAGGGCGGGTCAGAGAGAGGTGGACTGAGAGAGGGACGGCAGAGAGGTGGGACAGAGCGGGGGGGCAGAGGGGAGGGACAGAGAGGGGGGGAACAGAAAAAGGGGAACAGAAAGAGGAGGGACGGCGGGACAGAGGTGGGGGAACAGAGATGGGGGGACAGAGAGGGGTGGACAGAGAGAGTGGGGACAGAGAGAGGGGGACAGAGAGACGGGGGACAGAGAGATGGGGGTCATAGGGAGCAGAGAGAGTGAGCAGAGAGTGAGGGACAGCGAGGGGGGGACAGAAAGAGGGGGACAGACAGAGTGGTGGACTGTGAGGGGGTCAGAGAGAGGGTGTACAGAAAGAGGAGGCGGCAACAGAAGCTGGGGAAAGAGAGGGGGGGACAGAGAGAGAGGGGGACAGAGAGAGATGGGGAACAGAGGGAGGGGAGAAAGAGGGGGGACAGAGAGAGGGAGACTGGGGGTCGGGGGGACAGAAAGAGGGGGACAGAGGGGGAATCGAGGGGGGACAGAAAGAGGGGGACAGAGAGAGGGGGGACAGAGGGATGGGGGGCAGAGAAATGGGGGACAGAGAGATGGGGGACAGAAAGTGCGGTGACAGAGAGAGGGGGGTCAGAAAGAGGAGACAGGAAGAGGGGACAGAGAGGTGAGACAGAGAGAGGGGCAGAGAGAGGGGCAGAGAGAGGGGCAGAGAGAGAAGGGACAGAGGGAGAAGGGACAGAGAGAGAAGGGACAGAGAGATGGGACAGAGAGAGAAGGGGCAGAGAGAGGAGGAGAGAGAGGGCAGGAATAGAGAGAGGGACAAATAGGGGGGGACAGAAAGCGGTGGAGAGAGAGCGGGGGACAGAGAGAGCGGGACAGAGAGAGGGGGGCAGAGAGAGAAGGCACAGAGTGAGGGGCACAGAGAGAGAAGGGACATAGAGAGAAGGGACAGAGAGAGGAGGGACAGAGAGAGCAGGACTAGAGAGAGCGACAACGAGAGGGGCAACAGAAAGAGGGGCGACAGAAAGAGGGGAGACAGAGAGGGGGAAACAGAGAGCGGGGGACAGAGAGAGGAGGACAGAGAGAGGGGACAGAGATGTGGGACAGAGAGAGGGGCAGAGAGAGGGGCAGAGAGAGGGGGACAGAGAGAGGGAGACAGAGAGAGGAGGGCAGAGAGAGAAGGGACAGAGAGAAGGGACAGAGAGAGAAGGAACAGAGAGAGGAGGAGAAAGAGCAGGAATAGAAAGAGGGACAAATAGAGGGGCGACAGAAAGGAGGGGCGATAGAGAGGGGGGGACAGAGAGGGAGAACAGAGAGCGGGGGCAGAGAGAGAGGGACAGAGAGAGGAGGGGCAGAGAGAGTAGGACAGAGAGAGCAGGAATAGTGAGGGGGGACAGTGAGAGGGGCGACCGAGTGAGGGGAACAGGGGGGAAAGAGAGAGAAGGGACAGAGATAGGGGGACAGAGTGGGTGGTACAGTGGGGGGGCGGGGTGACAGAGAGTAGGTGACAGAGAGAGGGTGGACAGAGAGAGGTGGGGACAGAGAGAGGGGGACAGAGAAACGGGGGATAGAGAAAGGGGGTCATGGGGAGCAGAGAGAGTGAGCACAGAATGAGGGACAGCGAGGGGGGACAGAGAGAGGGAGGATCGAGGGGGGAAGGAGACAGAAAGAGGGGGAACAGAAAGAGGAGGGACGGAGGACAGAGGGGTGGAACAGAGGGGTGAGTACAGAGAGGGGGAAAAGAGAAATGTGGACAGAGAGAGAAGGGACAGAGATGGGGACAGAGAGAGTGGGGACAGAGATGGGGACAGAGAGACAGGGCACAGAGAAACGGAAGACAGAGAGACGGGGGTCATGGGGAGCAGAGAGAATGGGCAGAGAGTGAGGCACAATGAGGGGGGACAGAGAGAGGAGGACAGCGAGAGGGGGGACAGAGAGAAGGGGGTAAGGAGTGCAGAGAGGGGGGCACAGAGCAAGGGGGGACAGAGAGAGGGGGGCCACCGAGAGGGGGAAAGAGAGAGGCGGGCAGAGTGAGAGGACAGTGAGAGGGGGGCAGAGAGAGGGGGGACAGAGAGAGCGCAGACAGAGAGAGGGGCGGACAGAAACGGGGGCAGAAAGAGAGGAAGAGAAAGAGGCGGGACAGGCGGGACAGAGAGAGGGTGACAGAGAGATAGGGACAGAGAGGAGAGGGCGGAGAAAGAGGGTGGAGAGAGAGAGTGGGGACAGAGTGGGGAGCAGAAAGAGGGGAGCAGAAAGAGGGGAACAGAAAGGGGGGACAGAGGAGGGACAGAGAGCGGGGCACAGAGTGGGGGGTAGAGAGACAGGGAGACAGAGAGGGAGGACACAGAGAGACAGGGGACAGAGAGTGGTGGACAGAGAGAGTTGGGACAGAGAAAGGGAGGACAGAAGAGGGGACAGAGATAAGGGGACAGAAATAGGGACAGAGAGACGGGGACAGAGAGAGTGGGTCATAGGGGTTCAGGAAGAGGGAGGACACAGACAGGGGGGAACAGAGAGGAATTGGGGAACAGAGAGGAGGTGGGCAGAGAGCAGAGGGACACACAGAGGGGGCGACAGAGCGAGGGGGAGACTGAGAGACAGGGAACAGGTAGCGTGGGACAGAGCGATCGTGGGACAGAGGGAGGGGGAACAGAGAGGGGGGGGGACAGAGAGAGGGGCGGGACAGAGAGAGGGGGGACAGAAGGGGGGAAGAGAGAGGGGGACGGGGGACAGGGAGACAGTGACAGAGAGAGGCGGAGTCAACGATTGGGGACAGAGAGGGGAGACAGAGTGAGAGGGAGAGAGGGTGGGTGGGGAAAAAGAGGGAGGTGGCAAAGAGAAGGGGTCAGAGAGAGGGGGAAAGAGAGAGTGGGGGACAAAGAGAGGGGACAGAGAGAGAGGAACAGAGAGAGGGAGACTGAGGGGACAGAGGGGGACAGAAAGAGGGGGACAGAGAGAGGGAGACAGAGAGAAGGGGACAGAGAGAAGGGGAGAGAGAGTGGGACAGATAGAGGGGGGAACAGAGAGGAAGGGGGAAAGGAGAGGAGGGGAGCAGAGAGCAGGGGACAGAGCGAGGGGGGACAGAGCGAGAGGGGGCAGAGAGGGGGGAAAAGAGATAGTGGGGACAGAAGGGAGGGAAAAGTGGGGTGTGGTGGAGAGAGATGGGGCAGAGAAAGGGGGAGTGAAAGGGGCAGAGATAGTGGAGAGAAAGTGGGGGAGTGAGATTGCGGGAGAGAGTGGGGATCAATTGAGAGAGAGAGAGGGAGAGTGAGAGGGTGAGAGAGGGAGGGGGGAGAAAGAGAGTGGAGAGAGGGAGAGAAAGAGGGGGAGAGAGAAAGAGAGAGAGGGAGAGAGGGGAGTGAGATAGCGGTGAGAGTGGCGGAAGATATTAGGGAGAGATTGGGGAAAGACAGCGGGGAGGGGGGAGAGTGAGTGGGGAGAGAGGGAGGGAGTGAGAGAGGGAGGGAAAGAGAGGGGAGAGATTTAGGTGACATGAGTGGGGGAGAGAGTTAGTGAAGAGACAGAGGGGAGAAAGAGATTGAGGTGTAGAGAGAGGGAGTGAGCGGGGTGGAGAGAGAGGGTAGAGAGAGGGAGTGATGGAGGCGTTTAGAGAGAGAGGGGGAGAGAGAAAGGGAGTGAGAGAGAGAGGGGAGTGAGTGGGGTTGAGACAGGGGAGTGAGTGGAGGTGAGAGAGGGGAGAATGAGAGGGAGGGAGGGAGAGAGGGAGGGAGTGAGAGACAGAGGGAGACTGAGGTGACAGAGTAAGGGGAGGAAACTAGTGAAACGAGAGAGATTGGAGAGAAAGGGGTAGAGAGAGGAGGTGAGATAGAAAGTGGAGGAAAGGGGAGAGAGAAAAAGGCGAGAGAGAGGGTGAGACGGGGGACAGAGGGGGCGAGAGAGAGGGGGTGGAAGAGGGAGGGAAGACAGAGCGGGCCAGAGAGAGGGGGTCGAGAGAGGGTGCAGAGAGAGGGGGGTGAGAGAGAGAGGCGATAGAGAGGGGGAGAGAGGGGGTAGAGAGGGGGAGAGTGTTTGGGAGAGTGAGGGAGAAAGGTTGGCGTAACGGGGGAGAGAGGGGGGAGGGAGATGGGTGAGACAGAGGGTGTGAGAGAGGTGTAAGACAGGGTGTGAGAGAGGGGAGAGAGTGGGGTTGAGAGAGAGAGCACGCGAGAGTGGGGCGAGGGAGAGGGGTGGGGAGTGACAGAGAAGGGCAGAGAGAGGAGGGAGTGTGAGGAGGTGAGAGAGAGGGGCTGAGAGAGAGGGGGTGAGAGAGAGCGGTGAGAGGGAGGGGTGAGAGAGAAAGGGGGTGAGAGAGAGGGGGTGAGAGAAAGGGGTGGGGAAATTGTGGGGGTTGGGGGAGAGAGAGGGGACAGAAAAAGGGGGAGAGAAAGGGGGAGAGAAAGATGTGGAGTGAGATTGGGGGATAGACGTGGGGAGAGAGTGGGAGGGAGAGAGGGGGAGAGTGAGTGGGCGAGAGATGGAGGAGGAGAGAGAGGAGAGAGAGGGGAAAGAGAGAGAGAGGGGAGAAAGATGGGGGTGAGAGTGGGGGAAGAGAGTGTGGGAGAGAGTGGGGAAAGACAGTGTTTGGAGAGAGGAGAGAGCGAGAGGGGAGAGAGGGAGGAAGTGAGAGAGGGAGACGAGAGATTTAGGTGACAGAGTGGGGAGAGAATTAGTGAACAGAGAGGGGGAGAGAGATTGAGGGGTACAGAGAGGGGGGTGAGCGGGATAGTGAGAGAGGGTAGAGAGAGGGGTGAGAGAGGGGCGTAGAGGGAGGAGGGGAGAGTGGGCGGAGAGAGGGGAGAGAGGGGGGACAGAGACGATAGTGAGTGATAGTGTGGAGAAGGCGGAAGGGAGAGCGGGAGGGAGTGAGGGGGGAGTCAGAGGTGACAGAGTGAAAAGAGAGAGAGGGGGGCAAGAGAGGGAGGGCGAAAGAGGGGAGGGATGAGGAGGCAAGGGAGAGGCGGTAGAGAGGAAGGGAGAGAGAGGCGAGAGAGAGGAGGCACGGGGGAGAGAGAGGGATAGGGAGAGAGGGGGAGTGGGGAGAGTAGGTGGAGAGAGATAGCGAATCGTGGGGGAGAGAGGGGGTAGAGAGAGAGGCAGTAGAGAGAGGGAGTTGAGAGAGAGGGCAGAGAGCGGAGGATAAAAAGGGGGAAGACAGACGGTGGAGAGTGAGGGGGAGAGTGAGGGGGAGAGTGAGGGGGGGAGAGTGAGGGGGATAGTGAGGGGGAGAGTGAGGGGGGAGAGTGAAGGGGTGAGAGAGAGGTAGAGAGAGGGAGAGAGGGGGGTTGATTAGAGCGGGGTGAGAGAGCGGGGTGAGAGAGTGGGGGTGAGAGCGCGGAGGGTGAGAGAGCTGGAGGTTGAGAGTGCGGGGGTGATGGGGGGGTTGAGGGAGCGAGAGTGAGGGAGCGGGGATAGAGAGTGTGGGGAGAGAGAGAGGGAGGAGAGGGGAAGAGAGAGGGTGGAGACAGTGGGGTGGAGAGAGTGGGGTGGAGAGAGTGGGGAGAGAGAAGGTGAGAGAGAGGGTGGGGGAGAGGGGGAGAGAGAAGTGGGAGAGAGACGGTAGAGAGAGAGGAGGGGGGGGAAGGGGAGAGAGAGAGAGAGGGAGGGAGAGGGAGACAGAGGAGGACAGAATGGGGGTGAGGGAGGGGGAGAAAGAGTGGGAAGAGAGAGGGAGAGAGAGGTGGAGGGACAGAGAGGGGGAAAGAGAGGTGGAGAGAGGGGAGGAGAGGGGGGCGAAGAAAGGGGGGGAAGAGGGGGGAGATAGGGGGAGAGACGGGAGAGAGAGGGGGAGAGAGAGGGGGGAGAGAGGGGGGAGGGATGGGGAAGAGAGGGGAGAGACGGGAGAGAGAGAGAGGAGAGTGAGTGGGGAGAGAGTGGCGAGAGAGTATATAGCTAGAAAGGGAGCGAGGGAGGAAATTATGGGGAGAGAGATGGGGAGAGAGTTGGGGAGAGACGGAAGAGAGGTAGGGAGAAAGAGGCAGGGAGAGAGAGGCGGGGAGAGAGAGACGGAAGAGAGACGGGGAGGGGGAGAGAGGGGGCGAGAGGAGGGGAGAGAATGGGCGGAGACAGAGGGGGAGGTCGTGGGCATGGGACGGGGAGAGAGAGAGGGGGGGATGAGGGGATAGGGAGAGAGAGGGGAGAGAGGGGGAGAGAGGGGGGGAGAGAGAGATGGATCGAGAGTGATGGTGGAGAGAGAGATGGGTGGAGAGAGATGGGTGGAGAGAGAGGGTGAGGGAGAGGGGGCGAGACAGAGTGGATGAGAGTGAGGGGCAACAGGGAGGAGGCAAGAGAAGTCAAGAAACGGGTCGAGAGAGGGGGAGAGAGAGGGGGAGAGAGGGGAGTGAGTGGGGGAGAGTGAGAGGGAGGGAGGGAGAGAGGGAGGGTGTGAGAAAGGGAGGGAGAAGAGGTAACAGAGTAAGGAGAGAGAGGTAGTGAAGAGAGAGAGATGGGGAGAGAGAGGGGAAGAAAGAGGGGGTGAACGAAGGAGGGGGCGGGAGAGGGGAGTTAGAGTGGGTCAAGATAGAGGGGAGACGGAGGTCAGAGTGGGCAAGAAAGAGGGGGCTAGAGACAGGGAGCGAGAGAGAGTTGGGCAGAGAGAGGGAGAGAGGGAGGAGAGTGGGAGTGAGGGGGGAGAGAGGGGGGAGAGAGAGGGGAGAAAGAGGGGGAGAGTGTGGGGATAGAGAGGGGGGAGGGGGGAGAGAGGGGAGAGAGTTGTGTAGAGGGGGGAGAGAGGGGGTAGAGAGGGCAGAGAAGGGGAGAGGGGGGCAGAGAGAAGGGAAAGAGCGGGAGAATGTGGGAGGAGAGAGAGGGTGAGAGATAGAGGCGACAGAGAGGAGGCTAGAGGGGGGAGAGAAAGGGGAGAGAAGGGGTGAGAAAGGGGGAGAGAAAGAAGGAGAGACAGTTTGGGGACAGAGAGGAGGGGAGAGGGGCAGAGAGAGAGGGGTGAGAGAGAGTGAGTGCAGAGAGAGTAGGGTGAAAATGGGGTGAGACTGGGGGAGAGAGAGTGTGGGGAGAGAAAGTGGGGAGAGAGAATGTGGAGAGAGAGTGGGGAGACAGAGTGGGGAGACAGAGTGGGGGGACAGAGTGGGGAGAGAGTGGGGGAAAGTGGGGGAGAGAGTGGTGGAGGGAGAGTGTTAGGGAGGGAGGGAGAAAGAGGGAGTGAGTTAGGTGGACAGAGTGGGGGAGGGAGTTAGTGAAGAGAGAGGGGAGAGAGAGAGAGGTTAGAGAGGGGTGTGAGAGAGAGGTGTAGAGAGAGGGGTAGAGAGAGACGGTAGAGAGAGAGGGGAGAGAGAGAGGGGGAATGAGAGGGGGAGAGAGGGGGCAAAGGAGAGTGGGAGAGCGGAGGGGAGAGATGGTGAGAGAGAGGGCGAGAGAGGGGTGTGGAGAGAGGGTGGTGCGAGAAATAGTCATGGAGAGAGGGGGAAGAGAGAGGAGGTAGACTGAGATAGAGACTGGGGAAGAGAGATGCGGAGAGGGGAGGGGGGAGAGTGAGGGGGAGAGAGGGTGAAGAGAGATGGGGAGAGAGAAGGGGGAGAGAGGGGAGAGAGGGGGAGAAAGAGAGGGGGGTGGAAGGAGGGAAGTGGAGAGGGGGAGTGTGGGTGTGAGCGAGGGGAGAGAGAGAGTGAGAGGTAGAGAGGAGATGAGGGAGAGAGAGGTGTAGAGAGAGGGGTTGAGAGAGAGACGGTAAGGAGAGGGGGAGAGAGGTAGGGAGAGAGAGTGGGAGAGAGGAGGGGAAAGATGGTGAGAGAGGGGTTGAGAGAGGGGTGAGGAGAGAGCGGGGAGCGAGAGAGAGTCGTGGAGAGAGGGGGAGGAGAGAGGCGGTAGAGTGAGATAGAGACTGGGGAAGAGAAAATAGGGAGAGGGGAGAGGGGGAGAGAGAGGAGAGAGGGTGAAGAGAGAGGGGGAGAGAGTGTGGGAAAGAGAGGGGGTGGAGGGAAGGACGTGGAGAGGGGGAGTGTGGGTGTGAGAGAGGGGGAGAGAGAGGGGAGTGAGTGGGGGAAATAGAGGATCGTGAGTGACAGGGTGAGAGAGAGAGGGAGGAAGAGAGGGAGGGAGTGAGGGAGGGAGGCAGAGTGAGGTGACAGAGTGAGGGGAGAGAGAGAAGACTGAGAGAGTTGCAGAGAGAGAGGGGCGAGAGAGCGAGGGTGAAGGAAGAGATGGAGATGAGACAAGGGAGAAGAGGCAAGGGAGAGGGGAAAGAGAGTCAAAGAGAGAGGGGGGAGAGAGACAGGAGACAGAGAGG